>NC_045555.1:2248008-2578916 GCF_009769535.1 Thamnophis elegans | reverse complement strand
CTTCCTTTCTCCCTTCTTCCTTCCTTCCTTTCTCCTCCTCCTCCTCCTTTTCCTCCCTCTGTCTCTCTCCCTACCTCCTTCTTCCTCCCTTCTTCCTCCTCCTTTTCTTCCCTCTCTCCCCTCCCTCTCTTCCTTCCTTCCTTCCTTCCCCTCCTCCTTTTCCTCCCTCTTTCTCTCCTCCCTTCCATTCTTCCTTTCTCCTCCTCCTTTTCTTCTGTCTGTCTCTCCTCCCCCTTCCTTCCTTCCTTCCTTCCTTCCTTCCTTCCTTCCTTCCTTCCTTCCTTTCTCTTTTTAAAAAAAAAACATGGGAGAATCCAATCTGCACTTCTCCACAACGGAGCACCCCCCCACTCCCCAGCCTTTTGGCAATTTTATTACCCGCCAGGCTACGCAGCCCCATAAAATATTGGAAGAGGGGGAGTTTGCTGGAGGGGATTTGAGGGGGCAAAGGTCACAGGTCAAGACCTTTCTGTAGGCCGAACAGAAGCGGCTTTGACTCGTTAGGGAAATGACTGTAATGGATGATGGTTTTCTTTTTCTTTTCTTTTTTTTTTGAAAAAAAAAAAGGCCCCTTGGAAGAGGGGAGGGGAGGAAGGGAGGCGGCGAGGAATCCCCGAATGTTAGGGCCATTTGAAGAAGCCTTTCTCTTTTTGAAATTGCTCCTTTCTCTAGCAGACGAAACAGAAATGCAAGGCTTTTTCAGCATGGTATCTCGGCTGGAGAGTGTAGCACAGTCTCTGTGGCTAAACCTTAGATTAGTCATCTTTCCGCTTAAGTGGCCCTCATAAAGTTAGAAGAGGGAGAGAGAGAGAGAGAGAAAGAGAAAGAGAGAGAGAGAGAGAGACTCAGGATTCAGAGATCAAGTTGAGAATCATTTCACATCCCCAACTTGGGGTGTAAACAATCTTGCAACTTGGCCCTGGTAAGACCCAATGGCTAATTACCCAGAAGGGGAAGGGGAGGGAGGGAGGGAGGGAGGGAGGGAGGGAGGGAGGAAGGAAGGAAGGAAGGAAGGAAGGAAGGAAGGAAGGAAGGAGAGGGGCAGAGGTGAAAGAGAAGGAAGGGAAGGAAGGAGAGGGACAGAAGTGAAAGGAAGGGAAGGAGAAGGACAGAGGCAAAAGGAAAGGAAGGAAGAAAGAGGGACAGAGGTGAAAGAAAGGGAAGGGAAAGGAAAGGAGGAAGGAAGGAAGGAAGGAGAGGGAAAGAAGCAAAAGGAAAGGAAGGGACGGAAAGAAGGAAGTGGGAAGGGAAATGAGGAGAAGGAAAGGGAAGGAAAAGAGGAAAGGGAAGGGAAGGAGAAGGAAAGAACGGAGAAGAGGAAAAAAAGAAAACTTCTTGTTGTTGTAATATAGAAACCATAGCAACATTAGCTGCTGCATTTCTGCCTTCCCTTCCTGAGTGTGAATCTTGAGGTTAAGCTATGAGTCTCATCTTCGGGCTGCCCTCCTGAGTGGGGTTTGGGCATCCTGCTAAGCCCAGGTTTCGGTGTAGTTGGCTGGCTGCACAAAACCCTGCAAATCTCCCCCCCACCCCCGCAAAAAAACCCCATAAGTTTATAAACCGCAATGGCTCCATTTTGCAGAGCTCAGAGGGAGCCTAAACCTATGTGGGTTGCTGGTCCTCATCTTTGGCTTCGCTGGATGTGTACACACACACACACACACACACACACACACACACACACACCCCACATGTAAAGTCAAGGAGAAATAGGCCCAGATAGGTACCGAGTGAAAGGGAGACGTGGGTGGGTGGATCCCAGCCACCAAAGCTCTTAAAACCTCTGAGGTTTGAAGCAGAGAGGGAAGCAGAGAGAAGAGAAAAGAGAGAGAGAAGAGAGAGGGGGGGGGGAGAGAAGAGAGAGAGAGGGAGAAGAGAGGGGGAAGAGAAGAGAGAAGATAAGAGAAGAGAGGGGGAGAGAAGAGAGAGAAAGGGAAGAGGAGAGAGAGAGAGAGAAGAAAGGGGGGAAGAGAAGAGAGAGAAAGAAGAGAGAGGGGGGAAAGAGAAGAGAGAAAGAAAGAGAAGAGAGAAGGTGGAAGAGAAGAGAGAGAGAGAGAGAGAGAGCTGGGCAGGGTCATTGTTAATTCTTTATTACCACCGAATTAGCTGCCTTGAAGGAAAGGGGGGCAGGGGACAAAAAAAATAAAAAGGGGGGGGGAGAGAGAAAAACGACGCTATACAACCTTCCTTTTTATTTGTTGCAAGCCTTCCCACTTTCCCTGCTGGGTCTCTGCATTCTATTCCCCCCAGCCGCCCCCCCCCACTGCCACCTTTAAAGTGGGGGGGGAACCTTGAGACTGTAGCTTTTCTTTTCAAGGGGGGGCTTTTAATGATGGATCTCGGATAATTGAGTGGAAAAAAAGGTCAGGGTTAGCGGAAAGAATGAGCTCTCCACAAGAATGGGAGTCTGGGGGGGGCGCCTCTCCTCCGCTCTCACCGTTCTCCCCCACCCCTACGTTTGACCAGTGTAATTGTCAAAGCTGTTTTAAGGGCCCCGCTGTCTGAAATTGGGACACACACACACAACACACACACACACACACACACACCGACTCTGAACATGGAAGGAAATAATAACAGTATTGGAAGGGACTTGAAGGTGTTCTAGTCTGACCCCCTTCTCACGCAAAATAATTATTATTTTGGACACTGTCCCAATCTCTTCTTAAAAACCTCCATTGATGGAACACCCACAACTTCTGGAGGCAAGCTGATCCATCCATCCATCCATCTTAACTATCTCAGAAGGATAGGGTTGGAAGGGACCTTGGAGGTCTTCTAGTCCGACTCCCTGCTCACACAGGAGGACCCTGTATGATTTCAGACAAAACAGCTGTCCAGCTCTTTTTTAAACCTTCTCTGCCATCTCTTTCTTCTTCTTTTCCCCTCCATTATTCCAGCATGAGGCTCTTCTCCAGGGAGTCCTTCTTCCTTCTCATCAGTGGCCAAAATCTTTTGAGTTTCCTCTTCAGGCTCTGGTCTTCTAAAGAGCAGGCAGGGTTGATCTCCTCTAGGACTGACTGGTGGGATAGCCTTGCAGTCCAAGGGACTCAATGCAGGAGTCTTCTTCTCCAGCACCAGAGTTCAAAGGCCTCCATTCTTTGGCCCTCAGCCTTCCTTATGGTCCAACCTTCACAGCCGTCCATTGCAACTGGGAAAACCATCGCCGTGGCTAGACGCACTTATGTTGGCAGGGTGAGGTCTCTGCTTTCCAGTAGACTGCCTAGATTAGTTAAAGTAGACCTGCCCAATTCCTGCAACCCCTCTTCGAACATCTTAGTTTCCAGACCTCTCATCATCTTCACTAACTCTTCTCTGCCCTCTTTCCGAAGTCTTAACATCTTTTTTCTTTTTATAATAACCTGACAAATCTCAGTCACCCTTTTTAAAGATGGTTCGGGGTCTCACTTCTTCCCTTCAGCCCTTTCATTGCAGGGAAAGGGCTGGGTTTTTTTTGAGAACAGAGGGGGGGGTGAGGAATGATCTCCTCCCACTCCCCAGTTGCCTTCATGAGGTTGGCGTGGCGAGGGGAGAAGCCGAGATCCATTTACAAAGCTGAAGTTGAAAGTTGTGGCAGTCACACACGCCCTTCCAGCTCTCGGCAGCCTGCTTTAATTTTTAATCGCTTCCTCCAGGCTGGCATGACATGAGGCTGGCATGGCTCTAGGGCGATTTTTTTTTTCTGCACTGGCAATAGCAGTTGCCCTTTTCCCCCCTGTTTTTTAAAAATTTTCCCTGCCCAGAAGTTGGGCAATTCTGAGCCACTAAAAATTGAAATCGGAGGTGCTTTTCGGAAGGGGTGTAACTTGCAAATGCAGAGAGTGGAGGGAGAGAGAACCTTCTGGATTTAATCCTGCAGTTTTTCTTGTAGGGGGAATTGCATACCAATGAGTAAAGGTAAAGGTTCCCTTCGCATATATGTGCTGGTCGTTCCCAACTCTAGGGGGCGGTGCTCATCACCGTTTCAAAGCCGAAGAGCCAGCGCTGTCCGAAGACGTTTCCGTGGTCCTGTGGCCGGCATGACTCAACTCCCGAAGGCACACGGAACGCTGTTCCCTTCCCAACAAAATTAGTGGTTCTATTTTTCTACTTGCATTTTTCACGTGCTTTCAAACGGCTAGGTTGGCAGAAGCTGGGGCAAGTCACGGGAGCTCCCTCCATTACGCGGCGCTAGGGATTCAAACCGTCAACCTTTTCTGATCGACAAGCTCAGCGTCTTAGCCACTGAGACACCACGTCCCTATACCAACGAATAGCCCAGGTGAAATTTGGTTAATGTCCTTAGCCACGCCCTCTGAGATCAGTGCCATCCATCACATTAGGATGCTGGCGAAAAACATGCGGTGTAAATGCAGTTTTCCCATCCCACATATGCTTTGAGCCAAGAACTGCATCACACAAAATCCCATGGAGAACGTTTTCCAACTTTACGTGCTGCAGAAGAATCCGTTGCCACCGTTCTCTTGAAAATGCAGTCCAGGCAAAATTAATCCAAAACCTTTTAGCGCTCAGAGGGCCCTGGTTTCAGAGGATCAACTTGGTTTTAGATATTTGGACACTACCAATTTGTGGGGGGGGGGGAACTCACCCCATAATATTCTTTTTCTGAGCTTTAGGGAACTATCCTTTCTCGTTTGGTATAAAAGTTGCTTTTCATATTTGGCATAAATAGAATAGAAACGGAATAGAGTAACAAAGTTGGAAGGGACCTTGGAGGTCTTCTAGTCCAACCCCCTGCTCATCCAGGAAACCCGACACCACTTCAGACAAATGGTTATCCAACAACTTCTTAAAAGCTTCCAGTGTTGGAGCATTCACAATTTCTGGAGGCACTGATGAATTGTTCTCACTGTCAGGAAATTCCTCCTTAGTTCTAGGTTGCTTCTCTCCTTGATTAGTTTCCACCCATTGCTTCTTGTCCTGCCCTCAGGTGCTTTGGAGAATAGCTTGACTACCCCTTCTTTGGGGCAGCCCCTGAGATATTAGAAGACTGCTATCATGTCTCCCCTAAATCCTTCTTTTCATTAAACTAGACATACCCAGTTCCTGCAACCGTTCTTCATACGTTTTAGCCTCCAGTCCCCTAATCCTCTTTGTTGCTCTTCTCTGCATTCTTTCTAGAGTCTCCACATCTTTTCTACATCGTGGCGACCAAAACTGGATGCCGTATTCCAGGTGTGGCCTTCCCAAGGCCTTATAAAGTGGTATTAACACTTCCTGTGATCTTGATTCTATCCCTCTGTTGATGCAGCCTAGAACTGTTTTCAATAGGAGGTTTCTTTTATTACTTTAATTGCATTTCGATAGGGAGAGCAACATCGGCAGCTGCATATTTAAAGGGTGGTCTCATATTTAAATGGTTGTCCACTAGGACTCCAAGATCCCTCTCAAATGCAGTTGTTCTCAATGGGTTTTCCTAGCCAATTTGTTCAGAAAAGCCAGGATACCAAAAACCGTCACTAGAGTTATTATTCTCGCTGGAATAAGTATTTTTCTTCCTCTGTGTTTCTGTAGACAGCTGGTGCTTCTGTTTTGATTGTTAGGCTTGACACAACCTGAGACAATCCAGACCTCTGGACTTTGAACACTTCAGCCAAATTACTCCTTTCCTTGGTGATATTTCTCCAGTTCTATTTCTCCATCAGGGTTCCTAGCAGCTGGGCCTGCTAGCTTTTTAAAAGCCATGTGCTATAAAATGAAAGTACTGTATATTAAACAATCAAAATAGCTGCATAGCAGAGATAAAAAGGAATAACACAACACAGTTGTGGTAATAAATGCAGCAAGAAGAAGAGGAGGAAGGGGAAGGAGGAGGAGGCGAGGGAAAGAGGAGAAAAAGGAGGTGGAGGATGGAAAGAGGAGAAGGAGGAGAATGGGAGGAGGAAAAAGAGGAAGGGAGGGAAAGGAGAAGGAGAGGAAGAGGAGGTGTGGAGGAGGAGGAGGAGGGAAGGAGGAGGAGGAGGGGAGGAAAAGGAGGGGGAGGGAAAGAAGAGGAGGAGAAGAAGAAAAAGAAGGGGAGAAAGAAGAGCAGGAGAGGAAGAGGAGGAGGAGGAGGAGGAGGGGAGGGAAAGAAGGAGGAGGAGGAGGAGAAGAAAAAGAAGGGGAGGGGAAGAAGAGAAGGAGAGGAAGAGGAGGAGAAGGAGAAGAAAAAGAAGGGGAGGGGAAGAAGAGAAGGAGAGGAAGAGGAGGAGAAGGAGGAGGAGGTGGAGAGGGAAAGAGGAGGAGAAGAAGAAACAACAACAACAACAACTCTATAAACTCACCATCTCTGCCCTATAAGTCAGTAAAATACTCTACTTAGGAAACTTGAAAAATACTTTCACCTGGAATTGAAAAGTGCGTAAGATACGCACCAAACAAGCACCATTTCTCCAAAAGGGCCCTTTCTCTTCTGCTCACTTGGCGACCGACACAAAGGCCCCTGGAGTTTGTAGGGTCCAGCTAAATAAATGGGTTTCACCGATGTTTGCCAGCCGCGCACGCCCACTCGCTTTGGGAGTGTGCATGTGCTTTGCTCGCACACGCGACCTTCCGCGCATGCGCACGGCTTCAAAAAACGTGGCTAAACAGGACAGCAGAGAACTGGGGCAGGTGGGCGAGTGGGCGGGTTTGCCTGAACTGTTGCCACTATCGGTTCGCCCAAACTGTTCCAAACCGGCTGAATCCCACCTCGGTATCCGTCCGTACGGCTTTCCTCCCAAAATGTCTCCCTGTGACTTTAAGAATGCTGCAAAATGAGTCGATGCGAGGAGGCGTCAGACGGCCCAGGAAACTGGCAGCGGCGGCGGCAGGCTAAAAGGAAGAGGAGGGAGGGAGGCCTGAAGACAGAACAGCCAGTCTGTGCTTTTCACCTCCTGAGTAGACTTCAAAACTTCTAGTTGCAGCCTGTTAGGAAAAGGGGTGGTGGGTGGGAGGGGAATGGGAAGAGCTCTCCCACTTACCTGCAAGTTGCACACAAAGAAGTCGCTTCCGCCTCTTTCATTGGGAGACCTGGTGCAGATGGAGGCAGAATTGGCGCATGGGTTGTCGTCCGGGGGGGGGGGGGGGGTTGGTACCACCAATCAAATTTAAGCGAGAGGCCACTTAACTAAGATTGTTGTTTCTTTTAACAACACATAAAATGTGGGTTTGCGATTGTGTGTTTTCGTTGTATGTGTCTGGTGTCAACTTCCAGTGAGTATAGATCTTGGCAATGTATCAAGGAGACCTGTGGTTTTAAAGCGGAGTGGGGAAAATGCGGTCGCATTTATTTACGGAGAGCACATTTCGTTTGACTAATATGGTGGGGGACCTCTCTGAGGGCACACACAATGCCTCCAGAAAACTGGTCTTCACCCACGCCAGAGTGCCGGAAACCCGAAGACCAGCTAAGCGGCACACACATGCACACCTGGACAGCTGGTCCTTGAGTTTCTGGCACTCTGGCGCATGTGCGCATTCTGGTTTGGCCACTTGGTGCTGAAATGTTTCACCATCACTGCTCTGGGGCCATCTACACTGTATTATTCTAGGGCTGGCTGCGCAAAGCAGACACACAACTCTAAAATCTCGACGGAGGAACCACAATGTCCAGTTTCTCGGATCGACGAAATGCCGGCGAGCTTCGTGCGACAACTCCCGAAGGCAGACGACAGGCCTTTTTAACCCAGCCCAGCATATTGTACCAACCCAATGCTTGCTTCTTTTTCGATTCCTCTTTTAAAAGAAGAATGTTTTATTTGGAGCGGAGCTTCTGCATTCCAAATTGCACCACACCGGGGGAGTGGGGGAATTTAGGGTCCTGTCCCTTAAGCCAAAATTGCGAGGAAAAGAAAAATTTATGGGAAGGTAACAAAAAGAGAGGCGCCGTAGTCAGCCTATATATGATGATGATTTGCGGTTATTTATCCTATTGGCTATTTTGTTTCCTCCCGTGAGCTGATTTGTGTGTTCGTTTGTTTGTTTTGTCTGGGTCACATAACTGTCTCCTTTCTCGCGGTTTGTTTGTTTTTCCACCTCCAGCGATGCTTCTTCCTTTTGGGTAATAAACTTACCCTACAGCACATAGACTTCCTATGTGGGATGGGAGCTTGCTTGCTATCATTTGAAGTTCCACCTTGGTGGAGGTGTGCGGGGTGGCCCGAAATGTTTCCTCCCCACCCCTCCCCCGGTCTGTAAGAGCTGTTGTACCTGGACTTTAGAAGAAACGGTGTCGACAAGCAGAAAGGGAAAAATTGATTACAAGCCGAAATGGCTTCAATTAAAACTTGTTTTTCTCGTCTGCTCCCCTTTGTTTACGTCTGCGTGGCAAGGCAACACCACTCCCTGCAGTGGGAACTACTCCGGAGAAGAGGTTCAGCGGCTGGTGCAATCAAAGGTAATTTTTGTTTGTGCAAGATATTTATCTGGAGGGGAATGGCCCCGAATGAGGTTAGGAAGAGGACAAGTAGCAGGGAAAAAACGCTCCCGCGTGCTGTGCTTTCTCTCCTCCTCGTCTCTGGTGGCTTTTTAACGACGGCGTTGGGCCTTCGCCCTGAGATCCTTTAAAAAAAATTTAGGGGTGGGTTTCCCAACAGCTCATTGCTACGAGGCCTGCTGTGATTTAGAGAGGGGAGCCCCGGCCCAAATTGGCAAGGCCATCCATTGCATTTTTATCATTCTCCTCGGCAGACCGTCTGGCGCGACTTTTCTCTTGTCTGAGTCGTGTTTCCGCATGCTTTCCACCCAGCATGGCTGCGGATATGGAAATAACTGGGACGGCATCCTTAGGAGGATTGTTCCCATGTGACGTTTTGCCAAGGAGGTGGGGTTGCACGTTCCCTTAAGCTGAGGCTAAAATGGGGGTTGGATAGTCTCTTTTGGGCAGGGGTTAGCCACCTGCAGCTCTGGAGCCGCATGTGGCTCTTTTTAATCCCTCTGCTGCGGCTCCTTGTCACTGATAGGCTCCACAATGGATGAGCTTTTGGATAGGACAGGCAGAGGAAAAAGGACGCCGTGCGAGGAGGAGACTCTATGGTGGGGGAACCGGACTTCCGGTCGGCAGAGGAAAAAAGGATGCCACGCTAGGAGGAGACTCTATGGTAGGGGATCTGGATTTCCGGTCGGCTCCAGAATTGAGCAAGGGGCTTCCAGTTAGAACCTTTGTGGCTCTTTATCCAGACCACAGGGGTCTCCAACCTTGGCAACTTTAAGCCTGGAGGACTTCAACTCCCAGAGTTCCCCAGCCAGCTTTGGGAGTTGAAGTCTGGGAGTTGAAGTCCTCCAGACTTAAAGTTGCCAAGGTTGGAGGCGCCTGGTCTAGACCCAATCATCCTCTAAGGGCACATTGCCATTGCAGGTAGTCCCCAACTTACAACCACAATTGAGCCCCCCCCCCTCCATATTTCTGTTGCTAAGCGAGACGGTTGATAAGTTGGTTTTGCCCCCGTTTTATGACTTTTCTTGCCGCGGTTGTTAAGTGAATTCTGGCTTCTGCTCTGCTTGTCAGGATGACCCTGGGACACTGCAACCGTCATAAATGCGAGTCGGTTGTCAAGCTTCCGAATGTAAATCACTTTGACCGCGGGGATGTCGCAATGGTGTGAAAAGCGGTCGTGACTCGCTTTTTTTCAGCACCGTTGTCACTATGAAAGGTCACTAAGTGAACTGTCGTAAGTCGAGGACCATCTGTACATGGGCCTGTGTTAGCACAGGGCGGGGTTTTCCACGTACGTTTTGATTAGCCCTGAGGTGGACGAATTAAAAAGGATTTGTAAATGTTAACCATAGAGAGATTGTATATTTTATTTTCCTGCTGCTTGTTTAGGACGTAGAGTTAATTTCTCAGAACGAAGTCTTTTCCTAGACAGGGCCAAATAAATGCAACTAATTTAACTAATTTAATTAACAGCCGCATGAATATAAGCATCCGGGAAACATTATTTAAATAAACAAATGAGATATTTTGAAGCCAGCATCTACGGCCTTCCTTACCGACGATGGCAGCCAGCAATGCTCGGGATAAACCCGTGATGGCGAACCTATGGCACGCCTGTCACAGGTGGCACACAGGGCTATTTCTTAGGGCACGCGAGACGTTGCCCTGTCAGCTGCAGCGCACATGTGCGTGCTGGCCAGCTGATTTTGACCTTCGTTTTTGGCCGTTTTTCGCCCTCCGGAGGGTGAAAAACGGCCCTATGGGCAACCCAGGTCAGAAAACAGGCCATTTCCAACCTCTGGAGGGCCTCCGTGGGGCGGGGGAGGCCGTTTTCGCCCTCCCCAGGTTCCTAGGATAGACTCTGGAGCCTGGGGAGGGCAAAAAACGGGTCCACTGCGCCATCACGCGCCAAGAGCAGGGGAGGGCGGGGGGCGCGCGCACACATTCACAAAGTCACCCAGCTGGATTTTATGCCTAAAGGAGGACTAGAACTCCCAAACTCCTGGTGGTTGGCCAAAAGTCGCCCAGCTGGCTTTTATGCCTAAAGGAGGACTAGAACTCCCAATCTCCTGCTGGTTTGCCAAAAGTCGCCCAGCTGGCTTTTATGCTTAAAGGAGGACTAGAACTCCCAATCTCCTGCTGGTTTGCCAAAAGTCGCCCAGCTGGCTTTTATGCTTAAAGGAGGACTAGAACTCCCAATCTCCTGCTTGTTTGCCAAATGTCGCCCAGCTGGCTTTTATGCCTAAAGGAGGACTAGAACTCCCAAACTCCTGGTGGTTGGCCAAAAGTCACCCAGCTGAAAACATCCCTGCCGTGAGGAGGCTAAGTAGGCCACGCCCACCCAGCAACTGGGCAGAGAACCAGTTGCTAAAATTTTTCAATCCCACCCCTGGCCGTAAGGTAGTTCGGTTTGGTTGTGGCTTCTTGTGGTGACCTGAATCCAGTCATTCATTGCAAACCAAGATGCCGATGGACGATTTAGAGCCAACGAGGAATTTTGTTCCAAGACTTCCGTGCCAGCGGCTCATGGCGGTAAATCTAGGAAGCCACTTTTGAGTCCTCGGGGAAAATGTGGTCCGTAAAAGATTTCATTGTCCAGTAACAAGAGCCTCTCGGAGCCTGGTACCTTCCAGATGTTTCTGGCTGACGGTTTGCCAACATCTGGGCAGGTCAGATGCTTGGTTGCGATTCAGGCTATTTCAGGTCTCCAAACCGATGAGAAACTAAACTTAAAGGAAACCTGAATTTATTCTAGCAGGGAAATGCACGGTTTGAATGAAATGTCAGGGAACGGTTATCCTTCTCTGATAGTTGATGCGATTTCTTAAAAAAATTGAAACCTGCTTTGAGACATGAAATTGGAGAAGCAGTGGTGCATATATTTATTAAGAGAAGGAGCATAAATAATGAAAATTCCCTGGAAAAACAGGGAAATTCCACCAGAAGAGGAAGTAATTAGGAAACTTCTGATCTGTGCTGAAATGGATAAGTTGACGTAGGAATCGAAGAACAAAGACGAATCAGAATGTTATAAGGCCCAGAATAAGCAATGACTTAAGATTTATAGAATGGAGATTAGAAAGATGTATGAAATCATAACAGTGAAAATGTATAAGAGAAGAACAAAGCAACATGGATGGAAATACGATATCCTTATATTTGTCAATACTGAATAGACCAATTGTAAATAAGCACGGTGGTTCTAATATTTAACTTTGTATTCTAGTATGTATGGGAAAGACATGGCCAGGACGGTTACTCTGTGTCCAATGTTTTAATGTGTGTTTAATTTAAAAAAAAAACTTCTTTTTAAAAAATATATTTTTATTGTTTTTGCATTTAAAATAGCGCAGCCCAGCGAAGCTGTTATGGCCAAACAATCTCATTATCTACAGATAATCTGGTCCTTTAGCTGTCAGCCTGCTTAATACATTATCTATCCTTCTATCCAATCACATTATTTACAATTTTGTTCCAGTCTTGTCACCTTGTCTTATACCAACAATCTGTTCCAAACTTCGTAATATTCCGACTCCCCTTTATTTTTTTAATTCCAGGGTAAGCTTATCTGCTTCTGCACAGGCCAATTTTTTTTTCTAATTATGTCTAAACTCTGATGGGGTTCTTTCTTTTTTCCAATACCGCGCGCATAGGTTGTTCATCCCACACTGGATAACTAAATAAAGCACATCTTCCTTATACCTCTCTGGTATTATGCCTAGGAGGAAAATTTCTGGTTTGAACAGAATTTGACCTCCCACCATTTGTTCCACCCATGATTGCATCATTCTCCAATATCTTTTGGCCTCGGTACATGGCCACCACATATGGAAAAAGGTGCCTGGTGGATTTTTTTTTTTTTTTTGCACTTCCAACAATTTTGGGCCAAATTAATTTTTTTTAAAAAACTCCGGATATGAGAAACCTCTGGCCTCTTGATCTGTTGAAATGGTCATTTCAGACTTCTGGTGGTGAGGCCGTTGGCTTTTCAACCAAGCGAGGAAGGAGGGAAAGGGTAGGGGTTTTGAACGAGGCTGTGGCTTTTCTCTACGGCCAAATTGGGTCCCTATTTGAAGCGTTTCCCCGAATTTTTCCTTGCGAACCCAGGATTTGTGTGTAAGCAAAAAATAAAAATAAAAATCTGCAATTAGGGCCCAGATGGAACTGGACACTTGGATGATCTTTGGCGGAGCATATAGAAATGGGCGATTATGCCCCTCTTTTCTGCACTCTTTCCAAAACAACTAACTCTCTTTTTTCCCCCTTGTCCTTTCAGCTGCTTTCCGTCACAGAGTAGGATGAAAGAACAATATTACAAGTGGCAGACAAAACTGGGTCAAATACCTACATTGGGTCTTAGCTTCTTCTCTTGTCTGCTGCCTCTAAAAAGCATTGAGAGAATGACCAAGAAAAGAAACATCTTGGGCCCTTCCAGTGGTTTCTCTCCACTACCACCCTCTCCTCTATATAGGCTTTTTTTTTAAAACCCCACCCAGGAGTAGAAAAGTGGGACGACCCATAGTAGGAGAATTAATAAGCTGTTGATGGGGTGAAATGTCTTTAATTAGAATAGAATGGAATAGAATAGAAATAAGGAAGAGAAGAGAAAAGAGAGAATAGAATAGAAATAAGGAATAAAATAGAATAGAAATAAAGAAGAGAATAGAGAATAGAATAGAAATAAGGAAGAGAAGTGAAGAGAGAATAGAATAGAAATAATGAATAGAAGAGAAGATAGAATAGAAATAAGGAATAGAATAGAAATAAAGAAGAGAATAGAGAATAGAATAGAAATAAAGGAGAGAAGAGAGAAGAAAGAAGAGAAATAAGGAAGAGAAAAGAGAGAATAGAATAGAAATAAGGAATAAAATAGAATAGAAATAAAGAAGAGAGAATAGAAATAAGGAATAGAAGAGAAGAGAGAATAGAATAGAAATGGAAGAGAATAGAAATAATGAATAGAAGAGAAGATAGAATAGAAATAAGGAAGAGAAGAGAGAATAAAATAGAATAGAAAAAGAAGAGAATGGAGAATAGAATAGAAATAAGGAAGAGAAGTAAGTGAAGAGAGAATAGAATAACAGAGTTGGAAGGTACCTTGGAGGTCATCTAGTCCAACCCCCTGCTCAGCCAGGAAACACTACACCACTTCAGACAAATGGTTATCCTATCTCTTCTTAAAAACTTCCAGTTTTGGAGCATTCACAACTTCTGGAGGCAAGTTGTTCCACGGGTTTATTGTTCTAAGGAAATTTCTCCTTAGTTCTAAGTTGCTTCTCTCCTTGATTAGTTTTCACCCATTGCTTCTTGTTCTGCCCTCTGGTGCTTTGGAGAATAGCTTGACTCCCTCTTCTTTGTGGCAGCCCCTGAGATATTGGAAGACTGCTATCATGTCGCCCCTGGTCCTTTTTTTCATTAAACAAGACATACCCAGTTCCTGCAACCGTTCTTCCTATGTTTTACCCTCCAGTCCCCTAATCCTCTTTGTTGCTCTTCTCTGCACTCTTTCTAGAGTCTGCACATCTTTTCTACATTGTGGCGACCAAAACTGAATGCAAATATTCCAAGTGTGGCCTTCCCAAGGCCTTATAAAGTGGTATCAACACTTCACGGGATCTTGATTCCATCCCTCTGTTGATGCAGCCTAGAACTATGTTTTTAATAGGAGGTTTCTTTTATTACTTTAATTGCATTTCGATAGGGAGAGCAAAGTCGTTCATTCACACACACAGTCTTCCAGCATTCTCCCCCCCCCCCCATTTCTGGATCTTTCTTCTGCATTTTTTCCCCTCTCCTTCTTTTCACTGTTTGAATTTCTTAGGGCCTGGCTAAGATTCACTGTTTGGTCGGTTTCTATGGAAGAAAGAAAACACAACATATCTGCCAGGCCTGGAATAATATTTTTTCTTCTTTTGGGTGGGGAGAAAAAAAAATGAAAGCAGAGAGGAGGGAAAGGGGGAAGGAGAAAAAAAAGTGGGAAATATGATCCCACTCGACAGGCAAAAAGAAGGGCTGTTGGTTGGAGCTGCAGGAAAATGAAGTTTTAGCAGCCTTCCCTTGCTCGGTTTTCAAGTTACTCCTTAAACCCACAGCCGCTGTGTGCCGGAGAATGGGCGATCAAACCTACATTTAATCAAAGTTACATTTCCTTTCAGGTTTGTTTGTCCTTGAGCTGGGAACCAGTTTGATAGAAAGGGAACTTTTAGCGGAAACTTTTCTTCCAAGACAAGAATCTGAAAATCGGGGAGAACTTTACCTGCGTGAAGAAGCCCACCCTTCTTCAAAAGCGCTGAGAATTCTCCCCGGAGTTGGGTTGGCGCCCATCCCTTCCCCTGTTCTTTTGGGCCGCTGTCCAACAGGATATCATCTCTCCACACCCTAAATTGTTTTGCTTACAATCCTGAACGCTTGAATTTATACGCCCCTCCTCAAATCATTTTAGACTAGAAGCTTGATCCAACAAAAAAAAAAGGAAAGGAAAAAAATAGTTGAACATAAACTGGAACAAAAAGGCTATGAATCAGAAATGCATCGCCAGATCTAAGATTTCAATGATAAACCCAAAACTTTGGTTCTCTTTTTTCCCCATTTGGTTCGAGTTTACAGTCTGGGATTCTGTTATGATTCTCTCTGGGAAGGGGGGGGGAGGGGGAAATCTGTGACAAAAGGTTGTTTTTACAAGGTTTCCCCCCTCCCTTCCTTTCCCTCCCTCCTTTCGTCTAGTTAAATCCAGGAAGCTGGAAAGGAAAGACCTGCTTTGCTTCCTATTTTCCCTCGTTTTTTTTTTCAGGCCTTAATTCACTCCCCTTGGTAAAAAAGAAAGAAAGATGCCAGTCCCATGAGATGCATTTTTAATTTTTTTTGGGGGGTGGGGAAGTTGCAAGTTCCTAGTCCTCAAGGAATGCCACGTTAACGTCCTTCTAAAAGTCCTTCCTCTACCTTTTTAAAAAAAAATTCAGAAAAAATGGCAATCAAATACATTCCCAATTCTATCCAAAGGAAGGGGGGGGGGGGACAACATTCACCACTGCCTTCTGTTTAAGCACAGGTTAAAAGTTCACTTTTCATCGCTAGGTGTCCCATCTTTAGCCCAACTTCCATTAAGCTTGTACACCTTGTACCCATTCTGTGCTCTGGAGACAAAATACCGAAAACCCAGATGCAGAAATCTTTTTTTCTTTTTGCAAATAAAAAGGGAGCCCGGGATGCCTTATTGCCTGAAGCAAATTCAAATATATTTGGAATTAACACCCGCTCCCCTTCTCAATGCCCTTTGCCTTGATTTCTTTATTGTTATTGCCCTAAATAATAACATAGTAAAGGTAGAGCTTCCCCTCGCACATCTGTGCTAGTTGTTCCTGACTCTAGGGGGCGGTGCTCATCTCCGTTTCAAAGCCGAAGAGCCAGCGCTGTCCGAAGACGTCTCCGTGGTTCTGTGGCCGACAGGACTCAACTCCCGAAGGCGCACGGAACGCTGTTCCCTTCCCACCAAAGGTGGTCCCTATTTTGCATTTTTTACGTGGTTTCGAACGGCTAGGTTGGCAGAAGCTGGGATGAGTCACGGGAGCTCACTCCATTACACGGCGCTAGGGATTCGAACTGCCGACCTTCCTGATCGAGAAGCTCAGTGTCTTAGCCACTGAGCCACCTTGAAATAATAGAATAAATAATTGTGGTCATAAATAGTAACCACCACACTTCTACACATTCCATCTTTCCATAATCCCATCTAGCCTCCATTTATTATAAATTCAGTTAACGCCCGGATTTTCCCTTTAAGGACAGCAGGTAGACAGGAATCCAGTTTCCAAAATTTTCTTTTTAACTTTCTTGCTTTTTTCTTTTTGTCATATGCTCTGCCAAATTATATCACTCCGGGTAGAAATGAGAACAAGGTGTCAAATGTTGCAGATTAGGTGTGCTGCTTTTCTTTTGCCTTCGGCTGAATTAGGGTAAAATCCTACAGTAGCAATTATGATAATGAACAATTGGGGGGAATTCTGTAATTCTGTTAGCTGCCGAAGGAGATATTGCTGTTCTTGATGATCATTAATTTATACCCACCCTTAACAGCAGCCAAGGACCAAAAAAACCCGAGAATACAGGAAGATTTGGTCCTCTGTTGGATTTCTATCTTTGATTCATTATGATAATCCTTTGATTATGGATTGGATCCGCTCCCATACCACCTTTCTATCCATAATGGTGTCAAGCAGAAAAATTGAGCCCAAAATTGATGTCAAGTGAGCTGCGCTCCATTTTTACAGCCTTTCTCACCCCCGTTGTTAAGTGAATCACGGCGGTTGTTGAGTTAGTGACCCGGTTGTTAAGTGAATTTGGCTTCCTCGTGGATGTTTGCTGGTCAGAAGGTTGCAAAAGATTGTTTGGGATATTACAACTGTTAGGAATATAATTCTAATGGTTGGGTCGGCAATATATAAACCATGTAACAATGTTGTACCTGTTTCTTTAACTCATACTGTGAAATGTGATTGGTTGCTGTTTTCCTCAATCGGCCATAAGAGGGAGCCAGTTCGTTAGATGCTGGGCTGATCTGATCTGAGTGTTTTTTGGAAGCTGGCTGTTAGAAAGTGCCGTGAGCTATTGTAAGTTTTGCAACTGCTAGCAAACTTTGAGTACCGGACTGTTTTGTATGATTATGGACTATGTTATTTGGATTATCCCTTAATTGAAAGACGTTGATGACTGACTGTCTTATCCGTGTATGACTTGGACTGTTTGATGGACTCTTGATCCCTCTATTTCCATGAAAGTAAAAGCCTATTTAAACTGCAGTGTCTCTGTATGCTGGTTTGTGTGCTCTCCAACACAACTCTCACAACGCTTGGCTGAACGTACTCGCTCTCCCAACGGGGAGCTTACCTAACAGCAACTGTCTTAAGTACAAGTCAGTACTTAAGCATTTAAATTCTGAACATGCGGCCATAAGGGAGACTGCAATGGTTACAAGGGTGGGAAAACAGCCTTAAATCACTTTTATCAGTGCCGTCGTAACTAAACGACCTGTTGTAAGTCGAGGAACTACCTGCAAATTTGTGCCAAATTGTTCCGATCCAGTTCGGTTAATCCATTTGTGAGATTCTTACTTTTTTTAAGGGGAGGGAGGCTCAGAAAGTACTTGCAATAGTAAAAAATTAAAATCCAGGAAGGTTTTAGCGGGTGCCAGTTGAGGCTACAGTGGGGAAACTCGGGCTGCGAAGGAGCTCGGCCTCTCAGTTGGCAGCGAAAGAGGACAAGGGTTTTATTTTTATTTTTTTTATTTATTTCTTGGAATTCGGTAGAAAGGGCTGTTAAATGTTTAACTTGCGAAAGACACACAGATCAACATTCTTAGTTGCCCGGAATCTGAGAAGCGGGTATGTGGAAATGGAAGGATCAAAGAGTGCGGGAGAATTAGGAACTAGGAAATGTTGGTTTCTGGTTTAATTGCTGCGGTTTGTGCCACCTGATGGGGTGACATTTTTGGCCTGGAGTGTTACGAAGACAATGGTGTTTTATTGAAAGTGTCGGTGTGACTTTGGTAAAAAGGAAACGCTTCCTCCCATTTGAACTGGACTCTGTTTTCACAGGTTTATTCGCTTGCTTGCTTGTTTATTGCAACGTAAAGGTTCCTCCTTGCACATATGTGCTAGTTGTTCCCGCCTCTAGGGGGCATTGCTCATCTCTGTTTCAAAGCCAAAGAGCCAGCGCTATCCGAAGATGTCTCCGTGGTCATGTGGCCGGCATGACTCAAGGCCAAAGGCGCACGGAACGCTGTTCCCTTCCCAACAAAATTAGTGGTTCCTATTTTTCTACTTGCACTTTTTACGTGCTTTCAAACTGCTAGGTTGGCAGAAGCTGGGACAAGTCACGGGACCTCACTCCGTTATGCGGTGCTAGGGATTTGAACTGCCGACCTTTCTGATCAACAAGCTCGGCGTCTGAGCCACCACGTCCCTTGTTCATTGGAAATGATGGTGTAAAGGTGGGCTTCCTAGAGGCCATTTTCGTAGATCGGCTGGCAGGGGAATTCTGGGAGTCGAAGTTCACACACCTTCCAGCTGCCAAGGTTAAGAAAAGTCACTCTAAAACTTTTTAAACATGCTTCCCAATAAATCTTCCAAAGTTTAAACACTGCCCCTACGAATGGGATGGAACGGAGGACTACCAATTCTAGCCTGCATGGACGAGCCGTCTCCAATTTTCTGGACGATTCTGGGATTTCTAGTCCTCAGGGCCAATGCTGACCTATCGAGGGAACTCACACCACCAGGAGATGCCTAAGTGGCCAGACCATCCCTGAGCCTCTGAAAGACACTCAGAGAAAGGAAGTTAATTTTCAATTCAGGCTCTTGTTTTGTTGCCACAGAGTTAAGCATTATAAGGAGCAAAACACCCTTTGCGATCATTTCAAACCATGAAGATTTCCTGAAGATACTTGAACTTGCAAATATAACTCCTGTTAGTGAGGAAATCTTGTTAAAACAGTCTTCCAACAAAGTCCAAACTAATGCCCCGGGGGGAACTGTGCCAGTGAATTTTCCTTTTGTTGTCTTTAAGGATGCTTTGGTTTTTCCAGAAATACTACAGAACAAGAATTATTTCCCCTTGCTCTCCCTTCCTTCCCCCTAATACCACAGTGCAGGCAGTGAAACAAAGCAAGGCATTTAAAATTCAGCTCAATTCAGCTCAGATATAATAATTATCTTTTTGGATGCAGCATTGGGCGAGTTTCCTACAGCAGAAAACTCTTTTTTGCTTTTGCTTTTCCCTGATTCCAGGCTTCCGATGTTTGAGGCCTGATTCCTGCGATAGGATTGATCTGAATATTATGTTCCATATATCAATTTTGGGGGTAGCCTTTAAGGAAATTGCCTGATCAGGAAGCTATTGGAACCCTAACATGGCATATTTGAAGCCTACACCTGTACTCAAATTGTTTTTGCTTCGCGCAGGTCGCTTTCGGAAAATGAGGGGAGCCGAATGTCAACTCATAAAGTTGCCATGGTGAGGAAATGGGGAGGGGAGCGTATTCCACGCATGCCTTTGGCTAGAGTCAGAGCTCAGATTGCCACAGCAGGCTTGTTAGGTGTGCACCTCCTTGGAGAATGTGATTTATGACACAGACTGAGGCGAGGCAAGAAACGGGGGCAAAGTTCAGCCATAATTCAAATGAGGTCAGATCTGACGGCAATAGGGTAGTGCTGAAATGGAGTTCCTAATAAATGACTGGGTTTCTTTTGAAACTTGACTCGAGGCTCATGAATTAATTAGAGCATCTTTTGGAAACCTGACAGCCTCTGGATTTCTAGAAATTGTCCATATCCCAGACTACCAGTTTTTGGAGAAGGCAAACCCCCTCCTCACCTAAACCAAACCAGCTGCTTCAAGCCAGAAACATAACCCACCCCTCCCAAAAGTACTTTAAAAAAAACTGGACTTTTTCATCCCCCACCCCAGGAAAATGTTTTGCTTCTTCAGTTCTGAAGAACATTTTCAAAGGCGGGGGGGGGGGGAGAGAAAAGAAACCAAGACAGTTCTAGTTGAAAAAGCACTTTGGGGACTACCATGTCCTGGGCCAGGGGTCAGCAACCTTAAACCCTTAAAGAGCTACAAAGGTCCTAACCGGAAGCCCCCTATTCAATTCTGGAGCCGACCAGAAGTCCAGTTCTGCCCACCTTAGAGTCTCCTCCCAGCGTGGCATCCTTTTTCCTCTACCTGGCCTAACTGAAAGTCCTATCAATTGTGGAGCCGACCAGCGACAGGGAGCCGCAGCAGAGGGAAGAATGAGCCACATGCGGCTCCAGAGCCGCAGGTGGCTGACCCCTGCCCTGGATGATCCAGTTTCCTCTCCCCCTAGCAGGGCTTCCTTTTTCCTCCACCTGTCCTAACTGAAAGTCCTATCAATTGTGGAGCCAACCAGCGACTGGGAGCCACAGCAGAGGGAAGAAAGAGCCACATGCGGCTCCAGAGCCACACAAGTGGGCTGACCCCTGCCCTGGATGATTGAGAATCTCCATAGACACACCAGCCCACTTAAGTCCATCCCTCCATCTGTGTATAAAGGAAGGCTCCCTCGCTCATTCCCACCCTCGGATCAAAGCGAGGCCACCCCCCTAAGGCCCTCGACTCTCAACAAAAACACCCGCTGCCCCACGGAAAAGCAGATCCATTCCCCCGTGTGGCCTTGTTCCACTCCCCCCCCCCCCAAGTGTGGCTTTCCATATTCTTTTGTTTGTAGTGAAAATGCCTCTCTGGAGGGAGGAAGCAGCTATTGCCTAGGGAGTAGACTGTTCTTTAGAAAATAAATAAATAAATAAAGGCCAAGTAAACAAAATTCTCTTTCGAAACATGAGTCAGTTAAACGAGATAAACCCAGGGTGGGAAGGCAGAGAGAGTCAGTCAGCCGTCAATGGGGACACGGGTCACCGTTGGGCACAACTGGGAAAGGGACTAAATCATATGCCCATATTTGCAATTAAAAGAATGTTTGATTTGTGTGTGTGTGTGTTTTTTTTTTACCCCTGCCTAACGATACCGACTTTGCTGAAGCGCCACGGTTTGGGTTTTTTGGCTTAGAGATCAAAGAAGCTTTTGGCCTGCGTTGGAGTACCGGAAGACAAGGCTGGAGGGACAGTTTTACCCCTGGCCCTAATAAGTAAATAATGTGGATAGAATGAATAGATGTGTGTGTGTGTGTTTGGAGGGGGTGTTGTTGTTCCCCTTTTTGCCATGTCTTGTTCTGAGCAAATAAGGTCATTTTGAAAAGAGGCCTGTGAAATGGCTCCATAGATTATATGGGTGTCCACATTAAGGCCACATTAAGACTTGAGGACTTCAACTCCCAGCATGGCTGGCTGGAGAACTCTGGGAATTGAAGTCCACAAGTTTTAAGGAGGCCAAGGTTGGAGACCCCCTGCTATAGAACATCTATAAAGGCATGGAAAGAGAGAGAGGAGGGGGAGAGAGAGAGAGAGGGAAGAGGAGTAAGGGAGAGGGAGAGAGAGAGAGAGAGAGAGAGAGACGGACAGTTTGAAACCCTAGCGCCGCTTAATGGAGGGAGCTCCCGTGACTTGTCCCAGCTTCCGCCAACCTAGCAGTTCGGAAGCACGTAAAAAAAAAAATGCAAGTAGGAAAATAGGAACCACCTTTGGTGGGAAGGGAACAGCTTTCCGTACGCCTTCGGCATCGAGTCATGCCAGCCACATGACCACGGAGACGTCTTTGGACAGCACTGGCTCTTCAGCTTTGAAACGGAGATGAGCAGCGCCCCCTAGAGTCGGGAACGACCAGCACCTATGTGCAAGGGTAACTTTTACCTTTTACTTTGGGAAGCGAAGATGTGGGATGAAACAATCGCAGAGTATTTTTCCAGAGTTGGCAACGGGAGTGACAGGATGAGGAGGAAGAGGAGGAGGAGACATAACTTTTTCCCAAACCTTCTCCATTTCCCAAACTGGGCAACTTACATACAATAGCAGAGTTGGAAGGGACCTTGGAGGTCTTCTAGTCCAACCCCCTGCCTAGGCAGGAAACCCTCTACCGTTTCAGACAAATGGCTATCCAACATCTTCTTAAAGACTTCCAGTGTTGGGGCATTCACAACTTCTGGAGGCAACTTCTGTTCCACTGGTTAATTGTTCTCACTGTCAGGAAATTTCTCCTCAGTTCTAAGTTGCTTCTCTCCTTGATTAGTTTCCACCCATTGCTTCTTGTTCTACACTCAGGTGCTTTGGAGAACAGCTTGACTCCCTCTTCTTTGGGGCAGCCCCTGAGATATTGGAAGATTGCTATCCTGTCTCCCCTGGTCCTTCTTTTCATTCAACTAGACATCCCCAGTTCCTGCAACCGTTCTTCAACTTATCCCAGGAAAAACCAGGGAGATGTTTGAGGTGGATTTCCTGTTAAATGGGCCCAGCTGGCCAGAGACGGATGAGTCGGGAGTTGTTTTGTCTACCCCTGTGTGTTTTTTTCCTCCCCACCTTCTGAATTCCTAACTAAAACATCAGTTTTGAAAACGGGCCGTTCTGCGTTTCCAGGCTGAAGGAAGCGGCTTTTGAAAAACAACCGAGAAGGAGGAGGAAACTTGGCTCGGCTCCTGGATGGGTTTTGTGGTAGGCCGACTCAACGTTATTCCCTCTTCCCCACCTCCTCCTCCTCCTCCTCTAAACAGTGCACCATGGGTCTCCTGCATTTTTTCTTTTCTTTTTTTTTACGAGAGCCAAGTACGGGAAAGCGCCTTCCTAGGAAAGGGGTTTTTTCTGGAAGACCACAAACGACGAAGCTTCGTCTGGCTCCCGTCTCCCGTTGCCAAGTCTCCTTTGGAAGGATCAACAATTTAGTCTAATTGTGTCCAATGTTTGGGCGGCAAGGTTTCTGCTTATTTTGTCTCCGTGTCTGGAATATTCGCTCTTTTTCAAGGTCTTAAGCCCTCACGGCAGACGGCACGTAGTCTGGGAAAGTGGGTTAATCAGTGGTGTGCGTTTGTGTCTGTGTGTGTGGAGAGAGAGAGCCAAAGAGAGAAAGAGAGAGAGAGAGAGAGGAGACACACGAGAAAGAGAGAGAATAAGAGAGAAGAGATACAGAGAGAGAGAGAGAAGAGAGAGAATAAGAGACGGAGAGGACATACAGAGAGAGAGAGAGGAGAGAGAGAAAGAGAGAGAATAAGAGAGAGAGGGAGAGGACATACAGAGATACAGGGAGAGAGAGAGACAGGACACATACAGAGAGAAAGAATAAGAGAGAGGGGGAGAGGACATACAGAGAGAGAGAGAGAGAGAGAAAGAGATAATAAGAGGGAGGGAGAAGAGATACACACACAGAGAGAGAAGAGACCGAGAATAAGAGACGGAGAGGAGATACAGAGAGAGAGAGACAGAGAGAAAGAGAAAGAATAAGAGAGAGAGGGAGAGAACATACAGAGAGAGAAAGGAGAGAGAGAAAGAGAGAGAATAAGAGAGGGAGGGAGAAGAGATACAGAGAGAGAGAGAGAAGAGAGAGAATAAGAGACGGAGAGGAGAGAGAGAGAGAAAGAAAGAATAAGAGAGAGAGGGAGAGAACATACAGAGAGAGGGGGGAGAGAGAAAGAGAGTATAAGAGTCGGAGAAGAGATACAGTGAGAGAGAGGAGAGAGAGAATAAGAGATAGAGAGGAGATAGAGAGAGACAGAGAGAAAGAGAGAGAATAAGAGAGAGAGAGGGAGAGAGACAGAGATAGGACACAGAGAGAATAAGAGAGGGGGGGAGGACATACAGAGAGAGAGAATAAGAGAGTGAGGGAGAGGAGATACACAGAGAGAGAAAGAGAGAGAGAGAGAGAGAGAGAGAGAGATGTTTTTCTTCTTTTCATTCCCTACTTGTTTCTTTGGCTTTGAACCTTCCGAACTTGACCAGTGACCTGGTTCACATTGAGCAATTTGCTGCTCTTCAGACATTTGCCTGAAAGGCTCCCTTTTGTGTAACTTGTTACTGGAAGTTGCCTGGATTTCTAGATACTGTTGTTTTTTTTTAAATAGAAAGAAATGATGTTGTCCCTGAAATGCGTCGCCTTAAATGACTCTGAATACGCAGGGCAATTTCTTTCTTGCCATTTATTGGGCCAGTGGAGACGTCCCAGGCACAAGAGCCCCCTAGCTGCTCCTAGCCCAGGGGTCGGCAACCTTAAACACTCAAAGAGCCGCAAAGGTCCTAACCAGAAGCCACCCGCTCAATTCTGGAGCTGACCAGAAGTCCTGTTCCCCCACCATAAAGTCTCCTCCTAGAGCAGCGTCCTTTTTCCTCTACCTCTCCTAACCGAAAGCCCTATCAATTGTGGAGTTGACCCGTGACAGGGAGCCACAGCAGAGGGATGAAAAAGCCACATGCGGCTCCAGAGCCACACAGGTTGCTGATCCCTGCCCTAGGGATAAACCTAATCCTCTTTGTGGCTCTTCTCTGCACTCTTTCTAGAGTCTCTACATCTTTTTGACATCGTGGCGACCAAAACTGGACGCCGTATTCCAAGTGTGGCCTTACCAAGGTCTTATAAAGTGATATCAACACTTCACGTGATCTTGATTCTATCCCTTTATTGATATAGCCTAGAAGCATGTTGGCTTTTTTTTTTTTTTTTGTTCGGTTCCCGTTGTGTTCGAAAACAATGCTGGGCCCCCGTGCGTGAACTGAAGGGGTGGATAATCTAACCAACGCACAGCAAAACAAGTTCATTCAAGTTTTTTTTTAAAGTGAGTAAATTATAGAGGGACGAAGGCCGATTTGAAACAATTGTCGAGGGAAACCAAGGTTCTAAGGGATTAATTGTTATCTTCGCACATACCTTGGTGAGCCTTGGGATAAAAACCCTGAAAAGACGCCGGATATTGAATAGAAATCTTTTTTTTTTTTTAAAAAAAAAAAAACCTTTTGTGTGCCTTTTGCAAGGATAGAAATTAAGTCCACGGCGGGTAGGTATGTGGGTTCTGTCCTTTCGTTCGCCTAGGAAATATACATTGGCTAGGCAGGAACTGGCAGTGGCTCAGTGGCTAAGACACTGAGCTTGTCAATCAGAAAGGTTGGTGGTTCGAATCCCTAGCGCCACGTAATGGAGTGAGCTCCCACTACTTGTCTCAGCTTCTGCCAACCTAGCAGTTCGAAAGCAGGTAAAAAAATGGCAAGTAGAAAAATAGGAACCACCTTTGGTGGGAAGGTCACAGCGTTCCATGCGCCTTCGGTGTTGAGTCATGCCAGCGACATGACCACGGAGACGTCTTCGGACAGCGCTGGCTCTTCGGCTTTGAAACGGAGATGAGCACTGCCCCCTAGAGTCGGGAACGACTAGCACATAGGTGCGAGGGGAACCTTTACCTTTAGGCAGGAATTATTAGATTGATGTGTCTTAGTGTTATGGTGGGTGAAGTTTTCCAAAATAAAACTTACTGCTTGGGAAACTGAAACGGTGCCATGTTTCTCTCCCTCAAGAGTTGGCCAAGCTGTCCTCTTAATCTTGCATTAATAAATCCCAATATTTTAAAATCCAAGAAACCTGGAGAAACCTGAAGAAAGTCTGGCAACTTTTAACAGTTGTGGATTTCAACAAGGCTGGCTGGGGAATTCTGGGAGTTCCACCCCACAACTCTTAAAAAAGTCAACAAACTCAAGACCCTTTTGACTGATTCCCATCTCCGTTGGCGCCACATTGGATTGGATGCTTCGGATGCCACTCACGACCCTGTGGGTTGAGCCCCCCCCTCAATTCGGTGACTCGCCACAGCCTGCTTTCCATCCACGCGCTCTTAAAAGTTGCCAGACTTGGGCGCATCCTGGCTTTTAAAATATTGGGCTTTATTAATGCAAGATTGAGAGGACAGCTTGGCCAACTCTTGAGGGAGAGAAACATGGCACCGTTTCAGTTTCTCAAGCAGTAAGACCATGTTCAAAGTCTCCACTCCGGAGCCTCGAATGCGATCGCCTGGCCTGGTTTTTGTTTTCCTTTTATCGATACTTCCTTGCCCGCAAAGACCGAAGGCACCTTAGTATCTCCTTGGCAGTGCGCCCATTCCTCTCGCTAATTGCTCAATCCGGGCCTTATCGACAAACCCGATCAAGTCCTAGCCGTAATCCTTTCTAGTCGGTGTCACAATAAGGATAAAGCCCTCGGCGGCCTTGTTTGCCCTCGCGCGAGGGTTGTGGATTGTCGTCTGAGTCCCGGTCTCAACCCAGAAATAAAACAGAAACAACATTGTCAATGCTTCGGGTTTCGCCATTCTCCGCTTTCTTGTCTGTACTTGAGTCCTTCCCCTGCCCCCCCCTCCCCTTTCCCTACCCCGGCACGCCATGTGCTTTTGATTCTGTTTTCCTTCCCAGCCCATTTTCATCCCGATCGAAACTGTAATAATGTATAATTCATCGAACGGCGGAGAAACCGGGAGGTTGAAACGAACAGCTTCGGTTTGGGGAGGGGTGAATGGGCTTGGCTTGGACCGAAGTTAAAACCAGTCGTCATTGGACCACCCGGGGTTTAAGAGTTCTTCAAGGCTCACATTTTCCCAGGAGGCAAAAAGAAAAAAACCAAAAACCTTTTCCTTTTTTCTGATCCAAGGACTCCGTTATGGTGGGGGAGAAGCGTGAGCTGTGTGGTAGCAGTGAAAAAAAAAATCCCTTGGTCAAAACGGGTCTAAAGTGCCACACATGTGTCTCGTTCATACACATTTAATGTATATTTCACCTTTTTATCGATGGATAAAATGCTCAGAGTGACACTTGCCCAACACCACAGGCAGATTAGGAAAAATTAAAAAAAAAGAGATTAGGATAGAATAACACAGTTGGAAGAGACCTTGGAGGTCTTCTAGTCCAACCCCCTGCCTAAACTGTTCAGACACTTTGTCTGAACCACTTCAGACAAACGGTTATCCAACATCTTCTTAAAATCTTCCAGTGTTAGAGCATTCGCAACTTCTGGTGGCAAGCTGTTCCACTGGTTAATTGTTCTAACCGTCAGGAAATTTCTCCTTAGTTCTAAGTTGCTTCTCCCCTTGATTCGTTTCCACCCATTGCTTCTTGTTCTGCGCTATTAAAACATGATATTTTAACCAGACAATAGTATCCACATTCAGGCCTGCCTCTCTCAGCTCAAATTTATCTAAGAACGATAAATTTCCAATGGTAAACTTGGCAATGACAAGCTGTTCCGAAACTCATTTACGAGATAAAAGAAAGAAACAACAACTTCCTCCTTAGTTAATTTCTGTTTTTGTTTTCGGATTTGCAGAAGCTCCAGGTAGCAACCCCCGAGTAGCTGCTTCATCGGTAGCCTTTTCCTCCCTCCTTGTAAAACACAAAAAGCAGGCATTCCTTTTTAATGAACTCAGATTCCTTAGTAAATATACTTTCCAAATGCCATCACGACATCCTGTATTTGTGTGCATGAGTGTGCGTGGGGCGGGGGAGGGAGGAGAGCATTGTGAAAACTTTATATTTCTCCTTTCCAGCTGCCCAGAATCATTTCCTCTCAATTTCGGATTGCTCCGGCTGGATCAATCCTCTATGATAACAGGCCAAAAACCAAGAGCGCATAACTCATGCGTGACACACATCCTTCTCCCAATATCTGGTTAATCGTTGGGATATTTTGCACGGCTCTGTGGGGTTCCAGAGATTCCCCCATTCAGGATTTCCCGAGAGAGCAAACCGGCAAGATAATTTTGAGAGAAGCTAGGGATGTTTGGATTTGGGGCAAAATATAACCTCTTCCTAGAAGGGACCCAGCGGTTCAGTGGCTAAGACGCTGAGCTTATCGATCAGAAAGGTCACAGTTCGAATCCCTAGCACCGCATAACTGGGTGAGCTCCCGCTACTTGTCCCAGCTTCTGCCAGCCTAGTGGTTTGAAAGCACGTAAAAATGCAAGTAGAAAAATAGGCACCACCTTTGGTGGGAAGAGAACAGCATTCCGTGCTGCTTCGGGAGTTGAGTCATGCCGGCCACATGACCACGGAGACGTCTTCGGACAGCGCTGGCTCTTCGGCTTTGAAATGGAGATGAGCACCGCCCCCTAGAGTCCGGAGGGGAACATTTACCTATTACCTTATAACCTTTTTCGTAGAAAAGGCCAGAGGTGGCTTCACATTCTTCAACAACCGGTTCACCTCGTGCAGAACCGAAAATGCGAGGGCGCTTTCGTGCCGCTTCAAACCCACAGCGGTTTTATGCACACGGCTTCCAGCACAACTTCTCACACTGCCATGGTAGTAGAGCGGCTGAGGTGCGGAAATCCTTTTTTTCCCTTTGCTAATGTGGTGCACATGTGCATACCACTTTAGGTGCAAAGGCACATATTTTTTTTGCACGCTGAAAGTAGCAACTCACCCCTGGTTGGTTCTTCAGTGGAAGGCCACACGAGATAGCACCTTGGATGGAGAAGCTGAGGGACATTTTGGGAGAAGGCAGTCATTCTACACCAGGGGTCCTCAAACGTGGCAACTTTAAGACTTGTGGGCTTCAACTCCCAGAATTCTGGGAGTTGAAGCCCACAAGTCTTAAAGTTGCCACGTTTGAAGACCTCTGTTCTACACAGTTGCCCGGAATGGCAAGGAACTCCAACAGATTGCACACCTGTCGGTGTTTCCCGTCATGGAATGAAGGAACGAAGGAATGTATGAAAGGATGAATCAGTCAATGGGTGACTGAGAGAAACACCTGCACATGCACAGACACACACAAAAGAGAAAGGTGAGAGAGGCAGGCGTGTGCTTTCTCAGCCCGAGTGTCGAACATGGGGCAGGGGAGTTCAGGTTGCAGCCAACTGTGTAGCAAGTTGAGGCGTTCGTTGCGCAACTACTTTCACATGACTCACTGAGCTGCCGTGAGGACACAATGCGAGGAGGCTACGGGCTAATCCCACCTCCGCGTTACGGAAGGGTTGCAGCCTGATGCGTTGCGTGCCAAGGGCTCCTTGGGCAGAGCTCAGAAAGAACCTTGCCCGATACTCGGGGAAGAATTGTGTTGTCATTCCCCAGGGTGGATGAGTCTTCTTTGACCTGGTTTCTCCAGCCCTGGCTGGGGTGGGGTACGAAATCGGGTTGCGAAAGCTGACCTTGTTCATTCCCAGGAAACGATCATGGGGCGCGGGAGAACATTGGGGTTCTCCAGAGTTAGTAGTCTTGTGTACCCTCAGAATGGGGCATCACAGCTGCCAGGTCCTTGGCTTTCGTTCTCATCAGTTTCTTCCCAAGAATGGATCCATCGGCAATTGACCGATGAAAATGTTGTCAATGTCCAGGATTTTTTTGGGGGGGCTATAGTACTCTGTGTGCCCATAACCATTGGGACCTCCCCAACCGATTTAAGGGCATATTTCGATTTTCAGATCTTAATGCTTTGTAATCATCTGTTGTTGTGTTGTCTTCTAGTCTACAATCCCCCGCAATTGGCACATCAGTAATATTATTCTGCCTTCCGTCTTACCCCTCTGTTGCCCTCCGTCTGTTTACCAAGCACTTGACTGGGGGGACAGAGGAAGCCCCCCACCAACCAGTCCTGAAGAAGGCAGGCAAACGATTGGTCAAGCATAGCAAAGGGACTCTGGCCTAAAATATTGTACTGGTTAGAAATATGTAACACTCTCTTTCGATCTCTGCCTGCTGCCCTATCTATCTACTTTGTACCTACCAACATCTATTGTGGGGCACGGGAGAACATTGGGGTTCTCCTTCAAAAATATAGGTCTCCTTGGCAGCGTTAGTAGTATTATATACCCTCACAATGGGGCATCCCAGCTGCCAGTTTTTTTAGCTGCCGTTGGCCTCCATACTCATCAGGTTCTTCCAAAGAATGGATCTATGGATCTATCTATCTATCCACCATCCATCTATCCACCCATCCCTATCTACCTACCTCTATCTATCATCTTTCTGTCTGTCTGTCTGTCTGTCTGTCTGTCTGTCTGTCTATCTATCTATCTATCTATCTATCTATCTATCTATCTCTATTCCATCCATCCATCCATCCATCATCTATCTACACCATCCATCCATCCTTACCTACATCTATCTATCTATCTATCTATCTATCTATCTATCTATCTATCTATCTATCTATCTATCTATCTATCTACCATCCATCCATACCTACCTACCTACCTACCTCTATTATCTATCTATCTATCCATCCATCATCTATCTATCTACACCATCCATCCATCCCTACCTACATCCATCCATCCATCCATCCATCCATCCATCCATCTATCTATATACACCATCCGTTCATCCTTACCTACATCTCTCTCTCTCTATCTATCTATCTACCAACCATCCATCCATCCATCCCTACCTACTCTCTCATCCATCTATCTACACCATCCATCCATCTATCCCTACCTACATCTATATCTATCTATCTATCTATCTATCTATCTATCTATCTATCTATCTATCTATCTATCTTATCTATCTATCTCTATCCACCATCCATCTATCCATCCATCCCTACCTACCTCTATCTATCATATCTATCTATCATATCTATCTATCTATCATATCTATCTATCTATCTATCTATCTATCTATCTATCTATCTATCTATCATCTATCTCCCCCTCTCTCCCTCTTTGTTTAACTGGTTCCAAGTCTATTGATTATCCCTATTCTCCCCCCACCCACCCCACGCGCTATTTTCCTGTATTATTTGTGTGGGAGAACTTTTCAACGACCTGCTATACCTTAAGGCCTGCTAAAAAACCCCGAGAATTGTCTGACTTAGTACCTATTAGAAACCTTTTCTTCCTTCCTTCCCTCCCTCTCTTTTCTTCTCTCCCAAGCCTTTCAAGGCAGCCTTGCCTCCAGACCACCGTTTCTCACTTCCCCCTCTCTCCGCAAAGTAGGTGGAATTACTTAGCGCTTTGGTTTAATTGTTCCCGAGGCCTTTTCTGCCTTCCAATGAGGAAAAAATGCCAAAAAAAAGAGAGAGAGAGAGTGATCTACAGCAGCGCCAAATGTGATGGAAAGGTATAATTTGACCACCTACCCACTAGTAAAGTAATTTTAAGGACCGGGCTGCCATTCAGGATTAATTACCCATTTCTTAATTGCTTCTATACACCTTCTTGCCTTTCACGGAGAAAACGGGACAAGGGGCTCCCGTTCGGATGGCACAAAAAATCTGTGGAATTATATCCCCCTTCCTCTTTTGAGGTTTTTTCTCAGAAGGAGTTCACTTAGGAGAACATAATCCTGGTGCCGAAGCCATTTAGATATTTTAATATTTGCCTGTTTGTCTCGGCTACAAAGAGCTTGCTTATTTACCTCTGTTGGAGATAAATAAATTCCTCCTAGAGAGGGGGAATAAAAGTCTCATTGAAATAATCCGGACTTTTTTTTTTTTTTAATCAACCTCTGTTCTTATTGTGATGCCTTCTTTGGGTTTTAGCTTTCCTTTTTTTTTTTTAAATTAACAAAAGACTACTTTTAACAAAAGATTACTTCCCCCGTTTGGTCTAATGACTAACTTTTGCACCGAGTTCCACTAAGTTCTCTGTCTCTCTCTCTTTTTGTCTGAGCTTGATTAAAAAAAAAAGCGAGCTCTCTGTTCGTTATTATTATTATTATTATTATTATTATTATTTATTACAATTGTATCACAGTGGCCAGTTGTTTCGCCGGATTTGGCATTGGTTACTAGTCGGGCCCCACCCAGGGGCCTAGGACGTCGTAACGTATTTTCGTAATATGCGTGCAGATCCAAGCAGTGCGACTTTTTGCATTTGACTGATGGTGATTTTGTCAATTTTTAACTGTTTTAAATGTAATTCCAGTGCTTTTGGAATAGCACCCAGTGTGCCAATTACCACTGGAATTACCACTGCTGGTTTGTGCCATAGTCGTTGAATTTCAATTTTTAAGTCCTGGTATCTTGCCATTTTTTCATGTTCCTTCTCGTCGACCCTGGATGGAAGGATGGAGAGATAGAGGAATGGATGGATAGACAGAGAGATAAATAGATAAGAGATGGATGGATGAATAGAGATGGATGGATAAATAGATGGATAGATAGAGAGGGATGGATGGATGGATGGATAAGAAAGATAAATAGATAAGAGATGAATGAATGGACAGATGAATTGGTAGAGAGATAGATGGATGGATGGATGGATGGATGGATAGATAGAGATAGGATAGAAACAGACAAACTATAAATATATAACTATACAGATGACTGATTTGGACATCCTACTCGTAGGACCTATTCCAGCCCATTCCTAAATCCCACTTCCTGGTCAATCCAGCCAGTGGGGAGGTGTTCTTCTACCTTCACCCACCTTCCTTTCCTTGCCAATGACCTCGTCTCCCCTCCCTCTCCCCCCCTCCCCGGCCTGGTGCTCTTGAGACAGCCCTGGGCCGCTGCCAGGACTTCTCCCCCCTCCCACCCCCTCCTCTCCCCCTGCTTTCCAGGAGACCTTTTGAAGGCGCGCTGCCCAAGTAGCCATTGTTTGGAGAAGAATGCCTCTTATGTGAAAGAGAGCAGCCAGAGAGGCAATTCTATGGGAAGAAATCCAGCACCCCACAGCTAAGGGGGAGACCCAATTGGCCACCCAGATAGTGGCCGGCGGCCATCCTGATATTGACAGATGGGAGTGTCAGGTTTTTTGGGTTGCGGTGACATGGCGTGGCTTAGCCAAGTTTGTAGGCGGCTCGCCTACAATCGCAGACCTTGGATTCTTTGAAACAGGTGATTTATTCTTAACGCTAAAGGGGGGGGTACCCTTCCGCCATGACACGGGCCTAGAGGGAGGTCCCTGAGGAACCCACTTAAAACCAGTTCAACCAGCACTGGAGTCCACTCTAGTTACCCACTCAGGGGTAGAGTTGGAAGTAGAAGCTGAGTTGGTGACACTCGGCTGGTTTCGTGCATTCTCCGAGTTTGGGAGTGTCCGATTGATCTCCGGCATCCATCACGGCGACACGGTGCTAAAACCGGACTGCGCTGACCATGGTTGGGGACTACGACACCCCTCCCCCCCGCGGCACGGGAAATTAAACCTGGTTTAAAACTTTTCAGCTACACCCGCTGGCTTGGTCAGTAGTCTAAGATGGGGCAGAAAGGGATTTATTGCTGGGGCACCAAATGGCTTGAAATTCATGTTTTAAAAAAATCATGTGATGAATAGAATTTTGCCCCAATTTTACCCCTTTCTTTCCTTCAACCGATCCGCTGTTCTCCTGGGCTTCACTGTGCTGCTGCTTAATTGTCCACGTATCTTCATATAAGGAAGGAGCCACATATCATTTTTTGGACGGAAGTTTCTTTTTCGTTTTTTCCCCCTTCTTACGTGACGCTCCGGGACTCCTTGCATGGCGGGTGGTTTTAAGGCCTTCTTAGGTAAAGTGGGGGGAAAGGAAATCCTTCAAAACCAATGATTGGTCTCTCTCTCTCTCTCTCTCTCTCTCTCTCTCTCTCTCTCTCTCTCTCCCTCCCTCCCTCCCTCTCTCTCTCCCTCTCTCTCTATCTATCTATATATATATATATACACATCCATACGTTCATATAGATATAGATATCTCTATCTCTAAATCTATCTATCTATCTATCTATCTATCTATCTTTCTATCTATCTATCTATCTATCTATCTATCTATCTATCTATCTATATCCATCCATCCATCCATCCATCCATCCATCTCTCTCTCTCTATCTATCTATATCCATCCATCCATCTCTCTCTCTCTTTCTATCTATCTATATCCATCCATCCATCTCTCTCTCTCTCTCTCCATCCATCCCTCTATCTATCTATCTATCTATCTATCTATCTATCTATCTATCTATCTATCTATCTATCTATCTATCTATCTATCTATCTATACATCTATACATCTATATCTATCTATCCATCCATCATCCCTATCTCTCTTTATTTCTATCTATCTATATCGACCCATCCATCCATCTCTCTCTCTCTCCATCCATCCATCTCTATTTCTATTTACCTGCCTGCCTGCCTGCCTGCCTACCTACCTACCTACCTACCTACCTACCTACCTACCTATATCTATCCCTCCCTCCCTCTCTATCTCTCTCTTTCTCTCTCTCTCTTTCTATCTATATCCATCCATTCATTCATCTCTTCTCCATCCATCCATCTCTATGTCTGTCTGTCCATCCATCCATCCATCCATCCATCCATCCATCTATTTTCCTGGCGTTTTCCAACCCTTGTTGGAGGTGATTGTTAGGGATAGTGGTGCGAAGCCACGGCAACCAAAGAAACTGTTCGGGACCTCTCTCCCCATCCCCCATCCCATCCCTCCCCCTGGGAATGGCGGGACAATGGGGCGGTTGAAAGAAAACGGCCGTTCCCCAAAGCCGGTCCTGGGGTCGAGGTCAGTTATTTTGCCCTTGTGTGACTGGAAAACTGAGGCCTCTCGCGCACAGCCTGGACTGTCAAGGGAGACTCTCGCGGAGGGAATCGGACAAAGCGGTCAGAGAGAGAGGGGGGGGGAGAGAGATCAGGTTGGGGGTGACATTTGCTTTCTTTACATTTTGGGTGAAAGGCTGCCCGACCCCCACCCCACCCAGGCCCTCCCCAACTCCTCTGACCCAGCACAGATGATGGGTAGGGTTGGAGACGGTTTATAACCCAGGCTTCTGGGCTATTGTGTCCCTCCTGCGGGGTAAATTGCCGTGACTTGGCATCGTCATCGGCTGGCCGGCGAAGGCTATGGGACACCTGCCACCCCAAACAGCTGAGCCAAGCCCCCCCCCCCAACCTAAAGCATCTCAGGCCTTCTCTCCCCCTCCCCAATAGACAGGAGAATGGACAGCAGAGCTTTCCCATTGTCCAAACTGCCCCCCTCCTCCCCACCCTGATGGAAGGGGCCTGCCTTTTATTGGAGAAGGCTACCCCATCTGCTTGGAAGCTGATTATGTCATGGGGGAGGGGGGCTTAAATCTTCCCTCGGTGGGCCGGGGTGTCTGCCCACTCCCCCCCCCAAAAAAAATACTGGTGAAAAAGACACTTGGCGTGCAATGTTGTTCCTTCACCCTCGAACTCTTGATGGGTGGGGACCCTGGAACGTTCTTCTTCCTGATCTGAATTCGCACCCGCGCGTAACCCGGAAAAGTCTTGGCGGCCTCTTTCCTCTTCTCTCCTTCTTGGCTTCCCTTTCGTTGGTTTTTATCTGTGGCTTCGACGCACAATGCCAGACGTACACGGTGCATAAGTTGCACGGCGGCTCGGAGCCATCTTAAACCACGCGCCCATCCGCTAACCAGGTTGTCTGGTGGCCATTCCTAAGGGATTGTGCAAAGCACTCTTTCCAAGATCTAAAGGGGGCGCAGGGTTGGTGCCCTTCCAACCAAGATGAGCCATGCCAGTCTCCAAACAGAGAGCCGAGGTGGTGCAGTGGTTAAATGCAGCACTGCAGGCTACTTCAGCTGACTGCAGTTCGGCTGTTCAAATCTCACCGGCTCAGGGTTGACTCAGCCTTCCATCCTTCCGAGGTGGGTAAAATGAGGACCCGGATTGTTGTTGGGGGCAATATGCTGACTCTGTAAACCGCTTAGGGAGGGCTGAAAGCCCTATGAAGCGGTATATAAGTCTAACTGCTATTGCTATTGCTAAACAACACAGCTACTCCACAGGTCCCGAATTCATATTGTTTTTCCTCCCAGCAGCTACTCAAGGACGTAGGTTGGGATGAAAAGAGAGGGAAGGGCCCAAGACCCCCAGAGTGGTTTTGAAACCTGGATCTTCCCACTCCTGGTTCAGCATCTGAATCTTCATTCCTTCATTCATTCATTCATTCATTCATTCATTCATTCATTAGTTTCTCAAACATGTACAAGATAGCAGGTATAAGTATGAACACGGACACGAACAAAGGAAATGAGTACAAATAAATAGGGACAATAAGACAGGGACGGTAGACACGCTGGTGCGGTTATGCACGCCCCCTTTACGGACCTCTTAGGAATGGGGTGAGGTCCGCGGTAGACAGTTTGCAGTTGAAGTTTTGGGGGTTTGAGAATGTAACAACAGAGTCGGGTAGAGCATTCCAGGCGTTGGCCCCTCTGTTGCCGAAGTCGTCTTTTCTGCAATCGACTTTGGAGCGGTTTACTTTGAGTTTGTATCAATTGTTTGCCCGTGTATTATTGAGGTTAAAGCTGAAATAGTCGCTGACAGGTAGGACGTTGTAGCAGACAATTTTGTGTACTATGTTTAGGTCCGACCGCAGGCGGCGCAATTCCAGGTTGTCCAAGACCAACATTTCAAGCCTGGTGGCGTAAGGGATTCTGTTGTGAGCAAGAGGAGGGGAGGACTCTTCTCGTGAAATACCTCTGGACCCGCTCGACCGTATTAAGGTCCGATATACAGTGTGGATTCCATAACCATGGCTGTCCTTGAGAAACTCAATCACTGAAACAATTGTTGGCCTCGTGATGGGTCTTCGGGCCGTTTCAAACCATGAGGTCATGGCACGAACAATTGTGAAGGACTTGTTCAAGTTCCCGATGTTTCCGAGTCAGGCTGTTTTGGTGACGGCGTTACGGAAAAGGGGGTTGACTTTCTGGGGGTGATTTTTTTTTTCAACTCCCAAGACTGGGCACCATCTATGCCATTCTCAAGTAACCCCCCCCCCTCCAAATTCTAACCGGGACCGACTCTGCTTAACTTCTGAGATAGGTGATGGGGAAGGTTGGGACGCGCTGGCTCAGTGGCTAAGACGCTGAGCTTGTCGATCAGAAAGGTCGGCAGTTCGAATCCCTAGCGCCGCGTAACGGAGTGAGCTCCCGTGACTTGTCCCAGCTTCTGCCAAGCGGTTCGAAAGCACGTTAAAAATGCAAGGAGAGAAATAGGGACCACCTTTGGGGGGAAGGGAACAGCGCTCCGTGCACCTTCGGCGTTGAGTCATGCCGGCCAGATGACCACGGAGACATCTTCGGACAGCGCTGGCTCTTCGGTTTTGAAACGGAGATGAACACCGCCCCCTAGACTCGGGAATGACTAGCACACATGTGCGAGGGGAACCTTTACCTTTACAAGATTGTACCTCACTTCTCCCTACAGCTCCAGGTGGAATTTCAACTCCTATCGGTTGAATTTTCTTTTCTCAACCTCTGTGGAGGTGTTGCCAATTCTTTGGGATGACACCATGAATTTATTTTGTTTTAAAAATGCTTTCTCCCGAGAAAAGGCATTTCAAGGGCCTGGTAAGGAAATACTTTGCTCTGAAGCAGGACGGCTTCCAAATGAACATACAATGGAAAGCATCTAAGACTAATGTGTGTTCAGTATTCCAATATCTCAGGGGTTGCCCCAAAGAAGAGGGAGTCAAACTATTCTCCAAAGCACCTGAGGGCAGAACAAGAAGCAATGGGGGGAAACTAATCAAGGAGAGAAGCAACTTGGAACTGAGGAGAAATTTCCTGACAGAACAATTAATCAGTGGAACAACTTTTCTCCAGAAGTTGTGAATGCTCCAACACTGGAAGTCTTTAAGAAGATGTTGGACATCCATTTGTCTGAAGTGGTGTAGGGTTTCCTGTCTAGGCAGGGAGTTGGAGCCGAGGTGATGCAGTGGTTAGAGTGCTGTACTGCACCACTTCAGCTGACTGTGATCTGCAGTTCGGCTGTTCAAATCTCACCGGCTCAGGGTTGACTCAGCCTTCCATCCTTCTGAGGTGGGTAAAATGAGGACCCGGATTGTTGGGGGGCAATATGCTGACTCTGTAAACCGCTTAGAGAGGGCTGAAAGCCCTATGAAGCGGTATATAAGTCTAACTGCTATTGCTATTGGACTAGAAGACCTCCAAAGTCCCTTCCAACTCTGCTATTCTATTCTAATAAAAAAGTGAGTGCTGAATAAAGAGTGGGGAGGTGTTTACAGCAAGGACCCCCCCCCCCCGTCCTTAACAGGTTCAAGGAAGCACCTTGTGACCTCGATCCCTCTCCTCCGTGTTGGGCGAAGACCAGATTTTCCTTCTCTGCTCTATTTCTGTTGCTCGATCGTCTCGCTCGAGTACTGAATGTTCAGTCTGAGCTTTTCCATATTTGCTGCAGGGAAAATTATCCGTCACGGCAAGGAGGGACGTGTGCAGGACGGGCAACTCAGGAATAGAAAGAGTCGGAGTAGTTGCTTCAAGGAAACCTGGGCTGTTTCTTCATTTTTCAAAATAACTGCTCCTCGCGGGGACGTCCAGCTTGGCTTTCTCTAAATTCAACGTTTACACCTGGCCTCCTTCTTGCACTTGATCTGATTTCATTGGAGACGTCACCCACAATCTCCTAGAACTGTGATGGCAAAGCAGTGGCACGTGGACCCATTTCTGAGGGCACGTGAGGCATTGTCCTGTCAGCTCCAGCACGCATTCGCACGCTACCCAGCTGATTTTTGGCCTTGATTTCTGGTCGTTTTTCACTCTCCGGAGGCTTCAGGGAAGACCCCTGAAGCTTCCGGAGGGAGAAAAATGGCCCAACAGGCAACCCGGAAGTCGGAAAACAGGCCTTTTCCGGCCTCCAGAGGGCTTCCGGGGGGTGGAGGAGGCCATTTTCACCTGCTCCAGGCTCCTAGAAAGCCTCTGGAACGTGGGGAGGGTGAGAAATGGACCTTCCAGGCTCACCGGAAGTCAGAAAAGGGTCCGTTTCTGGCCTCTTGGGTGGGGGCATTTTCACCCTCCCCAGGCTCCAAGAAAGCCATGCACGCATGCGTGGGGCAGCGTGTGCGTGTGTGTGTGTGACGCGTGCGCAGGAGGCACGGTGCGGAGGAGCACTAAATTATGGGCGTGGGCACACAAGTGCCCACAATAGGGTGTGGGCCCGTCCTTTTGGCACCCGAGGCGAAAAAGGTTCACCATGACTGTTCTAGAAGAAATCCAGGGAGCCCTCCGCGAAACCCTGTGACCTAGCGTTGACTTCCATTGGGCCACTCATTTTCCATCGCTCCGAAAGATAAAAGCGGCATCTTTTTCGGCAAAAGAAAGGCCAGCTTGGCTGAGGCAGTCTGAATATTTTTTTAGTAGAGAGCAGGATTTGAAGGGCGGGAAAAGAGCAGTGGGGCGCGGGGAAGTCAACCGTGGCTTTTCATGGGATTGACAGCCGCGAGCCAAGGAGCGGATAAAACTGCTGGGTTGTGTTTTTTTTTTTCACACTGCCAACAGGGGTAAGGATGGATGCCCTTTTCGCCTTGAAATGTTTACGGTGGTTTTGATCCCACCTGGATGTTCTCAACGGCAAGGAGCATGGTTTTTTTGGGGAGTTTTCTGTTACGGTCTCCCATCTTCTCGTGTGAAATTGGAAGACCACTGTAACTGGGTGGAAATGGTGGCCCTTCAGAGGCTCCCCATCCAAGTCACCCAACTTACGTTTGCGGCTTCCCCAGAATGGAACGGCTCGTCCGCCGTCTTCTTCCTTCGATGCCGTTTCTCGATGGGTTGGCGTTATCAGACAGATGTGGTTTACGAGACCGGCATGTCTTTCTCAATGGCAACAGATGCAGTTATTGTGTAAGAGCGGAGGTCCCCCCCCCAGTGCCGATTGTCCTCCCAAGTCTCTGTATGAACGGCGACGCCGTAAAGCGGAGCATCATTGCTCTACGAAATAAGTCTCGACGGTGAATTGGTCTTTTTTTTGTCCTCTTCTAAACTCTCTCTCTGCTCTGACCTGCAACTCTGGTTATTTTATTTTTATTTTGGGGGGGAGGGGGGGAGTCGCCCTCGCGACCTTTGCCCCCTTGATGGACGTCCCAGCAAGACCGTCTGCTCCAAGGTGACACAACGGCTACTGTCGGTTTAGCAGATGCGGTGTCAAGGAGGGAGGCAGCCAAGCGGAGAAAATGAAACTGTCTAAGCTACTCACATTGGGGGGGGGGGAGAGAAATGTCAGCGCAGCAAGGTTTTTGTTTTTTTTAATGTCCTTTTCTTAGCTTGGAAGGATGATGCAGGGTAGAGATTTCAAGACCGTTTCTGACATGCGCGGGGCAAACTTTCAGTATTAGATCTAGAAGTCAGCGAGATATACAGGCTGGAGGGATTTCTTGGATGCCCAGTGATGACAGGAGGACGATTTACAGAATTAAATGAAAGGTGATGAAAGGGTTAAAAGTGGATGAGGACCCTTCTTTCTCCCCCCCATTAATCAAAACATGTGCCTGCCCGCCCATGCGCACGCACACACACACACACATGGGAAATCTGTAATCTAGGGTTGAAGGTGAGATTGGATCTGGTCTTCTGTGAAATCCAGATTAGATTATCTCCCTTTGAAGGGGAAGGGAGAAAAGGTGATCATTTGAAACAGATTAGGAAGGGAGGGTCTTTAAAAGTCAATGGCGAAATAGCGAAAATGTTTAAAGATATATCTGCTAAAATGCTGGAAATGTCATCAACTACCGAGACCGTGTTATCACATGTGGTGGACGTGCACAGAAGCAAGGAATGATTGGGTTAAAATACGAACACGGTTAGAGAAAATATTGCCTAGACGTATAGCGTTGAGGCCAGAGGTAATGGGTATCTTACCAGAGAAATATAGTAAAGAAGATACATAATTTGATTGTACATGTTATAACGGCGGAAAGCAGATAAAATCCCGTCAGAAGGAGAGATAATAAAGAAGATTTTAGACTGTGCAGAAATGAATCGGTTAACATTGAGAATAAAAGATCGAGTAGTACTTCAAGACATGGGAGTTGAAAAACTTTGCACAAGACAGATAGGAGGGGGATGAGGAGAGAGAGGGTATAAGGTGGGTGGGTGGGTGGGTGGGTGGGTAGGTAGGTAGGTAGGTAGGTAGGTAGGTAGGTAGGTAGATAGATAGATAGATAGATAGATAGATAGATAGATAGATAGATAGATAGATAGATAGATAGATGATAGATAGATAGATAGATAGATGGGATAGATGGGATAGATAGATAGATGATGGATGGATAGATAAGAGAGAGAGAAATGATAGATAGACAGATACAGAGATAGATACAGAGATAAATTAGAAAGATGATAGAGATAGAGTTACAGATAGATAGAGAGATAGATAGATGGATGGATGGATGGATGGATAGATAGATGATAGATAGATAGATAGATAGACAGACAGACAGACAGACAGACAGACAGACAGATGATGGACGGATAGATAAGAGAGAGAGAAATTATAGATAGACAGACAGATATAGAGATAGATACAGAGATAAATTAGAAAGATGATAGAGATAGAGTTACAGACAGACAGACAGATAGATAGATAGATAATGGATGGATGGATGGATAGATAGATAGATGATTGATAGATTGATAGATAGATAGATAATAGATAGATGATAGAGATATAGATAGATTGATAGATAAAGAGATACAGAGATAGATAGAAAGAGAAAGAAAGAGAGAGAGAGAGAGAGTGTCTGGAGGCAAAGGAACAAGTAGCAGTAATTATGCCATAGGAGCCACAACATTAGATCCACAGATGTGGACATCAAATGATTGCTTTTTGTTATCTGTGACCTCAAGATCTTGCTGGGGGGATCTTGGATTACATGGTGGTGATCCATCCAAGACCTTTACCATTTCCGTTGCTAACCAACGGAGAGCCAGCTGCCCATAGAGAATAGGCCTAAAAAAACGGAGCCAACCCCCCCCCCCCCCTGGACCAACCACAGGAGCAACTGGCCAGGCTGGGAGAGATGAGTTGGACTCCTCCTGGTTTCTGTCTACACAAACCCCTCCCTCTGGGACCCCCAATCTGTGCCCCCACCCTGGGCTGCTATCAAACTGTCCCTTTTGAGACGACCAAAGGGGGGACAGACATACAAAAAAACATACTTGGCTTCACCCGCATCTCAATGCTTAAAAAGCCCAGCTTTGGCCTGATTTGGGGAGAGGGGCTTTTCTCCATTGCCACTGTCCCTCCCCTCCCCCAAGCCCCCGCCAGGTTGAGCGTGGCCCGTCCCCTGGTATTGTAGTCCCTGGGGAAGGGGGACATTTACACCTTTGCCCCTGGATGTGACAGCTGTGTGTGTGTGTGTGGGGAGCTCTGAAACGCCTTTTCCCAAACTGCCCTTTTCTTTCCTGCACTCGGTTTGAGCCTATTAATGGGGCGGTTTAGTCACGCTGCATGGAAGCTTTCCCTGTTCTCTATTTCACACACACAGAACACACACACACACACACACACACACACACACACACACACACACACACACACCATAATCCATCACATTACAACAGAGATTGAAAGATGGGGCCCAGATTCTCCCTCTCTCTCTCTCACACACACACACACACTGCAAATTATCCTAAAAATACGAGTTCCAGGTGTAGTTATAAAAGACATTGCGATCTCCGGAACTTTAAAATACAGTGTATATTGCTCACTAAGCTTTCGTTAGCCACTGCTAACATCCTCAGAGTGTTAAAAACCATTAAAGAGATACCTGCCTTTATACACTATTAAGCAATTTGGCCATTGCACGCATGATAGGCCCATCCACCTGTAATTAGCTTTGTTGTTTTTACACCAGGCATGTTAAATCGATGCTCCTATTCCTTCCTCCCCTATCGAACAGTTCCGGAGATCACAATGTCTGTTTCATGTATGTATGTATGTATGTATGTATGTATGTATGTATGTATGAAAACATACATACACATTTTTTGCTGATAAATAAATGAAGGGAGACTAGTTTAGATCTATTTCAAGCTATTTAGCTCTCATCAGCTAGCCATACCCTTACTGGGATTTGAACTTGGGCTATTTTATATGTTAGGCAGTTATATTAACCTCTAAGGTCACGAGCTCTCCTCCCTTATCAGCTGAGCCAGGGGAATGATTAGATATTTTGTCCTACCAGGTGCCCCCCTCCTCTCTCTCTCTCTCTCTCTCTCTCTTTCTCTCTCTCTGTCTCTCTGTCTTTCTGTCTTTCTCTCCCTCCCTCCCTCCCTCCCTCCCTCCCTCCCTCCCTCCGGTGTGAAACGGGAAGATGAAAACTGAGTTTAGGGTGCTTTTTAAAAAAAATAACGTTCAAAGGAAGGAAGGATAGGATAGGATGGTGGGAGAGGAAGAAAGGGAGGGGTACAATGGTGGGTTGCAGGTGGTACGCCCTGGCGTACCGGAGCCTGCCCGGAGCATCAGGTACCACTCCGGTACAGTGCTCCAGAGCCTGAGCTCCTTACCTGTCCTTTAAAGCCTTCGGCGCTTCCTCGCATGCGCATGGCACATATGCATTGGAACGGGACCCAGAACCCACCACTGGAGGGGTAGTAAGAGTAGGAGAGAGGGTAAGAAGGGGAGGAAGAGGGGAGAAGTAGGGGAGATGAAGGGGAAGAAGAAAAGAGATAGGAGAGGGGGAAAGAAGAAAGGAGAGAAGAAAGGAGGTTAGTAGAAAAGGAGAGGGAAGAAGAAGTAAAATAAGATGGAAGTACGGGATGGCGGGACAGCAATCTCGATTATTATTATGAAATCTTTAGGGAAAGAATGGAATTATGTGTGTTAAAGGATAACACGTAATAACAACAATATTCGTGAGAACGTATGTGAATGTATGAGAATAAAAATAAAAAACTTTAAAAAAAAAAAAAAGGATGGAGGCTGGGTGAGACGGCTGCCCCCCCCTTCCTCTAACAGATTGTCCCCATTTGGCCATTTGGCTGGGGCAAATGGGCAGCTTTCCAGGGACACTGAAAATAGGACGAATTTGTGCTCTGGCCTAGTTCTCTGTGCAAAATTGCAGTACCTTTCAAAGCAGCGTTTCTCACGCGGGGCAACTTTACAACGAGTGGACTTCAACTCCCAGAATTCTTTGCTGGCTGGGGAATTCTGGGAGTTGAAGTCCACCCGTCTTAAAAGTTGTCCAGCCTGAGAAACGCTGCCTTAAAGTATTCGTTCAGTTGGTTTTTTTTTTAAAGTAAAAAAAAAAAAAAAAAACCTCAGAAAGTCTCTCCCACAATTTCATTTAAATTGAGAATTAGGGTTCTGGTCTCCAGGAATACTATGAAGAACTAATGAGGCACTTGAATCCACCACCACCCCCAAACCCAATTTTATCTGAAATCAGTTTTCTGGCCAACTTCCTCATAACACGAAGATTTTTTTTCCCCCACCCTGCTTTTAAAGCCCTTAATTCAAGTAATGTTGACATTTGCAAGGGAAGATGGCCCAGCCCTGCCCCTTCTCTGCCCTGCCCCTCCTTCTCCAGATGTTCCTGCTGTGGCAAAGAGAGCCACAGCCCTGGTTTTTCAAGGCGATGCAGATGAGTCTTGGCGGATGATGGGCTTCCCCCCCATCCCCGTCCCCAGGACAACGCCCCCCCCCCCGAGAATCCCATGGGGAATTACATTTCAAAGAGCCTTTCCTTGAATTTTATTTTTGGTTTGTTTGTTTTCGGCAGGGAGATTTTTCAGAGCCGGTTTTGCGCACGGTTTCTGTCCCGCTGATGCTTTCTGGATTCCCAAGTCCGGGAGATGTTTTGATGGTTTTCAGAAGGAAAAGTTAGAAGGGGGATGGGGTAGCCAAGCCCCCTTTGTTTCTGCTCCGAGCAGAGTTTGATGAGTTGGCTTTCGGGCTGAAGGGGAGGACAAGATCGCCACCAAGAACGGAATGGACCTCAGAAAGGGCTCTTCCTGACCCTGGAGGCCATTAAGAAAATAACAGACAAGACTTGTAGCTCCGATGTTAGATTTGGACAGTGGTTTGCTCTCTCGTTTATGTTTCTGAAACATTTCCTTACCAGACTAATGATGATGTTACCTCGCCTGGTAATGCAACGTTCAGAAGCCGAAAAGCTTAGAGAGCAAACCCCTGCCGAAAACCGTTAAAGAAAAGCACAGTTGTGATAACCAGCAGGTGCAATGGGTATCTTTTTTTTTAAATTTTTCAGTGCGCTATCAAGAGTTGTGGGGAGCATTTAAGAGATGTGTACATGTGTGTCTGTGTGTGTGTGTGTTTTCCAGGGACGATCTCAGCTTGCGTTGGGCATGAGTGTTTCCTTTTTCATTATCTTCAACTTTGACGTTCCTGAGATCAGCGGCGGTGAATGAGACACATCCTCTAATTCAGACAACACCAGATATAAAGCCATTCCTGTGGCTTTAGGAGAAAGGCTTTCGTGGGTGTGTCATTTCCACCAACAGGACTTGCGAGATGATTCAGCTTCTATCCGGGAAGTCAGCAGCCACCCATGTCCCACACCATGTTCTAACTCCATCAGAGGCATCAATGCACCAACAATGCGCTGTCTTTCCCCGCTTACTAGGTGTTCTGTCGCGGTCCTGACAAAACCCCTTTTATTAAACGGATGTGAATTCCTCTCATTCGCATTCAGTCAAGGCCTGGCAAACAGTCTTGCAAAGGAGTATTTAGGACCACAGACCTTATCTAGCTTGGAAAGCTGGCCTGTCAATATTTTCCAAACGCAGTGGTGTGCAGGGAAAGACTTGGCACAGAGTCTCTGAGATTCACGGACAGATCTTCACACTCCTGAAACGAACGAACGAACGAATTGTTTCCTGTAAAAGCCCACTCCCCTTTTGCTCCTGTTTTATTTCCTATGGGAGGAGCCATTCACCATCTACCTGTGGCTTTACTCCCAAGTCGACCATGATTTCTTAACTGTTCATTTCTTCTGGCAGCTCTGTGCATGCGCACACTGGGAACAGGCTCCAGCTGTTCTTCTGCCTCACTGATGTCTGACTCTGAAGGCAGCTGATAACTGGCATACGGCCTGGCTCCCTCTCTGCCTCCAGCACAGAGCCCTCATCTGAGCCTTCCCCACACTCCAGGCCTGGTCCAGGTTCCTCCCCAACCTCTTCACTATCCGACTCTGATGGGCCACAACACTAGGATCCCGGATTTAGTTCTGTTCCTCCAAACTTGACCATCCCTCCTTCTTCTGGACGGATAGGGCTACTTGACCTAGCCCGAGTTTGGCATTGGCCATCATCCATCGCCGAGGAAGGAAAGAGCTGTCATGCTGGAATTCAGCTGCTCTCATCCAGGTGGATGACACCTACACTTCCCACCTGTTTAACTCCACGGGAGTTAAAACCGCTCCCAGCATCTTCCGCCATCTGGAGCGTGCAAGACCGAATTTGAGTAAGAGAGACAGATCTCAAAATTAGGTTGGTCGCTGGCTTTGAAGTTTTGAGCATCTGTTTTTTCCAACTTCATTCCTTTTCTGATTTTTTGTGTGTGTGTGTGTGTTTCGCGGCATTAGACCCAATTGCTGGCAATTTATAACTAGAATTGCCTTTTTCTTTTAAATTCACCACTTTCCTTTTCCTTCCTGTTTGGAGGTCTCTGCTCTGTTTTAAAAGCTGACTTGTTCAGGCTGCAAAGTCCTTTGGGTCTTTCAAGCAATTTGGGGGGGCCTTTCGGACCCCCCCAAATAGGGAGAAATGTTTGCGGTCAACTGCGTTAAGCAACATCTTGTGACACTGGCTAGTTTGCGGGTCCGTGAGCAGAAGGGAACAAGAAATGATATTTAACTATTTTTGGGTCTGCGGAAATACCACCCCAAGAAAATAAAAAGAGCTGGAAGAGACACCCACCATAGAAAAAAGAAAGGAGGAGAGGAAGGGAAGGGAAGGAAGAAAGAGGTGAGGAGAGGAAGATGGAAGAGAGAAGGAGAGCGGGTAGGAAGGGGAAGAGGAAGAGAAGAGTAGGGGAGAAGGAAGGGAAGAAGGAAGGGAAAGGAGAAGAGGAAGAAAGAAAGGAGAGAAGGGAGGGAGAGAAAGGAAGAGAGGAGGAGAGGCAGAGGACGGAAGGAAGATAGAGGTGAGGAGAGGAAGATGGAAGGGAGAATGAGACAGGGCAGAAAGGGGAAGAGGAAGAGAGGAGTAGGGGAGAGGAAAGGGAAGAAGGAAGGGAAAGGAGGGAGGAAGAAAAAGGAGAAAAGGGAGGGAGAGAAAGGAAGAGAGGAGATGAGAGGCAGAGGAGGGAAGGAAGATAGAGGTGAGGAGAGGAAGATGGAAGGGAGAATGAGAGAAGGCAGAAAGGGGAAGAGGAAGAGAGAAGTAGGGGAGAAGGAAGGGGAGAAGGAAGGGAAAGGAGAGGAGGAAGGAAGAAGGTAGAGAAGGGAGGGAGGGAGAAAAGAAAGGGAAAAGAAGGTTTTGTCAAAACAGGCGAGGGATAGTAAACAAAGCAACCCAAATGGTATCTTATAACCCTGTAAATGATAAATGTATAAGAACGACAAATGTAAAAAAGAATAATAACCATGTAAATGAATACCTATAATTGTATGTAGAGAACAAAAAAAAACTTTTCTAAAAAGAAAAATGAGTAGAACCTGTTGACGTTCCATTGGATTCAGCCACTCTGGCTTGGAAGCCCTGTGTGTTCGTGTGTGTGTGTGTTTCATGCGCAAAGATTGGATTGCTGCTACCGCAAAACCCGAACAAGACCCAGAAAAATGAGTCTGGACCTTCCTCAAACAAACTTCTAGCGTAAAGGCCCTGTCGATTTTCTTAAGCCCTGGGGACGTCAAAAGAATTGGCCTCCGATCTCCTGGTGTCTCAGGGGTCTTTTCCAAGCCCCTTCAAGATGGTCTTCAGGCGCCGCCCCGTTCCGAACATTCCCCCTTCACGTGCTCCGCCACCTCCCCAATCGAAAAGAGTTCCCACACAACCGTTGCCAAAGATAATTGCCAGCGGAAAGGGGGACCTTTTCCTGGCTGGGTCTCTCTGCTTCCGAGTAGCTGTGCTTCCTTGGCTGCTCGCCCGTCCGCATGGAAGGGAGGGGGGCAGCAAAGCCCGAGTGTGTATGTGTGAGTGTGTGTGTGTGTCAGAAAGATGGAGAGGAGGAAGGGAACGTTGTTGTCCCTTCTTCCTGAGCACGGCTTAATACGTTTCTCTCTCCCCCCCCCCCCCCAGGAGAGCAAGAGAAAGTTGGGAGTAGGACGCCTGGTTGCACGAGGATCGAGGGAGTCGGGCGGGGGGGGGGGGGAGGCCCGTCGGCCTTCCATGATCGCTTCTTGCAGACGTTGTTGGGAAGCGAGGTTGTGTTGCAGTTGACACCGGACTGTGAGAAGCTGGACCAGGGGTGATGTGCTTCTCCCACTGTCAATCAATATGAGGGGGGGGGAGATGATGATAGCCAATAGCAGAGGAACGTGCGGGAAGGAGGCAGGTGTACCGAGTCCAAACCTAATTCCTACAGTCTTTTTGTTTTCACACTGACGACAACCCACTGCACCGACAACTTTCCCCCCCTGGCCCTTGGTGTGGTTAGAAGTGTTGTCGTCTGGACCGTCTCTGTGGCTTTTCTCAGTTTTACTACATGTTTTATATTTGCCTTCCCCCCACAAGCAAAGGAAAACCATTTTGCATCTTAAGATTCGGTTTCCTAGTGAGGCAAGGTTTCCGTTCGCCTTTAAAAAAAGAAATCTCTTTTAAAATAGACAAAAGCCCTTTTCACAGAAGCCGAGATGAGAAAAGAGCTTGTTTTCATGTTGAGACTTTTTGAGGAGCGGGCCGACCTGAAATTATTCTCTTGGAAGCACCTCTGAAAGGGAAGGAAGGGAAGGAATTGTTTCGAAAGAACAGATCTGCGAAGTTAAACAGCGTGGGAAATCATCAAAAACATTGTGCCTAAATATCCCTCTGTTGGGAGCTGACAGTCCACCCTCGGCCAAAACCCAGCCAAAATGTTGCAGCGAGGCACAGAACAAAAACAAAAAAGAAAAAACACTACAACCCCAAAACAAAACAGAAGTTTCCTCCAGGTTCGGAATTTGGAGCTGCAGCTGTGATTTCTTTTTTTTTTCCCCCAGCGAAGCAGATGAATTTTTTTGCTTCGTCGTGCAGACTTTTTGCAGAAGAAAACATATTTTCTGCAGAGGAAATGAGATTAGAACGTCTGTGAGAAAGGGGCGCGTTTCAAAGCCGCTCGGTAAATATAGCAACTCAAAGCTTGCGCAACGCAACCCACTGCTCCTACACCGCGGTTCGTCGTGTCCTTTTCCGTCGCAGCTTGTCAATAAAGCTAAGATACCAGTTTAGATCGGCGTCATTTCCGAAGAACTTAAACACACACACACACACACATACCAGTGGTGGGTTTCGGATCCCGTTCCAACCGGTACGGTTGGAATGGGCCCGGCGTCATCCACATGGACGCGTGCAGCGCGCACATGCATCTTAGCGCCTCTGCGAGCCTCCATGATGCTCCAGCTGCTCTGCGGAGCATAATGCAGGCACTGTACAGGCCATGCGCGGAAGTACGGAAGCCTTAAAGGACCGGTAAGGCGCTTGGGTAGGCGGGCGGGCTCTCCAGAACACTGTACCGGAACAGTATCCAGTGCTCCAGGCAGGCTCTGGTACGCCCATACTGGGGCGTACCACCTGCAACCCACCACTGACACTCCCTCACCATCCCCACTGTAATATTGATAATTTCAGGCAGAACACATTCAGTCGTGCCATTGATAGATAGTGATTGATAGTGGAAGGCTTCCAGAAAACGCTGTTTGATCCTTGGTCCAGCCCAGGCTAGCGTTGGCACTCACCATGGTGTGTTGTGTTGCAGGTTTTAACAGGGCATGGCACGGACTGATAATGGTGTAAGAGAAGTTGTGTTCCGAGTTTTGAAGGGCTGTGTGTGTGTGTGTGTGTGTGCCTAATGGATTGTGGGAAAGCCTGGCGCGAGGCCAGCAAATATCTTTGGCCCAACTTTAGCCGAACCTGATAGTCCCTTCACAAGTGAGGCCTACGTTGGCTTACCCATCGAATAGGCTGTGTTGGTTGGGTGAGGCTACACAATTGTCAGAAATCTGTGGGGTGAGACACAAGCTGTGTGTGTGTGAGAGAGAGAGAGAGAGAGGGAGGGAGAGGGAGGGAGGGAGAGATGGTAAAGTATTTTGGCAAATGGCACCACCAATGTTTGGCAATGTCAACCTTCATCGTTCTTTGACTGGGTCAAAAACGTTCCTTTTCTGGCTTGTTTTCCATGGCTCAGGGGCGACTTTTTCTGCCACTGTGTGGAAGCCACGTTGGAGAAAGGAAGGTTGATGGCAGATTTTCATGATTGCAGAGATGATCAAACGCTCGTCTCCTTTCCGAACGCCTTGGATCCATGCAAAAGCACTTCACGGAAATTCATTTCACTGCCCGGTTTGAGCAATGTATATTAGATTAGATTTACAGGGGTTGGACTAGAAGACGTCCAAGGTCCCCTCCAACTCTGTTATCCTGTCATGTTCCATGAGAGAGACGTCACTATGACTGGGTACTTTTCCTGTTCCCCTTATCCCAAAACCAGTGAATGGTGGAACCCAGTGGTGGGAGATCCTACTGGTTGAACAACCAGTTCGGTGATCGCGCGCAGCTTTGAGAAAACTTACCGTCCGCATTACTGCTGCGGAGGAAAACAGCTGAGGCGCACCAACCCGCTCTGCCGCACAACTCAGCTGAGAAGATATAGGTCAGTACGGCGCGCAGCTGATCGTCGGAGCTACCGGTTTGCCCAAACCGATCCGGACAGGCTGCGTCTCACCGCTGTGGAAGCTATACACGGCACATAAAATGGTGGGACTTGAACCACCGTTGCAGATTATGGGAGAAGAGAGCTGAACATTTCTCTCTTTTCAGAACCGGAGGACATTTATTTCTGTTTGGGTAAAATAAGAGACTGCAGTCCGCGCACACACCAGTAATTCTTTTCCCAACCAAACGCATCTCGCGTCTTCCCAATAGCTTCGCCACGTCGGTGGGTTGTTCCTGGGGGAAACGTGGCTCAGCCACACAAGTTGTGGACTTCCAGCTTGGGTCAAAAACAAAACAAAACCAGCCCACCCCACCTCTGCCCAAAACCTTTGGGTGGGAAAGCGCTGTGGCTTTTGCAATGTGCTTGTGTGTGTTTTCCTTCACTCCAACCTCTCGGTTGCTACGGAAAAGTTGAACCAATAAAAGTCTCGTGTGTTGGTGGCCGTTGCACCTGCTCGGTTTGTCAGATGCTTTCAAAGGCACAAGTGTGGGCAGCTTCCCTCTCTATTCCCCTCCCTCCCTCTGCGGTGTGTGTCTCTCTCTCTCTCTCTCTCTCTCTCCCGCATCCTCTTTGCCAGCTTCCCAGATTTCGCACTGGGAAGTCCATCTTCTCAGCCAGACGCAGAAAGTGTGATTTGTTTTTGCATGTTTGCAAAGTAATTAACTCGGTGCTTTCATGGATTGGGAAATGCTCGAGAGGTCGGGTGCGTTTCAGGCAGCCCTGGAGTCACTCCGGGTGGAAAAATAACGGAGGTTTGTTTACCTGCCCGGCCCTTCACATTCTTGGCAAGTGGGAAAAAGGTGTTTTCAGAAAATGTGGCAAGGGACAGAGGGCAAGGGGTAGGTGGTATGTTGTGTGTCCCCCCCCCACGTAGCCTCCTTGCCCCAAGTAAAGGAAAATGCACAAAAAATGCTTTGAAATTACTGTATTTTTCAGAGTATAAGATGTACCGGCGTATAAGACGCACCAAGTTATTGAAGAGGCAATTTTTTTAAAAAAAAGTTTTTGCCCTCTGCAGACCTCCCAAAAAATGGCTCATTTTTTTGTCCAAAAAAAGGCATGCATAGCCTTTAGGAGGCTTATAGAATGCTCCTGCAGGCTGGGGGGGGGGGGGGGGGCAGAAACGATCAGAAAACGGTCCATTTCTCTCTCATTTCTGCCCTCCCCAGCCCCCAGCAGCACTCTGGAAGCCTCCTAAAGGCTTTGCACGGCCATTTTTGCAAAGGAGGTGGTTTCAGGATGCCAAAAATGCTGTATTCAATGTATAAGACGCACCCAGATTTTCACCCTCTTTTTTGAGGGAAAAGGGCACGTCTTATACTCCATAAAATATGGTAAACAGCTGGACAGTCCTTTAACCAATACTCATGTTTACCTGCACGCGGGAAAACCTACCTCACTGCCATTTTTAAGGAGCATGAACTGAGTTCAGAGGGGAACAAGTGAGTGAGATTTCCTACAGAAAATAAGAGAACAGACTACGCAGCCCAGGGAGAAAAAATTGCAAAGGGGAGGATGGAGTTGGAAAAGGGAACGCCCAGCCTACGAATACCAGGGATTGTAGTCCTCCCAGAGAGAGTGGGGGATGGTTTTGGTAGCGAAAGAGCTTTCAGCGGGTGGGTGTTGGTTGGCAAGAGGCCATCTGGCAACCGGAGTCCCCCGAGCGTGGAAAGGTCTCCTAGGCCTTGACATTTTTGCTGATGTATTTCGAGCTCCTGTCAACTGTGCTATCACCTTGCCTGCTGATCTTATGATTAGGCCTCGGCCTGAAGATGAGGGTGGGGGGAGAGATGGCCCTCCAAAGCAGGGGAGGGGGAGAAGCCTCTCTTGGCCTTCGACCACACTCGGCTTTGCCACGGCCAGGCAGGACCCACCAGGCGCGTCCGACACGAAGCTCCGTCAACGAAGGGGGGGGGGGTTGCTAGGAGCCCCGTTAAGAGCCGCGTGCTCAGGAACAAGCGCTGTGTTGCTCGGGAACATCTGTTTGGAACTCAGAACGGGAATAAGATGCAGAGAAAGTCTGCTTTGGAAGTTTGGTTCATGCCCCGCCTTTCCTTTTGAGCCCCATATCTCTCTTGCAACCCTTTGGGGAGGGGGGGGGTAGGTTCCAAGAAGGCTTCACCGGCAGCCGGGTGGCATCCTTGGGACCCAACAAGTGGTTTGAAACCTTCGACAAACCAGCACGAAACATCTGTGGGATGGGAGGCGACCGCGCCCTTCTGGGAAGGGCATGATGGGGACTGCAGCGTGCTGGGATAGCAGCACCATTGGTATTGTCATTTTTCGGAAACGCACCTTGCCTGTTTTTTGCGTGTGTCCAATTGTCCGGCCTCTCTGATGGGGAGGGGGCAATGGGACTTCACCCAAGGGGGTCTCAGACATCCTTTCTGATTGGCTGGCTATTTACCTAAAGAAGTGACTGGGGGCTGGTTGATTGGCAGCCTGACTTTTCCACAATTTTTAACTTTGGATGTCACAAAGTCGAAAGGAACAACCACGAGAAAGTTCGTGGTTACCTGTCAAAGCCTGATTGGTTGGCATTCGGTGTGTGTGTGTGTGTGTGTGTGTGTGTGCACAATTAATTGGTTTTGTCTCTTCTTTAAAAGTTGTCTTCCTCTTCTTGACTGCTATATTCACCTTTTCAAAAAAATCATTTTTGTTGCCCTGCTGGAGTCGCCTTACGGATGAGAGACGGGGGACGGCGGGGAAGTTTAATAAATAAATAATAATAAAACCCATCCATCCCAGAAAAGAGGCTCTTTTGCCAAGGCTGTGAGATCTGCCATCTATCTCCCCCCCCCCCAAAAAAAAACTACCCCCTCCCTCCCATCTGCAAAAGAAATCTCTTTCCTGTGGAGCAAAAATGGACCGGGGGGGGGAAAGAGGGGGGGAGTGTCAGACTCCCCCCTCCCCCAAAGGGGATGGTAGGAAAGAACAGGCCCCTGTTCTGAGCTCCGCCACCTGCTTCTCCGTCCCCCCCCTCCTCCTCGCCCTCCCCCTCCCCTTCAGCCATCCCCACAGGCCGGCTGGGCTGGGACCAGCAGCATTTGCCAAATAGCATTCGGATGCTGTCACCGTTTCCTTTTTCCTATGCAGCCGCAGGAGGAGGAGCAGCAGCAGAAAAAGATCCCCCGTCGGCCCTGGTGTGCAAAGACTCCGGGGCAAACGCAAACCATCTTGGTTGGTTTAAATCAAAGCAAGGGGGTCTGGAACCTAGACCGGACCTCTTGCGAGTGCACAGGGCAAGTTTGGGAGACGGAGGTGCAGGAGGGGGGGGGGGGGAGGAGGTTTGAGCTTCCTTGGCCTGGTAGATTCTCAAAGAACCCAGTTGCTTCTTTGGCCATCCGATCTGGCTCCGAATCCCGAAAAGCCATCAGCTGGTCTTCCTAATAGGAAAGGTGGAGAGGGAGAAAAATGAGAGGGTTTCAGGTAGGTGGGATCCCTTGAGGATCCTGCCTCGTTGGAGCAGATGGGGATTTCCTTCCTGCCCCAAGAGACCCCACGTGAAGTGGGGAGGGGGGGGGAGGAAGAAACCCTCGGAATGGCCCTGGAAAAGTCCGGAGGTGGTGATGGGCCAGAGGGATTTCTTCCCCTTCCCCCCCCCCCCCTCCATTCTGGCCCGGTGATATATATATATATATATCGGAGCGACTGGTGGAAGAGGCATAGCAGGATCTCGGCAAGCGGCCAGCAGATTCTGCTGCAGCTGCGGCATTGTGAAGTCATCGCCTTAACAACCGCTGCAAACAGAATAACAAAGTCTGGGTTCTTTGCATCACGATTCCCCCTGCTCCGATTCCAGAACCAGCCGGCCCCGTCTTTAAGGTTCACCTTTCCTTTTCCAATTAGCCAGGCACGCAGTTTGCAAAATTCTTTGGCTGGGTCGTTTTATTTTCCCCCTCTCCTTAAATCTCATCCTTTAAGGAAAAGCATCTTCTGGAAAACCTCATAATGATAGTTTTATTAATGTATCTTCGAGAAGTATTTGGTTTTGGGAAAAGTCAGGTTAGCTGCACGGAAGGGCCTCTCCAGTACGAGTTTCTGCTGAAATATAATTAAATAGATCTCCTCTCGGATTGGACCCGTTGCCAGGGGATTTGACAGTGAGCTGAACTGGTTTGCTGCTGTTTTTTCTACAATATATATGGAGCTCAGATTTAGGAACCGTTGGAAACACGTCCTTTCAAACGATTGGTGTTTACAGTCTTAGGTGGGCTCGAACTGACGTGGGTTCCTACCGTTTTGGACCGTTTCAGCTGAACCGGTAGTAATAAGTTTGGCGGCCTGGGCTGCTGGAATCGACAGCAACCCAGGCCTGCTACGCCTCTGAACTGGTTCTCCGGTTCATCTTGTTTTTCGGTTCTGCGCATGCGGAGAACAATTTGAATCGCACTGCGCATGCGTGCGGGGCCCCCACATGAGCAAACCAACAGTACTGCCTGCTGTAACCCGATGTGTTTTGAGACCTCTCTCGTGCTCAAAAGTGGACTTTCTTTGTACATGCCAGGTACAGAAGAAGCAAAATATCTGTATTTGCAGCCGTCGATACAAGTTCAGGCTTTTTAACTTCCTACCGAATTTTTAGTTAAACTTCTTTGGAAACATTTTGTTTGGAGACCCTGCAGAGACTGATGAAGGATGCCATGTTAGGATGCTCGCATTTGGAGTTTTAACCTCGGACCCAATTTTCTCTTCTTCGTTCCCCGTTTTCTAGTGAAGGAGGAAAAGGGGGTTTCTTTATTAATTGGGGGTGGGGGGAAGCAGCTTTCGTGAAGCGGTGGAAGAGGCTACAAACTGGATCCGGTTGGTCGTAATATCGGCCCTCCTTTGACAGATGTTTGTTCTTTTTTTTTTAATGCAGTGGAAAATAACCAATGTTTTTTTTTTAAATAAGTCCTTTTTTTCCTCCCCTTTCAGGTCCCATCCGATCCGCTTGTCCCCAAGAAACTCAAAACAGACGATGCCCTGCAGTCTCCCTTACTTGGGGATAAGGAGAAGCAGTCCAGCTGGCTACGATCCTTGTCCAATTCATCCAGTAAGGTGAGTTTTGGGGGAAAGATGTCAGGTTTTGAAGGCTGAAAGGGGCAGCACCCCCAAAATGGCCCTTGGTTGGATTTGAGTCTGGATAGCTTTGCGTTGGCTTCATTTATTGGAGTGTGATGTTGGGCCAGTAGGCTCTGCACACCCTTGCTTCTGTGCGGTACGCAACACTCACAAACCTTGGTACCATTTACCCAGAGCAGGGATTGGCAACCTTAAACACTCAAAGAGCCATAAAAATCCTAACTGGAAGCCGATCAGAAGTCCGTTCCTCCCCTCCCCCCCCCAACCATAGAGTCTCCTTCTAGCGCAGCATCCTTTTTCCTCTATCTGTCCTAACCGAAAGCCCTATCAGTTGTGGAGCCAACCACCGACAGGGAGCCACAGCAGAGGGATGAAAGTGCCACTTGCAGCTCCAGAGCCGCAGGTTGCTCATCCCTGTCCTAGGGATAAGCCTTCTGCTTTCAGCCTTTCAGAGATTCAGAAGCCCGGATCTACAAAACTCGATCCCTTTCCAGTCTCCATCCAGCCAGTCGTTTGCTATATCTTTGTTTTATCCATTTGTCTCTTACGGGATTTTTTTTCCTCATCTCTTTTTTTAACAAAATCAGAATATTGGGTGTCTTCATCCGCGGCAGCGTCTTTCTGCATTCCGGCCCTGGTCCCCCGCCGTTTCAGCCAGCGAGAAGGACGTCACCAACCACATCCCGACATTAATTAGAGACAGGTAAGAAGAAGAGTTTTCCCTCAGAGCCGAAATTTGAAGGCCGTTAAATTTAATAGGTGGCCAGGTGCGTTACCTGAATGCAAGGGCTCTGAAACGTATCCCACAGGGAGCATCAACACCACAAGATCTTCATATCTGGGCACAAATAAGATGCTACAGACAGGATTGGGGGTATAAAATTAAGACTTTTGGAGCATAGGGTAATATCATGCGGTTGAGCTAGAGAAGTTGATGGGTCAGATGAATAAATTGTGTCTATGGTCACTTAGCCAGTGGTTAAGACGCTGGGCTTGTCGATCAGAAAGGTCAGCAGATTGGCGGTTCGAATCCCCAGCGCCACCTAACAGAGTGAGCTCCTGTTACTTGCCCCAGCTTCTAAGAAGGCCGAGGGATGTGGTAGCTCACTGGCTAAGATGTTGAGCTTGTCGACCAGAAAGGCCAGCTGTTTTGCAGTTCTAATCCCTAGCGCTGCGTAACAGAGTGAGCTCCCATGACGTGTCCCAGCTTCTGCCAACCTAGCAGTTCGAAAGCGTGTAAAAAATGCAAGTAGAAAAATGGGAACCACTTATGTTCAAACATTGTGATGCCCACATAGTTGTGTGATTGCTGGCAGCGGATTCAAAAATTACAACGGTTGCTGCGGTGTGGGGGGTGGGTCATGTGATTCCCTTTTGCAACCTCCTGACTAGCAAAGTCAAATGGGGAAGCCAGGTTCACATTCTTAATTGAACAACTGCAGTGATTCACTTAGCAACAGTGACCCAAAAGGGGCAAAATTCACTTTACAACCATCTTGTTTAGCATCAGAGATTTTGGGCTCAATCGTGGTCGTAAGTCAAGAACTACCTATATATTTCCTAACTTTTTTAAAAAAAAGATAACTATGTTACTTTGTCTCTTTAAAATTTGGGGGCAGCAAAATAAAGACTTAGTTTGCCCGGTGAAGAAAGGAACTTTTAAAAACTGGCAATTAAACCTTTTGATGATTCATTGCGTTAATGAGAAATCTTCCCAAGGAGCGATTTCCTCTAATGAGTCACCCCAAAATAGCTTTGTGGGGGCTTGTGAGGTAACCCAGCCTTCTTTTCTTGCACAGTTGCTATTCGTATAAAAGTTTTGAGAACTCCGTCGCACCCAACGTGGCGCTGGCCCCCCCTCCTCAGCCAAAGATCGTGAGCAACCCACTGTGCCCCCCGGCTGCCTTGCGGAACGCCGAGCCCCTCAGCAGCCCTCCCCAGCTCCGGAAAAGGAAACACGTCGCCGAACACACAGCTGTGCCCGAACCACCGCCCCCCGCCGCAGCCGTGCCCACCGTCGTCCCTCCCGTCCCTGCCGCGGAAGAAGAGAAGGAATCTGAAGCCGAGATAGAAGTGGAAACCCGAGAAGAGTGTAAGTGGGGCTTTTTCAAAGGGGAGGAAAATCCTTGGCCTCTTTGGCTCAGAAAAAAAAAATGGATTTGGTGGTCCACTAATTGTCAAGCACCAGGGAAAATCAGGAGATCGAGGCAGTTCAAATGAGTATTAAAAATTATTGTAAGAACCAGAACTACTAACAGTCAAGGGGAAGTAGCGGGAGATAAGAATTAGAAGGAATTCAAGAAGGACTAGGCTTAGATCTCTTGTGGGAGCGCAGGGACTCATGACTGATGACGCATTTGACTCCTCCCTCCCTTGGGCTTATTGTCTCCTACAATAATTTCACGCTACAAGCCATCCTTCCAATCGGTTGAACTTTTGAAAAAGCAAACTGCCTTTGGAAGGCGGTCCTGGGGCTTCGGGCCCGTCTGGAGGTGGTGGCCAGAGAGAGAACGGGACTTCCCTTGAGTGCTGTTCAGCGCCACTATTCTGCAAGGTTGAACGAATGCTGGTCTCAGCTTCACAGTCGAAATATGTCCTGTTTCAGGGACAGAAGTGCACGACACGCTTCCAGCCAACGTGTTGTGTTTCTTCGCACTCGCACTCCCTACCTTTATGGTTATAGGGCCAGGATGGCAAACCTATTGCATGCATGCCACAGGTGGCACGCTCTCTGCCGGCACGCGAACCGGCACCCCAGCTGAGCTCCGCTGTGCATGGGCATGCCTCCTGCTGACCAGCTGATTGAGAATGTAACTATATACAGTACATCCAATAGGAAGGGCCTCGCAGGAGCAGATAGAGGTAAATCCTAGAGGGGCAGGAAATGCATCCCTGAACAACGGAGATGAATGCTAGAGAGGAATAAAGCTGCATACAAGGCCGATATAATACCTGTAACAGCGTACACATGCACAGGGGGGCTTCAAGGGAGGCCTGCTAGACCCAGAACGGAGCGCGCGGGGCTATGCGGGCATGCATGAGAGGAGTGCATAGGTGGTCGTGTACGCATGTGCAGAAGGGCTGGGGGTTCACGGACTCGGTGTGGGCACCCACATGTGCGCTGTTGGGCGCACATGCGCTTTCGGCACACGAGGACAAAAAGGTTAGCCATCACTGTTATAGGGCATGACGGTGAAACAGGGTTTGACTTATGCTCCCCACAAGCCCCACACGTTGCCTGAGGATGAGGCTCATTGCTGCGGCTTCTTTCCTTCCCTCTCTCTGCAGTCACTTCCTCCCTGTCCTCGCTCTCCTCGCCGTCCTTCACCTCTTCGGGTTCAGCCAAGGATATGAATTCCCCCAGCCTGCAAGTCCAGCCCGCCGCTGGCAACGCTGTCTTTGAAGTGTCAAGTCACGCCGAGCCTCAGAACGGGCCCAACGGGCTGGAAGCTGAGCTGGAGCATCTGAGGCAGGCCTTGGATGGCGGCCTGGACACCAAAGAAGCCAAAGAGAAATTCCTCCACGAGGTGGTGAAGATGAGGGTGAAGCAGGAGGAGAAGCTCAACGCCGCCTTGCAGGCCAAGCGCAGTCTCCACCAGGTAATTGGGGGGGGGGGGCACCCGGAGCCCATGACATGGAAGGGACCCCAGTAGCATTAGATTCAAGTCTCGTCTCGGGGGGGGGGGGGAGGGGGCACTCCCATTTCACTCTCCACTGCTTCAAATGGTCCAGCTGGATCCTTGAAGCTCAGATTGGATGGGGTTGTGTTACAGTTCCTTGACATACAACAGTTCATTTAGCGACTGTTTGAACTTACGGCGGCACTGAAAAAAATGTGACATGACCTTGGCAGCATCTCCATGGTCACATGATTTACCATATTTTTCGGAGTATAAGATGCACCAAGATTTTGAAGAAGCAAATTTAAAAAAAAAAAGGTTTTTGTACTCTGCAGACCTCCCAGAAACAGCCCGTTTTTTTGCAAAAATGGGCCCGTATTTTTGTCAAAAAAAAGGGCATGCATAGCCTTTAGGAGGCTTATAGAGTGCTCCTAGGGGCTGGGGGGTGGTAAACGGTCTGTTTTTTGCTCATTTCTGCCCTCCCCTGCCCCCAGGAGCACTCTGGAAGCCTCCTAAAGGCTATGCACAGCCATTTTGGTGAAGGGGCAGGGTTTTGGGGGGCTAAAAATGCTGTATTCAGTGTATGATGCACCCAGATCTTCAGCCTCTTTTTTGAGGGAAAAAGATGCTCCGAAACATACGGTACATTTGGATGCTTATACTCCAAAAAATATGGTACATTTGGATGCTTGACAGCCGGTTCATATTTATGACGGTTGCAGTGTCCTGGGGGAAGTCAGATTCGTAGGTGAGCCAAAGGGGCGTTCCCCCCCCCCCCCAATACTCTTCCTCCTCCTCCCCCGGGCCCTTCCGCTGTTAATACACCTTGTTGTCCCAGGAGCTGGAGTTCCTCCGCGTGGCCAAGAAAGAGAAGTTGAGGGAGGCAACGGAAGCCAAGCGCAACCTGAGGAAGGAGATCGAACGCCTCCGGGCAGAGAACGAGAAGAAGATGAAAGAGGCCAATGAGTCTCGGATACGGCTCAAGCGGGAATTGGAGCAGGCCCGACAGGTCCGGGTATGCGACAAGGGCTGTGAGGCTGGCCGTCTACGAGCCAAATACTCAGCCCAGGTGAGTGTGGAAGCGATGGTACTTACGAAGCTCAAGAGAGACGTTTGCTCTCTCTCTCCCAAAAATTAAAAGATCAAGGACGCCTCCGGGGCTAGCGGCCCTGCTTTCCGGACCTTTCAATGTAACTCTTCGCGGGAAGGCTCGGTGAAAACACTCCGAGTCGCTGAGCATCTCGCGCTCAAATTTGTCCTTCGCCTCACATGTCTGAGCCGCACTTTTCAATTTTGGGTTCGGATTCCTGTTCTCGGGTTTGAGTCGGACTGTGAATCAACTTTTTGGGAGAGCCTTGTCATCGCCGGGATGTCTTTCCCAGCCTCCCCTGATTAACAGAAAAGGCTACTGGTTGAGAGGCCTCTGTAATGGTCTGCGGGAATGGCCTTGGGAGACGGAGCCAAGAGAATGGATAGATAAGAGACAGCAGAGTCCACAGATATATAATGGGTGGAGAAACAGGCTCAGACGGGACCCTTATCTAGATTTTGGGGGCTGTAAAAGGGAATCGTTCCAGATTCTGTTCACTTTGTAGCTTGATAATGAAGTAGAATCAGCGTAGCTGGTCATGTTTCCTGTCTGGTCTACCTGCCAGCTTCAGGAGAGCCGAGGCAGAAAGAGATGCAAACATGGGACTTCTGAGCCTGGCATCTCCGCCACGAAGCATTAAGACGAGAACTGGGTGCGCCAGGTGGTCGCCTCCCACTTTCACAGCTGGGATGTGGCAGGCAGGAGCCCCGAATTGCACTGTCTGGCTTTTTCCTGCAGAGGCTCAGCTGCCTCTTCAGGGCTTTTGCAGGTGGCTCTGTCCCTTTTCAATTTTCATGTGGTTGCAGGGGAGGGAGAAGGGGCTCGGCATGACACAGACACACACACAGACGAGACACAGAGAGAGGGACAGACAGACACAGAAAGGGAGACACACACAGAGAGAGACAGAGAGACAGAGACAGAGAGTGGGGAAACAGAGAGACAGAGAGAGACACAGAAAGAGAGAAAGAAAAGGAAAGAAACAGAGAGACAGAAAGACAGAGAAACACAGAGAGAGAGACAGAGAAAGAGAAAGAGAGAAGGAAAGAAACAGACAGAGAGAGAGGGAAAGTAACAGAGAGAGACAAAGAGAAAGAGAGAGAGAGAAGGAAAGAATCAGAGATAGAGAGAGACACAGAGACCGAGAGAAAGAGAGAGAAAGACAGAGAGAAAGAGAAAGAGATGGAAAGAAACAGAGAGAAATAAAGGCAGAGAGAGACAGAGAGAGGGTGAAAGAAACACAAAGAGACAGAGAAAGGGAGAGAGAGAAGGAAAGTATCAGAGAGAGAGAGAGAGAGAGACAGAGACTGAGAGAAAGAGAGAGAAAGACGGAGAGAAAGAGAAGGAAAGAAACAGAGAGACAGAAAGACAGAGACACACATAGAGACAGAGAGGGTGAAAGAAACACAGAGGCACAGAGAGAGACAGGAAAGAAACAGACAGACAGAGAGAGGGAAAGTAACACAGAGAGAGAGACAAAGAGAAAGAGAAGAAAAGAATCAGAGAGAGAGAGAGAGACAGAGACTGAGAAAAAGAGAGAGAAAGACAGAGAGAAAGAGTGGGTGGGTGGGTGGGAAGAAACACAGAGAGAGCACGCTACCAAGAAGGACAAGAGTCCAAAAAGCTAGGAGAGAGAGGGAGGCACCCACCCACCCCCATCACTCTCAGCAGTTCTGGGGAGACCCCGCTAACCCTTCTGCTCTGCTCATCTCGTCCCCACCAGATCGAAGACCTGCAGGTGAAGCTCCAGCACGCGGAGGCGGACCGAGAACAGCTGCGGGCCGACCTCTTGCACGAGCGCGAGGCGCGCGAGAACTTGGAAAAAGCCGTCAAGGAACTGCAAGAGCAGCTCTGGTCAAAGCATAACGACCTGCCCAACAGTGCGCACACCCCGAAAGACCCTGAGAACTGAGACCCCACCCCATCCCACCCCACCTACACACCCCCGGCTCAAGACCGGCGGAATCCTGCCTGTGGCCCGAGGGCCGATCCGTGCATAGTAAGCAAGACTGCGTGGAAGAGGCGTTCCCCATCCCTATCCCTGCATGTGGCTAAAGACCATGGATCCATGGTTCTTAAATCGGAGGGCAAATGTTGTTAACTCTTTAATAACGGAAAGCACTGAAATTCTGCCTCTTTTTTTTTTAAGAAAAAAAAAAAATCCGTATAGCACAACATTTTCCTGTGCCTATAACGTGACAAAGTGTTTATAAATCTACTCTTTTGAGTCTGCAGCAAAAAAGAAAAAAATAAGGAAAAAAATTTAAAATGTATTTTTCTTTTCTACTTGGGGGGGAAGGAAAAAAACCCCTATCTGGTCAGCAGCATTTGTGGAAATAAGGGACAAGCTTCTTCTAGGGCTGCTACAATTGTGTGTGTGTTTGTGTGTTATATATATATACATACATATATATATATATATATATATATATATATATATATATATATATATATATTATATTATATTATATTATATTATATATATATATATATATATATATATACACATATATATATATATATATATATATATATACATACATACATACATACACACACACACACACACACACACACACATACATACATATTTGTATGTGTGTGCTTGTGTATCCATACACCTACATACATAGACACACAAAACCCCATTAAGCCCTTTTCTTATAAGCTATTTCAAAATGCAAATCGTTGAAAGCCGAGACGACATATTCAAATCATCGACAAGATTTTCTTTTTAAAATACAAAAAAATAAAATATATTGTATATGAATGCTGGGGCCAGGGGGTGGGATACTTTTGATGCCTAGCGTGTAAATTGGTACAGGTGTTGGAAAGTGTTTCAGGAAAGAAAATAGCCATGAATGATCTCAAACCAAGGGATATTTTTTAAGGAGAATTTCCCAAGTTTTGGGATTCCCCCCCCCCTCCTTTTCTCCAAGTTTCAGACTTCCCCCCCCCATGTTGGATCATTAAAAAAAAAAAAGCTAGTAGAGGGATAGAGATCTGTCCTAAATCCAGCCTTATGAAATTCAGTGTTTTGTTCCTCGCAAAGACTCGCTTTGACTCCAAAGCACTTCCGACTTTAAGCAAACCATCACCCATCATGTCCCCCCACCCAAAAAAAAGAACGAGGGGAAAAGAAGAAAGTTGGAACCTGTAAAAGGAACAGCTGGATCGATTTCCCCCCTTCCCCGTCGCTTGTCAACAAGACGCGGGAACGAGTGAATGGCGCGCCCGTGCGTGTGGGTTATTTTTGGGGGGCGTGGGGGGAAGAGAAAAAGAAACCCGCCTTCCGTTTTGCTCAGCGAATCCATTCCACTTTTTTTGATCCACGACGCCTCCGAAATTTTGCAGTGTTTGACGGACTCCTTCTCCGGGATCTGCCGCAACAGCCCCGGAGAGCCTTTGAACGAAACGAGACTTTCGCCTTTGTATTAAAAGAGACAAAAAGACTTTTGCTGCTGTGAATAAGCCGACTTTTGTTTATTTTTTTTTTTGTTGGTCATGGGGTGGTTTCGTTTCTTTGTTTGTTTTTCTCATCTGACAAATGCTTTAATCTTGGGATTGGAAGGTGCCGGCAGTTTCCCGCGTCCTAGCAGAGTGCAGCCAGAATTACGCTCGGGCGGGAGGCTTGAGCAGAGTCCCCATCTTAAGACGCACGTATACACACCCACACAAAGACACCCACCCACACACACAGATTTTTGGTGGAGAGAAATCGGAAGTCCCTCCATCCCGTTTGCTCCCGTGGCTCCGTTTCTCCCAACTTGTAAAAGCCAGCGTGGTTCGGCTGGGGGATTCTGGGAGTCGAAGTCCACATGTCTTTAAAAGTTAGCCAGGTTGGGGAAGGACCGGCTGCAAGTGTGCAATGCCTCATCAGCCACTAGGGGTGCAAGGAATATGGGTAACTTGCCCCCCCCTCCCGGGGGATCGGACACCGCCTTGGTGGCCATATTACAGAATTCTCACGGGTTAGAAAACACCGTGGCGAGTTCTAGAGCCGCCAAGAGCCAAGTTACGATACTCAAAAGAATTGGGGGGGGGGGTTGGATGGCGGCGAGGGAGATGTGAGGCCTGTCGGAAGCCAGTCACTGACCGTAGTTTGCTCATAAGCCAGAATCCGTTCCGTCCTACATCCCAGCTTGTTTTGATAGGCGGAATTCCGAGGAGCGACGGCTGTTTTGTAAGGACCATCCTGTACCAGGATGAAGGAGCTGCAGTCCCACAAAGCCTTAAAGCAGGAATAAGTCGTGCAAAAGCGAGCCACGTATTCTTGGCTTGTACAGTTTGCTTCCCACCCACCCACCCCCGCCTCCATGCTGGCTTATTTTGGCCCGCTTTGTTTGCAGAGATGGGCAGGACAGAGAAACGTACCAGGATGACGCCAGGAAAGCCAAAAAAACCCTAAGTTTGCATTCCCCTTTTGCACGTTGTTGAAAAGCCATATCTGCAGCTGAGAAGCTGAGAACAAAACAAGCCGGGTTTCAAACTGAAGTTTATTGGCCTAAACCAAACCTTGGCTTGTCCCCCACCCCCCTCCACACACACACACACACTGCCTGAACATTTTTAATGATGCCAAAACCAAATTAAAGCAACCACATTCTGACTTAACCTAGTAAACTCTCCAAATTCTCCTTCACCATTTCACTCTTCTTCAAGCACAGAAGGGAAATGTGGTTTCTTCCCCCACCCCCTCTCTGGTATTCAGACTGCGGCATCCTGTCCTAAAATTAAAGTATTAATTTGCAGTACACTAAAGGAAAAAAAAATGTATTAATTTTTCTTTTTTTTAAAAAAAGCTGTTATTATCCATTCTAATAGCCATTGTAAGCATGAATGTTGAAAAAAAGGAGGAAAAGTACATTTAGGGGAGTTGGGTGGGAGACTGATTTAAGCAAACCGTATAAATACAAAGGAAAATTATTATTAGAAATTAATTTTAAAAAAAGGAATCGGTTACTTAGGCAAAAAAAAAAAAAACGCGAAAAGCACGGAAAAAAAAAAAACCTGCTCAGTGAACTAACTCGCATGATGCAACTTTTGTCTAAGTTTGAGGTCTCTGCCCTTCTTCCTTTTTGCAATGAATGGGTTCGGCTCTTAAAAGTGCAATGCAAAAAAAGAGAGAGAGAGAGAGAGAAAAAAGGAATATTGATTGTGTTTATGCAGTTATTTTTTTAATGTGAGGTTTTTTTTTTTTTAAAAAAGAAATTGCTTCTTTGTATGTTTTTTTTTCTGCAGTTATTAAAAAAGAAACATATGCATGAAATTAAAATTTTTACCATACATATATTAACTAACGGGCATTATTAGTGTCTTATGTAAAAAGTACATAAAGGTTTCTTCCCCTCCACTCCCTCTGACACCCCCCCCCTCAAAAGACCCCCCTCCCCCAGCTGTCTTGAAGTTTCCCTATTTTCACTCTGGTTAAACCGTTGACCTGCAAAATCATCTAAGGTGGAAGGATTCTCTCTTAACCCAAAAGTGAGGCTGGTTAGGTCAATGCAATCATTTCCCTTTTTGGGGGGCAACCTTAAATACTCAAAAGAACCACAAAGGTCCTAACTGGAAGCCCCCCATTCAATTCTGAAGCCGACCGGAAGTCCTTTTTCCTCTACCTGTCCTAACCGAAAGCCCTATCAATGGTAGAGCTGATCGGAAAACCTGCCTCTCACCATAGAGTCTCCTCCAGGCGTGCCCTGTTCCCCCCCCCAACCAGAAGCTCCTCTCAACAGGGAGCCCCTCCAGGGATAAAAGAGCCAGAAGCGGCTCCAGAGCCACAAGCGGCTCCAGAGCCACAGGCGGCTCCAGAGTCATGGGTTGCTGACCCCTGTCTTGGGGCGGGGGGGGGGCAGGAAATTTCCCATGGATTCCACCCACCCGAGATTGAAAAAAGAAATTGATTCTCCTGGCAAAGAGGGTTTCAGCGCTGTTGAGCAGCTCCCGAAAGTGAGCGATTGGGGGGGGGGGGGGCACCATTGACGGTATATTTCATCCCCAGGTTCTCTTTTGCCACGCAGCTGTTTATAAAATATTTCCTACCTGGGGCGTGCAGCCTTTCAGTGGAAGCCTTTCATTGTGGGAAAGGAGATTAAAATTAAAAGCAAAATCCAGGTAACGGTTTCCCAACGCGATTGAGCTCGGAGGGAAAAACACCAAAAAAATTCTGCAATTTTAATCCTGCAGGTCCATCTCGCTTTCTTGGTTAATTCGATTCCCCTCATTTTAGCCCAAAACTCCGGGAGGGGGGAAATATATATTACGGGTATCCGTCCCCCACCAACAGCCGTGTACTTCGGATGGGCCTTTGCATTTTGCAGCATCGCCTCCCCCTCCCCTCTTGTGAAATTGACCTGGGTGGAAGGTGCTGCTTCCTAAATTGTGTATGTGTGTGTGTATTTTGTGTCCTTATGCATTTTGGGGGGGGGGCTACCTGCCCCCTTGAGACAGCTTTAAAACCAGCATCTTCGCTCACGCTGAAAAGGGGGCTGTAAGAGAGACCACTTAGCCTTTCCTGGAGGAGATGTGGGAAAAGGAGTGTGATTTCTGCCCGTAGTTGGGGGGGGGGAACACAACCTACTTGGAAGCCCACCCACCCACAACCTCAGCCTGATATGCCGCCATCGGGATGGAGAAGAATTGGAGAGAAGCAGAGGGCCCCATGTCTCCCTTGTGTTGCTCCACCGTAGCCCTTTTAAGACGGGTGGACTTCAACCCCCAGAACTCCCTAGCTGGGGAATTCTGGGAGTTGAAGTCCACCCATCTTAAAAGGGCTATGGTGGAGCAACACCGGTCTAAACCCCCCTGGTTTTGCTCTCTTAGTTACCTGGTTTAATTTGGGGAGGGGGGGCGTTATTGGTGTGCATTTCATTCTCCTTCCATTTACATACAAAGCGGTATTTGAAAGGGAAGGGGCTTTATTACATATATAATATACATAAATATAAATATCTAACGTGTCTAAATATTGTATATGCAGTTTAATTCAATTTTTAAAGAAATACCCAGCTACATTTTAACAAGGGGTGGGGATACACACACAAGCACACACACACACACACACATGCACACACACATATGTAGGTCTTGGCGTATTTGGGTCTTCTCCCTTGTAAGATTGAGAGTATTTTGGCGACGTTTCAACACATCGCCAAGATACTCTCAATCTTACACAGGAAAAGACCCAAATACGCCAAGACTTTCTGCCCGGATGGCTCCTAGGGTGAGCCGAAAGACAGAAAAGGGAAGCAGTATGCTCCCCCCCCCATATTTGGGCATACCAGGGGTTGTGACACAATACATTATATATATATATGAAATAAGATATTGATGTCTATGGAGCAGTCAAAAGCGATTAAAAAGAAAAAAACATCTGCTTTTTCAAACGGAACTTACCCAATGTAAAATAAAAGCACTGAGCCGAGGTGGCACAGTGGTTAGGGTGCAGTACTGCAGGCCACTTCAGCTGACTGTTATCTGCAGTTCAGCGGTTCAAATCTCACCGGCTCAAAGGTTGACACAGCCTTCCATCCTTCCGAGGTGGGTGAAATGAGGACCCAGACTGTGGGGGCAATATGCTGACTCTGTAAACCGCTTAGAGAGGGCTGAAAGCCCTATGAAGCGGTATATAAGTCTAACTGCTATTGCTATTGCTATAAAAAACACTGTAAATACTTCTTTTTATAGCTGTATAATAAGTGTATATAGAGTTTCACTTTTTGAGGGTTTTTTTCCCCTTTTCTTCTTTTGTTTTCCAACTCACGCTTTGAAATGAAGAAAAGTTGAAATTTATTAGGGAATTAAAAAGCCCCACCGTCAAGAAATACCAATTTATTTTTGGAATTTCAAACGTCGGTTAAAAAAAAACCTTTTGGTCCCATTATATGCATCTTATAAGTCCTGCTTCATTGTATTTTATGGTTTAAAATAAAATAAATAAATAAAAATAAAATGGAGATTTCCTTCTCTAATTCAAGCACTTCCTGTACGAGAGAGAAAGGCTATTTTTAAATAGAAGAAATGAAAGAATTCCAGTTCCAAACAGAGGGACTCGACTGCAATTTTTGAATAGATTTTTTAAAAAAGTTGAACGCATTTTTTGCCTCGGCCCCACCACTGCTGCTAACAATTTGATGCCTTCCCTATTGTAGGCTTATTTTTATCTAATTAAATGTGCTTGCCTGATTTGAGACAGACAGACAGACAGACAGAAAGAAAGAAAGAAAGAAAGAAAGAAAGAAGGAAAGAAAGAAAGAAAGAAAGAAAGAAAGAAAGAAAGAAAGAAAGAAAGAAAGAAAGAAAGAAAGAAAAAGCAATTGCTAACCCTTCGTCCTCTCTCTCCCTTCCCCCACCCCCCGCAAAGCTATCTCGACCCCTTCCAGTCAGGCTTCAGACCCGGTTACAGCACAGAAACCGCTTTGGTCGCATTGACCGATGATCTTTGGAGAGCCAGAGATGGAGGACATCCCTCCATCCTGGTTCTCCTTGACCTCTCAGCGGCTTTCGATACCATCAACCATGGTATCCTTCTGCGACGACTGCGGGAGGTGGGAGGCACCGTGCTGCGGTGGTTCTCCTCCTACCTCTCGGACAGGTCGCAGTCGGTGTTAGTGGGGGGGCAGAGGTCGACCCCTAGGCCCCTAACATATGGGGTGCCTCAGGGTTCGGTCTTATCCCCCCTACTATTCAACATCTACATGAAACCGCTGGGAGAGATCATCCGCAGGCACGGGATAAGATACCATCAATATGCGGACGATACCCAGTTGTATCTGTCCGCCCCGTGCCAACTCAATGAAGCGGCAGACGTGATGAACCGAGGCCTTGAGGCCGTTATGGACTGGATGAGGGCTAACAAGCTTGTACTCAACCCAGAAAAGACCGAGTGGCTGTTGTGCTTCCCTCCCAAAGATTCGACCAATATTCCATCACTCAGGCTGGGGGGGTCAAATTCTACACCCCTCAGAGAGGGTTCGCAACTTGGGAGTCCTCCTGGATCCACAGCTATCCTTTGATCACCACCTGATGGCTGTGACCAGGGGGGCATTTGCCCAGGTTCGCCTGGTGCGCCAGTTGCGGCCCTACCTGAATCGGGAGGCTCTCACAACAGTCACTCGGGCCCTTGTGACCTCTAGGCTGGAATACTGCAATGTGCTCTACATGGGGCTGCCCTTGAAGAGCATCCGGCGACTTCAGCTAGTCCAGAACGCGGCCGCACGAGTGATCGTGGGTGCACCTCGGTTCACCCACACAACACCTATCCTCCGCGAGCTGCGCTGGCTACCTGTCGATCTCCGGGTGCGCTTCAAGGTGCTACTAGTCACCCATAAAGCCCTTCATGGTAGTGGATCTGCGTACTTGAGAGACCGCCTTCTGCCAATTACCTCCCTGCGACCAATTAGATCTCATAGATTAGGCCTCCTCCGAATTCCATCTGCCAGCCAGTGCCGGCTGGCAACTACAAGGAGGAGAGCCTTTTCAGTAGTAGCTCCGACCTTTTGGAACGAGCTCCCCGTGGAGATTTGTACCCTCACCACCGTCCAGGCCTTCCGCATAGCCCTCAAGACCTGGCTAGCCCGTCAGGCCTGGGGACAAAGATAGCTGCCCCTCCCGAATGATGAATGAATGTTGCTCATTATTTTTACTCTATGTGTGTCTACGTCATTGTTTGTATTCCCCCCTCCTGATTTTATGTAAGCCGCCCTGAGTCCCCTCAGGGAAAAGGGCGGCCTATAACTGTTAATAAACTCTCAAACTCTCAAACCTGAAATCAGAGAATATTGTAACATAAAGGACTTTTATCAAAGTATGTATAAAAAAATAGCTATGCTTATAAATACATCGGAGTGACGGAATGTACAGTGTATAGACTCATTTATCGCTAATAAAATTGTCCGGAAAAATTAAGTCCAAACCCAGTAAAAAGTATGTTATTTTTACTATTAAAAGAAAGTTTATATAATCTCACCCATTGAGTTATCCATGTGATTTAAAACAAACCCAATTTGGGGAGGCGTAAATTGGGAGCCAACTATAAATGGGTGTTGCTTCAACTTGGAAATCTCTCCAGGTAGTCCTTAACTTACAACCGTTTCCTTTTCGTGACAGTTACAACGGCAATATAATAAGGGGCGAAAAATAAACATACTTGTTCTGATCTAGGCTTCCCCATCAGCACGAAGCTAAATCTCTTTTATTTAATTGACAGTGAATTTCTCACCAGCAAAGTCCCAGCCCACAGTCTTTCAAGATAGTTCACATTACCGATCTTTATCAGGCTTGGAGAGTGGCCAAGCCGATATCTTTCAAACAGCGCAACACATGCAGGAATGAACGAATGGCCTCCTGCAAACTCCACTCCCCTTTCGCTCCTCTTTTATTTCCTCTGGGAGGGGCCATTCACCGTCCACCTGTGGCCTTCCTCCCAAGTCGACCCTTGTTCTTTAGCAGTTTAGATGGTAAAATATTTGTGCTGACCGAGGCTTCCCGAGAGCCTGAAGCCAACTCCTGGTCTCGACAAAAAAACCTTTTATTGGTTTACTGTGAATTCTGCTCATTCACATCCAGCAAAGTCTTTCAAGGGAGGATTTATAGTCACAGACCTTATCTGGCTTGGAGAGCTGCCAGGCCGATATCTGCAAACTTGGCAAGGAGTCTCAGAGAGTCATCAACCAATTAAGCGAACTAATGGTCTGCAAACTCCACTCCCCTTTCGCTCCTCTTTTATTCCCCCTGGGAGGAGCCATTCATCGTTCATCTGCGATCTTACTCCCAAGTTGACACCTGTTCTCTGTGCATGCGCACACTGGGAACAGGCTCCAGCAGTTCGTCTGCCTCACTGATGTCTGACTCCGAAGGCAGCTGATAACTGTCAGATGGCCCTGGCCCCTGCCTCCGACACAGAGCCCTCATCAAAGCCCTCCCCAGACTCCAGGACTGGCCCATCTTCCTCCCCAACCTCCTCACTGTCCGAATCTGCCGTTAGCTCCATCACAACAATACTTCTCGGCACTAGGTGAGATGCAAAATCTGAATTAAGAGCCAATTCTGGGGGATTGTTGCCGGGAGAATTGGAACACCAGCCTTTGGAGAAGTGGATATGGACGTCATGAAGGGTAGATTTTTTGTTAAATACATGGAATATGAACACAGTGAACTTCTCGATTCTTTTGGTGGGAAGGACAAGAAAACACCGTCTTGTTTTTCTCGCCCCAAAATTAGATTCTCAGTGGAGATGACTTTAACAGAAGCTTTAAACACCACCCAGCCATGGCATGTTCTAATCTGCAAATACATTTTTTTTTAATTGTGTAAATCGATTATTACAACATTCTAAGGTAGGAAGGAATTTCGTGGATGAACTTGACAGATTTCAAGAAACAAGTTCAATGAAGCGCAGACCTCGCTCCAAATTGTTTAGGGATTTTACTCCTTACTCGGAAAATGGAAAGGGAAATAAATAAAAAAGGACAAGCATCTTGTTTTTTCCTCATTAAGCCTTTTTGCAAAAATGATTCTGCGGAGAAGGGGCACAAATGGAAAAACCCAGTAAAGTTTCACATAATCTGGCATCTCTTGTAAATCAGCCTCTTGTAAATTTGACAAGGGGTTTAAGCAGGTTAATTACACCGCATTATAAAATTATCCCGCAGAGGTTTTCATCCGGCATACATGGATTTGCCCAACCCTTTTTGAAAAACCTGGTGGCGGAGAGTTCCGTAAGTTCAATACCCTTCATTTAAATAAGGATTCGGTTCTGTCCACAGGGATGAAAACTACCAAGGAGTTTTGGAGCCGAGAAAGACAAAGTGCAAATCTTCCTCACCTAGGTGGAATAATGGCAGGAGGTAGAATTGGGAATCACTCCAAGGCCTGAGTACCGTGTTTCCCCCAAAATAGGATACTATTGCCTCCTGCAAACTCCACTCCCCTTTTGCTCCTCCATATCCTGCTACTAAGCCCAATTGGGCTTTTCAGGACATGGGCTAAAATAATCCCTCCCCAAAATTACCCCCCCCCGGAAAAAACACGGCAAAGAGCGCCCACTGCGCACCCCACCTGCCACCCCCCCCAAAATTGCACCCAAGCATGAGACGGGCGTCTTATCAGACACTGACAGCTCTTTTGCGTATCTCGACGGGTCTGTGCAGGGCAGTGGTGGGTTATAGGCGGTACGCCCTGATACGGGCGTACCGGTGCCTGCCAGGAGCACCGAGTACCGTTCTGGTACGGTGCTCTGGAGGGCCCACCTGCCCTCCTGACCTGTATTTGAGCTCTTCGGGCTCCCATACACGCACACAGAGCGTACGGTGCCTGCGCGATGCTCCGCCGAGCAGCTGGAGTGTTGCAGAGGCATCGTGGAACATCGCGGGAGGTAAGGATGCATTCGCGCTCATGTTCATGTGGTGTACCGGTTGCAACGGCATCCGGAATCCACCACTGGTGCAGGGTAACGCCTTACAAGGTAAAGAAGAAACTTCCCGTGATTCCGAGAAGTTGTTAATTGCTCGCACTCGCGAGACCTTTTTCTTTACTATGCAAGGTGTTTCCCTGCGCAGACCGGCTGAGACATGCGACGGAGCTGTCAGTGTCCAGTAAGATGTGTGTCTTGTGGCCCGTCCCCTGTCCCACCTGTCACCCCCACCCCCAAATTGCACCCCAGCATGAGACACGCATCTTACCTGACACTGGCAGCTCCGTTGAGTCCCTTGCTGTTGTGTCCAGGAAAATACGTCGTAAAAAAAAATTCTGTAAAAACAGTTTGAACTCGCAAGAAGGTTTTTTTTTAACAGCCTGTTTCCCTGGACACAACAGTGAGGAGTGAGAGGAGCTGGAAAGGTAAGATGCATGTCTCACTTCTTGCCCGCCCCACCTGCCACTTTCCTGAAAATAATAAGCTCCCCCCTGAAGATAGGCTTAAGATACAGAAGGATCTTGACAAACTTGAACATTGGGCACTATCTAATAAAATGAAATTCAATGGTGAAAAGAGTCAGGTTCTACATTTAGGCAAGAAAAATGAAATGCACAGGTACAGTATAGGTGAATTGAATTGAATTGAATTTATTATATTTCTATGCCGCCCTTTTCCCCGAAGGGGACTCAGGGCGGCTCACAACCCAAGTCAAAGGGGAAGGATACAATAAGGAATAAAAAGACAGACAAAACAATACCATAGTTTAAAAACACACAACAACCATACCATTCGAGGGGGGGACAAGACTCACTAGCCCCAGGCCTGTCGGAATAGCCAGGTTTTAAGGGCTTTGCGGAAGGCCTGGAGGGTGGTGAGGGTTCGAATCTCCACGGGGAGCTTGTTCCAAGGGGCCGGAGCAGCCACAGAGAAGGCCCCCCTCCGGGTGGTTGCCAGACGGCATTGGCCAGCGGATGGAATATGGAGGAGGCCTAATCTGTGGGATCTAATCGGTCTATTGGAGGTGATCGGCAGCAGGCGGTCTCTCAAGTACCTTGCTAAATAGTAATAACTATGAGAGGGATCTTGGAGTCCTAGTGGACAACCATTTAAATAGGAGCCAGCCGTGTGCAGCAGATACCAAAAAAGCCAACACAGTTCTAGGCTGCATCAACAGAGGGAGAGAATCAAGATCACGTGAAGGGTTAATACCACTTTATAAGGCCTTGGTAAGGCCACACTTGGAATTCTGCATTCAGTTTTGGTTGCCACGATGTAGAAAAGATGTGGAGACTCTATAAAGAGTGCAGAGAAGAGCCACAAAGAGGATTAGGGGACTGGAGGCTAAAACATAGGAAGAACGGTTGCAGGAACGGGGTATGTCTAGTTCAGTGGTTCCCAAACTTGGCAACTTTAAGACAGAATTCTCCAGCGGCTGGCTGGAGAATTCTGGGAGTTGAAGTCCACAAGTCTTAAAGTTGCCAAGTTTGGGAACCACTGGTCTAGTTGAATGAAAAGAAGGACCAGGAGAGGCTGGATAGCAGTCTTCCAATATCTCAGGGGCTGCCCAGGCAGGGGGTTGGACTAGAAGACCTCCAAGGTCCCTTCCAACTCTGCTATTGTATTGTATTGTATTATATTGTATTATATTGTATTATATTGTATTATATTGTATTGTATTGCATTGCATTGCATTGCATTGCATTCAATAGATAATAAGGCCAAGCATTTATATTATGGGGGTCAAAAGAAAATAAGAACCATAGGTCCTAAGTTATCCCCTAGTTTAGGGGCAAAAAGGTTGGCTGGTTTAATAGAGATGGTTGTTCTCCCTTTATGACTGGAAAATAACGTATCTGAAGGACAGAAGACCCTGAAGCGTCACGAGAGGTCCTTCAATTCCTCCCATGGGCTGTTTTCCGCAGCTGTCCTCCCCAACCTTGAAACTGCTGCCAGTGAATTCGTCCCCGGCCTACGTCTCTCTCTCTCTCTCTCTCTCTAACCTCCAACGTCACTTTAAAAAGGCATGCGAGATTCAGATCAGATAGCTTCCTTGGACCAGGCTTGACAGTAAAAAAAAAAAAAGGAGATTTGTTACAGGGAAAAGCAGAAAGGGAAAAAAAATAATGTGATATTTTGAGTTCTCTGAAAGTCGGTGAGGAAGTTACGGCTTAAAACAAACAAAGAAGAAAAATGGCAGGAGAGCTCACAATCCCGATTTGATCGCATCTGCTCCAGAAGGAAGAATTGCTGGGATGATTTAAGGACGCTGGTTTTATTGGGTTTGTCGTTCCGATAAATCCAACCAGAGGGCTGGAAAAAGCCCATTTGGAAGCTGCCTCTCTGTGTGTTTTGGTTCACACCTAGGCAAAAAAAGAGTTGGCATAAATCCTAGCACATTTGTGTCGTAAAGGTGTCTGCGAAACAGATGTTAGACTGTCTGCGAAAGACAGCGCACCTTTCAAAGCTGTGCCAAGTCTTTGGGGTTGCCAGTCCTTGGGAGTTTCAATCAGACAAAACCAGCCAGGAGCTTCTCAACGCCTCTGAAAATTAAAATCGTATCCCACTCCTTTTCCCAGCCTGCCAATCAGCCGAACCTTCTGCCCATCAAAATGATACCACGTTTTCCCGAAAATAAGACAGGCTCAGAGGGCACACAAAACCCTCTCTGCGGACACGCAAGCCGTCGCCCGGCTCAGCTCCACCGCGCATGTACGCGCCCCCGCCTCACCGGCCAGCTGATTTTTGGAACTCTGCTGTACATGTCGGAGATGTGCGCGCATGCACAGGGGCGTATGTGCGTGCATACGCCGGGGATGATGGGAGCAGGGGGAAATGCAGAAAATCCCCCGTGCTCCGTTTTTGGCGCCAGGAGGCTTCAGGGAAGGCCTATGGAGCCTGGGGGAGGCCATTTTTGCCCTCCCAGAGCGTCAGGGAAAGTCTCCGGAGCCTAGGGAGGGCGAAAAATAGGCCTCCCAGAAGTTCAAAAACGGGCCTGTTTCCAGCCTCCGGAAACTTGAGGCCTGGGGAAGGCAAAAATGCCCCCTCCCCACATCACACTGTGGTGCAGGTCAAGTAGGCCGCACCGGGGGGGGGGGTGTCGCACAAACATGCACGTGGGGGAGGGGTTATCATACGTGCATGCACAAGTGGGTGGGGCATTGTGGTGTGAGTGTGCCTAGCACAGACGCATGTGCTATTGTGCGCGTGCACGCGATTTCGGCGTGCGAAGAGAAAAAGTTTACCCATCCCTGACCTAGGAGCTGCCCTATTTTTTGAGTCTTGATTGATTAGCCCTTGGGCTATATATCGAAGTGCAAAGTTCCAGAAAGAAATAATGACTAAAATTTGATCAAAGCAATTTAAAATGGAATCGGAATAAAACACGATTTAAAATTGAATTTAAAATACGATTTAAAATGGAATTGGAATAAAATATGATTTAAAATGGAATTGGAATAAAACACGATTTAAAATTGAATTGGAATAAAACACGATTTAAAATGGAATTGGAATAAAACACGATTTAAAATGGAATTGGAGTAAAACACGATTTAAAATGGAATCGGAATAAAATACGATTTAAAATGGAAAGAATAAAATACAATTTAAAATGGAATCAGAATAAAATGCAGTCTAAAACTGGAATGAAATACAAATAATTTAAGATATAGATAAAATTTGATAACAATTATATTTCGGTGTCACCCTTGCAATCTACCCCAATCCGTCCCACGTATGCAGATCTCAACCGAACCATTTTGTTTTAAGTCCTGTGCTGTGTTAAATGTTATTTTCCCTTTCTGGCTGCACCTAAAGTAAGTTGTTTTGATGGGGGGGATCCCAAGGGGTCATTTGTTTGATATAAGGACCAAGGTACCTGTTTTATACAAGCAACAATCAAACAGGATGTGAGCGGAGGACCTCTGCCACTCCCCAAATTTATATTTTGACAAATGTCTCCACGGCAAAGGTGGGTTCCTACCGGTTCGCACCAGTTCGGTAGAACCGGTTCGTCAAATCTACCGAACCGGTTAGAAGAGGTTCCACCAGTGGACCCGGAAAGCAGGCACACCTACAGAAGAGGTTCCAAAAAATTTTGAAACCCACCACTGGTCCCTGGATATGATTATTCTACACTATCATGCTCCTATTTATAAAACTCAGTGCCTCTGTGAAAGGTAAGGATGACTACTGCGTTTGTGGTGCAATCAGAACATTGCGTGTGTTGAAGTTGTTTTAACGCAAACCAAAGATGCCTTTTAAAAAACAAGTTTACATCCTATTCTTATGCATGCCAGTGCTGTGTGTGGGGTAATTTAAAGTGGTTCTGACAAGTGTCGTCGGCATCTTCATATCCGGTGACATGGGCGGCAAGCCACTCCCATCTGGTCACATGGGCGGCAAGCCACTCCCACAAAGGAGGCCACACCCACAGAGTAGGTTCGAACAATTTTTGAAACCCACCACTGCTCCACGGATACGTTTGTAAATGAAAGATTCCAAATTCACAACAAAGGGGTTACAAATAAGTTGCCCAGAGTCTCTTATTAGCGAGCTGAGTGGCTTATCAATGTCATGTTATCGATAAAATTAATATTTCGCTCCCCCCTTTCCATGATAATTCCTCTCTGGGAGCATTTCCAGCCTTCGCATCTGGAAATTGGTCTGTGCATGCCTGTGCAGTGTGTGTGTGTGTGTGTGTGTGTACAATTTTGATCGACTGGTTCTAATCTCCACCTGCATATACCTCATAGGGACAAGCCACAAATATTCCAGCTATTTGATTTATGAAAAAACCCAGCAAAAATTTTGCCAGGGGGAGAGATCCTGTAAGTACCATGATGGATGGCTTCTTGCAAACCTCATAGTTTTAACACTGCTGCTCATGTGGTACTCTGAAGTGGGAAGAATAATGGGGGGAGGGAAGGAAGAAAGGAAGGAAGGAAAAAAGGAAGGAAGGAAGGAAGGTGGGAGAGAGGGACAAAAGGAGAAGGAAGGGAGGAAGGAAAGAAGGTGGGGGGAGAAAGGAAGGAGGAAGGAAGGAAGGTGGGAAGGAGGGAGGGAGGGAGAAAGGAAGGTGGGAGAGAGGGATGGAGGAAGGAAGGAAGGAAGGAAGGAAGGAAGGAAGGAAGGAAGGAGGAATTTGTCTAGTCTAATGAAAAAAAGGACTGGGGGAGACATGATAACAGTGTTCCAATATTTGAGGGGCTCCTACAAAGATGGGGGGGGGTTTCAAACTATTTTCCAAAGCACCTAAAGGCAGCACAAGAAACAATGGATGGAAACTAATCAAGGAGAGAAGCAATGTAGAACTGAGGAGAAATTTCCTGACAGTGAGAACAATTAATCAGTGGAACAGAAATTGCCTCCAGAAGTTGGTGAATGCTCCAACACTGAACATTTTTAAGAAGATGCTGGATATCCATTTGTCTGAAATGATACGGGGTCTCCTGCTTGAGCAGGGGGTTGGACTAGAAGACCTCCAAGGTCCCTTCTAACTCTGTTTTTCTCTTATGCTCTGTTAGATGAAAATTAACTCCTAAGGCGAATGGACTTGCTGCTCCAGTCCTTAGCTGGATAAATTCCTAACTCCGACTGCTGGAGGAAGGACATTCTGCAACCCCCACTTCGCTTTGAAGAAATGGCATCGGCTGCCAAGCTGATGTGGCCATGAAAATATGTGGAAAGAAAAATGAAAATAAATAAATAATTTCTGGTGAGGCTGTGTAGACAGAACTGGGCGGAATTGGAAGGGGAAGGCGAACTGAAAAAATATTTGGTGGACACCAAGATGACGAAGATCAAGAAGAAGGAAGAGGGTGGAGCGGTTTGACAACTAAGGCTCAATTTTCTAACAAAAATATTATTCCGTTGACATGAAAATACTGATTATTTCACACGGGGGGCTGCAGCAGGACAGAACTAATTTGGTCTGGTCTAAATACAGAGGAGAAAAGGAAAAACAATTTTTGTGGGGGAAACATCAAGGCAATTCTGCAGGGACAAAGAAACTGGCATTTGCCCATCTGTGGTTGAACACATCTGCAATTCCCAGCAGTGCAAAGGTGACATGAGGCATGCTGGGAGTTGCAGTTTGAGGGTTGGACGGCTATAAGATCATAGAGCCGGAAGGGGCCTTGGAGGTCTTCTAATCTGACCCCCTGTTCGATGGCTGGGTCTCAACGTACAATTTTAGCCGCCTCTCATTCCGCCTTTTCCAAACCGGCAACAAACTCTTTCCCCAAAAAGAACATTATCCTTGGAGGTCGCTTTTGGGAAGTGAGGGGAGCTGAATGTCAACATATAAAGCGTTTCCATGCTTATTATCAAGTTGACATTGAAAGAAAGGGAGGGAGGGAGAATTCCACACATACCTTCGACCAGGGTCGGATCTCAGATTTCTACAGCAGGTGTGTGAGGCACGAAAGTTTACAACCTGCTGCAGCACTTCGGTTGGTGGATGTGATTTATGACACAGACTGCGGGGAGGGGAGACACAGAGGTAAAGGAAATCAGATCTGACTCCATGGCAGGTATCACCAAAATGTTGCTCCTAATAAATGATTGGATTTCTTTTGAACTTTGTTGTAAATTAATTAGGGCATCTGACAAGGTGGACTTCTTTTTAATTAATTCTCAACCTAAACATGGTTTAAATTCATGCTGGGAATATGGACATGAGCAGAGGCAAAAAAAATATTGGGCAAAAATTTGCATGTGGTTGGAAATGATACAGCAGCATATTGATTTAAAGCCGGAACTGGATATTTTACCAGAGAAATATAGTAAAGAAAATGTATATTTATGCATGTAATAATTGCAATTAGAATTGTATTTGCACAAAATTGGAAAATGGGAAAAAAATTCCCTCCGAGGAAGAGGTAATTAAAAAAATATTAGACGGTGCAGAAATGAACAGATTAACATTGGCAATCAAAGAGAAGGAAGAATCAGTATTATAAGATATGGCGATGTTTTTATCACTGGATAGAAAACAAATATAGAAAAAAGAAAAGAAACAGAAAATTGAATAATTTGGAAAAAAGCGTAGAATTATTGGGGAGGGGTTGAATTAAAAGGCAATTGAAAGGTAAATGTAAAGATAAGACAAAAATAGATTTAAAATGATGTAACTGTTAAAGATGATGACACAAAGATTATATCCAGATGACACACTCTGATTAAAGATGTAAGAGTGGTTATGGAAAAATAAAAATAAACTTTTCAAAAAATAAAATTAATGCTGGGAAAAGGAGAAGGGAGCGGCGATCGATAGTAATAAACCGATTTCAAGGGTTTTGAGAGGTGGGTATTAAATTGTCATTGATTCTTGCGTAAGGAGGATCTAATTTACTCGTCTGATTTGACACAGTGGAGCGACCTCAGATATGAGTTTGTGAGCACCGATTTTTTAAAAAAAGGTTTAAAGCTGCGATTTAGGATTATAATTTGGAAAGTGTGTAATAACTAAGTTGTGTGGGAGAGTATATTAATACGTAAATGAAGAGCAAACTTTTGCTGAAAAATCTGCTTATGGTCACTGAAGTCTATTTTCAAATCAGCAGTTTTGTCTCTTCATTGGAGGAGAGGTCTCGTAGGTGTGGCAGTTTGCCCCCCCCCGCAGCCAATCGGTGTTGGAAGGCGTGTTCTGGGCAGCCAATAAGGGGGAAAAGGAATGACTTTTGGAAACACTCTTTCCTTCCAGCTCTTTTTCCTGGAGGACTAGGAGTTGATTGAAGCGGGGAGAAAATGGATTGGATTAAGACGAGCGTTCCCTTAAAGAAGGGACCTTGGAGATGAGTGAACCTCAATTCCCAGAATCCCCCGTTCTGCAAGCCAGAAGGGGATTTCTGGGAGTTGAAGTTCATAGATCTTGAAGTTGGTTGAAGGAGGTGTTCCCGCACCTTGATCGGATGAATTACGATGGGGATATAACCTCTTCGCCACTCCGCAGCCATCTTTTCTTTTGGATCACCGGCCTGCCACACTTTCTATTATTCTACTAGGCATTTTTCTATTGTGGGAAAACGGGAGGGGAGATTGTAAGGAGTTAGATATGATGTAGCCATAACAACATTCTTTCTAGAAAGCCAAGGTCATTATCCTTTGTCTCTGCACCTCTGCACCTGACCGGAACTGGATGGGTGAAAGCTGCCAGTGTGGCAGTGGGAGATTGGACCATCCATGTGATTGGATTTGTGGGTGTTGGGGGGCAAGGTCTTGAACTTTCAACTGGGTGGGGAAAACCAGGAAACTTTCAGATTCAGGTTTTCCCAGATGTGCCAACATGGCTCTCTTAATAAATTGGGACTTTGAGCAATACTTTGCCTTGAACTCTGATTTAATTTCGAATGCTATTTGGAACCTGACGCTCACTCTTAAACTGTTCAGACAACCAATTTCAATCGTGGGATGCTGCAACGACAGGGACTGAGGCCTCCCTTGCCCCAATGCACCCCGGAAAGCGGGCCTCTGGATCCCCTCTTCGAGGTGTATTCCTCCCCGTTACTCTGAAGCCCATCTTTCCTGCCCAAAATTCTCAGGAGGGGTGGAGGGATGGCTGACTTTGCGAACCCCGATGGAAGTTTCCACGTTTTTGGTTCTTCCTGCCCTAAGGAAAGTCAGCCAGATGGCAGCTGCCGGGAAAGAGATTTTGAGTTGAGGGGTTTTTTTTCGGTGCTTCTGACCTACTTTTCACAAAAAGGCGCAAGAGGAAGCCAGCTTGGCAAAAAAAAAAGAAGGGAAGGAGGGGAAGAGGAAGGGAAGGCCGAGAGGAAGGGCTGCTCCAGGCGCTTGGTCCCACTTGGTGGGAGGAAGAAGCCCCTTGGCCTCAGCCACGGGATTTTAAGTAACCCTGGCAGAAGTGAGAAGGGGAGTAATTTCCAAGATTTTCTTTTCTATTCTTTATTTCTCTTCTCTTCCTTATTTCTCTTCTCTCTTCCTCTTCCCTTCCCTTCCTAATTCTTATTATTCTATTCTATTCCTTATTTCTATTCTATTCCTTATTTCTATTCTATTCTATTGTGTTCTATTCTATTCCTTATTTCTATTCTACTTTATTCCATTCCTTATTTCTGTTCTACTTTATTCTATTCCTTATTTCTATTCTACTTTATTCTATTCCTTATTTCTATTCTACTTTATTCCATTCCTTATTTCTGTTCTACTTTATTCTATTCCTTATTTCTATTCTACTTTATTCTATTCCTTATTTCTATTCTACTTTATTCTATTCCTTATTTCTATTCTATTCCTTATTTCTACCCTCTTCTTCCTCTTCTCTATTCTCTTCTATTCCTAATTATTATTCTTATTCTATTCCTTATTTCTATTCTACTTTATTCTATTCCTTATTTTTATTCTATTCCTTATTTCTACCCTCTTCTTCCTCTTCTCTTCTCTATTCCCTTCTATTCCTAATTCTTATTATTCTTATTCTATTCCTTATTTCTATTCTATTTTATTCTATTTCTTATTTCTATTCTATTGTGTTCTATTCTATTCCTTATTTCTATTCTCTTCTTCCTCTTCTCTTCTCTCTTCTCTTCCTAACTCTTATTCTATTCTATTCCCTATTTCTATTCTCTTCTTCCTCTTCTCTATTCTCTACTCTACTCTTCTATTCCTAATTCTTATTATTCTTATTCTATTCTATTTCTTATTTCTTTTCTCCTTTCTCTTCTCTTCTCTCTTCTCTTCTTAATTCTTATTCTTCTTATTCTTATTCTATTCTATTCTGTGTTCTATTTCTATTCTGTTCTGCCCTGTCCTGTATTCCTTTTCCCCCCATTTTTAAAATAGGGGTTGAAATCTCTTCCCTTCCTCCACCCTTGTCAAGCTTGCAAGGTGCCAGAGGGCTGGGTTCCTCTTCCATGTGGAAGGTTTGACTCCTCTCCTGCTTCCTGTTTCCTCTTTAGGGGGTGGGGGTGGGAAAAAAAATTCACTTAGAAATTGCAGGTTTGATCGCCTTGTCTCGCCTGACAGCCGGCTGGATAATTTGTCTCTCGGCTTCCGGGAGGGGAGGATGGAAGTCAATTTGACAGCTGCACAACTCCCCGAGGATCCTGGACCCGGCAGCGTGCAGAGTAGCGACAGACACAGCAGCGGCTCGGAATACCAATGAAGCGTCTGGCGAGGGCCGCCGGTGCATCACGGCGCAGACGACGAGGGGGCAATTATAGCTGTTGCAGAAGGGCACGGAGGGGGCCTAAGGGGTGAGGGTGGCACTTTAAGGGGGCTGGGTGGGAAATGCCCCAGCCTTATTCTGGGAATAGTCAGAGAGGAAACGGGAAAATATTGGCGACACTTCAGGAACGGACCAGGAATTTTGACCCAGATTTGGCTGCCTTTGGTCTCTTGTGCTGGAAATGGACTTTCACCTATCTGTTGCCCCCCCATAAATGGGTGGGATGTTAATCCCTGGGGATTCAGGAGACTTAGCCATAGCCCTTAGACTTATATACCGCTTCACGGGGCTTTTACAGCCCTCTCTAAGCGGTTTACAGAGTCAGCCTCTTGCCCCCAACAATCTGGGTCCTCATTTTACCCACCTCGGAAGGACAAAAGGCTGAATCAACCATGAGCCAGTTGATCAGGATCGAACTGCTGGCAGTGGGCAGAGTTAGCCTGCAATACTGTATTCTAACCACTAGGAAGGAAGGAAAATAGCAATATCACTTAGACTTATATACCGCTTCACGGTACTTTACAGCCCTCTCTAAGCGGTTTACAGGATCAGCCTCTTGCCCCCAACAATCTGGGTCCTCAATTTACCCACCTCGGAAGGGCGGAAGGCTGAGTCAACCTTGAGATGGTCAGGATCGAACTCCTGGCAGTGGGCAGATTTCGCCTGCAATACTGCATTCTATTTTTTTCCCATTATCTCGTTTTTTTTTTTTTAAATTTACTAAATGTTTTAATCTTTAAAAACAGAAAGAAAACCACAAGAAAAAAACAAGACACAAAACATACTTAACAATATAAAGTAATGATACAGCCTTCTGTATCGGCTTCCCTGTTTAGCCTTTATAATTCTCCATTCTGCGCACTGCCTTCCTATTGCTTTAACCTTGTCCTATAATGTAACAACTGTAGTGCTAACACTTATAATAATATTGATTATTTATATCACCAGATATTTACATTCTCTACTTTCTGTTTCGGCTTCTGTTTTCTAGCATATTGGGAGGGAGGGAGGGAGGGAGGGAGGGAAGGAAGGAAGGAAGGAAGGAAGGAAGGAAGATAGCAATAGCATTTAGACTTATATACTGCTTCACAGGACTTTTTGATCTGTAACTGTGAAAAACGATTGTAAGTCACTCTTTTTAGTGCTTCTGGAACTTTAAATGGCCAGTAAGTGAACTGCTATAAGTTAAGGACTACCTGTAGAAGTTTTTGTGTCCCCCCCCCCCATTGTTAGGCAGTAGCTGCCTTCTTGTAGCACACTAAACCATCAATCCTGGTTAAGAAAGCATCGATGCCCGCAAGGAGGGCTCGAGCGAGTGAATCCACCCATCGTGTTTCAAACGTAATCCACTGGATTTGGAAAAGGGACGAGGGTCTGATAGAGACCCCTACCTCGCTGAGTTGAATCGAGACTGGCACTCCAGTGGGTGCGAGGAAGCTGAGAAGACAGACCAGCTTGTCACCTGAAACGACAACGCTATTGTGCGACGGATGGACGGACGGATGGACGGAGAGGCGAAATTTTTAAAAAAGGCCAAAAAAGGCACAATTTTTTGTTCTTCCCCTGGTGAAAAAGAGAGAAATCTAATTGGATCCGATGTGCTTAGTTGGCACAAAAACATCTCCCAGGTGACAGGCAAGTGGTAAAATGATCAGTTAGGTCATTCAAAAAAGAAAAAAGTGGGGTGGAAACACAAACACACACACACACACACACACGTGCAAGAGAGTGTTTGTTTGAACGAATGCTATGGTAACCGCAGACAAGGTTCGGTTTAATTCATCCCGCTCCGTGAATCTGCTATCACCATAGTAACACCATCGGGCCAAACATGCCTAAAATAAGAGGGAAACATCCACATCTGGCGCACATCTGCACGGCGCCTTCCTCCCTGAATTAAGAGAGCTGGGCCAGAGGGAGGCCCAGGAGGAGAAATTAGAGGAAGGGCCAGGTTTTCAGCAGCACCGTATATCAAATGCCATTGGAGTGTGTGTGGGGGGGGGGGGGCTGGGGGAGTCAGACATGTGGGATTGTCATCTGAAAAATGGGAGTGGGGGAAACAGGCACATTTTGGAAACATTGGGCCACGCAACTTGGTGGCGGCAGAGTTTTTCTGGATTTTGCCAAGTGTGACTCTCAAAAAAAAAAAAAAAATTGTGTTCCCGAAAGTTTGTTTGGTTTAAAATTCCAGCAGTGACTAGTCAAACTGGAGGGAAAAACCAGAAGCAATTTTTCGGAAAAAAACTGGAAATGCTTCTCGTTGCCCTGCGCTGGCTTCCTTAAGGTAAAGGTTCCCCTTGCGCATATGTGCTAGTCATTTCCAACTCTAGGGGGCGGTGCTCCTCTCCGTTTCAGAGCGGAACAGCCAGCAATGTCCGAAGACGCTTCCGTGGTCCTGTGGCCGGCATGACTCAACTCCCGAAGGCGCACAGAACGCTGTTCCCTTCCCACCAAAGGTGGTTCCTATTTTTCTACTTGCGTTTTTTATGTGCTTTCAAATTGCTAGGTTGGCAGAAGCTGGGACAAGTCACGGGAGCTGACTCCATTACGCAACGCTAGGGATTCGAACAGCCGAACTGCCGACCTTTCTGATTGACAAGCTCAGCGTCTTAGCCACTGAAGTCACCGCCTCCACTGGCCTTCTTAAACCCCCGCCCAATTTCCTGCATGATGCCCCGAGGGCTAAATTTGATGCCAGGGAAGGGATGGCACAGGCCCGAAAGGTCGGCAGTTGGGCGGTTTGAATCTCTAGTGCCGCATCACGGGGGTGAGCCCCCAATGCTTATCCCAGCTTCGGCCAACTTAGCAGTTCAAAACCTCAGAGCTAAGATAAACCAGGGTTAGCCTGTTGCAAGGATGCACAAGGCCTACCTTTCTAGAAAATATATATAAAAAAAAGATGTGGAGACTCTAGAAAGAGTGCAGAGAAGAGCAACAAAGAGGATTTAGGGGACTGGAGGCTGAAACATATGAAGAACGGTTGCAGGAACTGGGTATTAGTTGAATGAAAAGAAAGACTAGGGGAGACATGATAGAAGTCTTCCAATATCTCAGGGGTTGCCACAAAGAAGAGGGAGTCAAGCTATTCTCCAAAGCACTTCAGGGTAGGACAAGACACAATGGATGGAAACTAATCATGGAGAGAAACAACTTAGAATTAAGGAGAAACTCCCTGACAGTGAGAACAATTCATCAGTGGAACAACTTGCCACTAAAAATTGTGGATTGCTCCATCACTGGAGGCTTTTGAGAAGAGACTGGATGGCCATGTGTCGGGAATAGCATAGGGCTTCCTGCCTGAGCAGGGGTGGGGGTGGGGGGTTGGACTAGAAGACCTCTAATGTTCCTCCCGAGCCTGTCGCTCGGCAAAGCCTCCTCTTGGAAGAGACGAAACTGAGGGGAAAAAAACACCTTGAGATCCTCCCCGAAACAGATGAGCAAGCTGTGAAAATGGCATCCAGGCGCCTCCTGCGTTTAAGGAGCATCCGTTTTTTTTTAGTAAACGAAGGCGCTTACCTGACATCTGCGAGCGATCAAATTAGGTGCGTGCCCGACATCATTGCCGGTGTTTGCTGTACTCAAATAAAAACACAGTTGGGCATAAACAGGCGCGCGGCATCAAACAAATATATATATAAGTGGAGCTTCCTTCCTTAAACACACGGTCTCTGCGGAGTTAAAACAGGCCTCTCTCCTCCCCTTCCCCAGAATTCAGAATAGCAGAAGGGGCCGCGATCTGCTTTGAAAAGGCGCTTCCTTTTCACCACAGGTGATGTGGGACGCGGTGGCTCGGCGGCTAAGACGCTGAGTTTGTCGGCCGGAAAGGTCGGCAGTTGGGCGGTTCGAATCCCTGGTGCCGCATCACGGGGGTGAGCCCCCAATGCTTATCCCAGCTTCGGCCAACTTAGCAGTTCAAAACCACATTATAAAAAAAATAATGCAAAAATAGGGACCCCCCCCCCCTTTGGTGGGAAGGGAACAGCGTTCTGTGCGGCTTCGGGAGTTGAGTCATGCCGGCCACATGACCACGGAGACGTCTTCGGACAGCGCTGGCTCTTCGGCTTTCAAACGGAGATGAGCACCGTCCCCCTAGAGTCGGGAACGACTAGCAGATATATGTCCAAGACGAACCTTTATCTTTTTACCTTACGCACAGGTGAAATGCAAGTTCTTAGAATCCGGGCTGGGAGGGAACTCAAGAGGCCATCTAGTCTAAGCCCCGAATCGGAACTTTTGCTTCTATTCAGAATTTAAGAAGTCTTCCTCTCTCTCTCGTGCTGGGAATGGCTGGGGAGGGCAGATGTGGGAGAGAAATATAAATGGAGGGGGCTTTGATTTTTTTTTCAGGCAGGGAGAGAGACAGATGTCAGGGAGTGTAAGCAACCGTTTTGCAGGCTTTCTCCTGAAGGAGCCAGCTTGGGGTTGTGGGGGTTGCGTTCAGATGACACGTGGATATCCAGGTCCTGCCATTCATAGGACCAGTGAGGCTTTGAAGTCTTAATTTGCTCCAGATTAACCTGATGGCAACGTACCATGCCTCCATGTGGATTTAATTTAGCCAGTTAAATCTTAAACCCTAATAGAGCAACTTACTTTAAATTAGAGCCGCATTTAAATACAGGTGAGTTGGAAGGGATCTTATGGGTCATCTAGTCCAACCCCCCCCCCCACCCAACCAGGAGACCCTACACCATTTCTGACAGATGGCAGTCCAGTTTCTTCATGAAAGCCTCCAGGGATGAAGCTCCCACCACTTCCGAAGGCAACTTCTGTTCCATGGGTGGATTGTTCTCATGGTCAGAAAATTCCTCCTTATTTCCAGGTTGAATCTCTCCTTGGTCAGTTTCCATCCATTATTCCGTGTCTGGCCTTTGGGTGCTTTGGAAGATAGTAGATTGACCCCCTCCTCTCTATAGCAACCCCTCAAATATTGGAAGACTGCTATCGTGTCTCCCCTGGTCCTTCTCTTCTCTAGACCAGCCATGCCCAGTTTCCATGATGGGGTTGTTTAATGATGGTTAATGAGGCTGTTCCATCCCTTTTCAACCCCAGATCTGGATTCACACGACACTTTGACCCAAACTGAAGTTTTAATCCTGATTAACCTTTCCTTCAGGAAGAATTCAACCTGGCTTGGGTTAATGTGTGGTTTGATCGATGCAGATACATTTGGCTGAACATAAAAAGCATCGGGGAAGTACAGTTAAGTCGCTGCTCTCAAAGTTAAATCAATTTATTGAACAAACTCCAAACAAACTATCGATTACGGCTGTTAAGAGGCAGGTGGCCGTACGGGGATTTTGCCCCCCTCTCCCCTGAATATTTTTCACATCTTATTGGTTGCTTTTGTTTACAGGTATATTAAAAAAAATAAATCAATATTACTTGCAGACAAGTTTCAAAACAGAACAGAGTGAAGCTGCAGTAAACACGCTGAGAATCAATCCTGAACAAGAATGGATTATGAACAGTAGTAATTGTAATAATGGTAATAATAAACAGCCTGGGGTCTGGCTTAGAACATGAATTATTAGGAAAGCTTAGCCTCCAGATTCTGACATTCAGTGGATGGAGATAAGATAAAAGACAATAAATAACAATAATAAGAAACTTTGACAAGCAGAATTAATTATCCAGCAGCTCCCGGAGAAAAGTTTTGGCCAGTCCTAAAATTTTCTGGCAAAGTTTATGAAATTAGGATGACCCAGGCCTCAGAAGGAGGTAGTCCTTGACTTACAACCACTGTTGAGCCCCAAATTTCAGTTGCAAAGTGAGACAGTTTTTAAAAGCGAGTTTTGGCCTGTCTTTAACGAGCTTTCTTGCCACCGTCGTTAAGTGAATCACCAACATCATTAAAGTGAGTCACACGGTTGTTGAGTGAATCTGGCGACTGCTGGTCAGAAGGTCGCAAAAGGGATCACGTCTCTCTCACACACACACACCGGGACGCTGCAGCCGTCATAAATCCGAGTCAGTTGCCGAGCGTCTGAATTCTGATCACCTGATCGCGAGGATGAGGTAGCGGTCGTAAGTGTGAAAAGCAGTTAGAAGTCACTTTTTAAAACTTGGAACGGTCACTGAAGGAACGATTGTAAGTCAAGGACTTATGAGGAGAATTGGCACAGTTGGGGAGGAACCTGGGCCAGTCCTGGAGTCTGGGGAAGGCTCGGAGGAGGGCTCTGTGTCGGAGGCAGAAAGGGGGCCAGGGCCGTATGCCAGCTATCAGCTGCTTTCAGAATCAGACATCAGTGAGGCAGAAGAACAGCTGGAGCCTGTTCCCAGTGTGCGGATGTGCAGAGTTGCCAGATGAAGGGAAGAGCTAAAGAACAGGGGTCGACTTGGGAGGAAGGCCATAGGTGGACAGTTAATGGCCCCTCCCAGAGGGAATAAAAGAGGAGCAACAGGGGAGTGGAGCTTGCAGGAGACAATTAGTTCATTCCTGCATTCTTGCCAAGTATTGCGGTGCCTGAAAGATATCGGCCTGGCTGGCCACTCTCCAAGCCTGATAAAGGTCGGTAAGTGTGAACTATCTTGAAAGACTGTGGGAGAGAAAATACCTTGTTGGAGAGGAATTCACTGTAAATGAAGTAAAAGAGGTTTATCGGGACGAGGACTCAGCTTCAGACTGCTGGGGAAGCCTAGCTCAGAATACCTGCCTCTTATCTGACTGGTATCTAGTCTGTGGCCCTCCTTCTGTCACTTGGGGTCATTCCCATATAGACCTTCAGAAGTGACACAGAACTTTGGGCAACCTTGTGGCACATCTCAGCTGCATGGCAGACACAATCCCAGAAGCACACACTTACAATGCAATAGCAGAGTTGGAAGGGACCTTGGAGGTCTTCTAGTCCAACCCCCTGCCTAGGCAGGAAACCTTATATTGTTCCAGACAAATGGCTATCCAACATCTTCTTAAAGACTTCCAGCGTTGGGGCATTCACAACTTCTGGAGGCAACTTCTGTTCCACTGATTAATTGTTCTCATGCCACTTCTGACAAAGGGTTATCCAACACCTTCTTAAAAGTATTGGAGCATTTACAACTTCTTGAGGCAAGTCGTTCCACTGGTGAATTGTTCTAATTGTCAGGAAGTTTCTCCTTAGTTCTAGGTTGCTTTTCTCCTTGATTAGTTTCCACCCATTGCTTTTTGTCCTGCCTTAAGGTGCCTTGGAGAACAGCTTGACTCCCACTTCTTTGGGGCAGCCCCTGAGATATTGGAAGACTGCTATCCTGTCTCCCCTAAATCCTTCTTTTCATTAAACTAGACGTACCCAGTTCCTGCAACCGTTCTTCGTATGTTTTAGCCTCCAGTCCCCTAATCCTCTTTGTTGCTCTTCTCTGCACTCTTTCTAGAGTCTCCACATCTTTTCTACATCGTGGTGACCAAAACTGAATGCAAATATTCCAAGTGTGGCCTTACCAAGGCCTTATAAAGTGGTATCAACACTTCACATGATCTTGATTCTCTACCTCTGTTGATGCAGCCTAGAACTGTGTTGGCTTTTTTGGCAGCTGCTGCACACGGCTGGCTCCTATTTAAATGTTTGTCCACTAGGACTCCAAGATCCCTCACAGTTACTACTGTTGAGCAAGGCACCACCTATTCTGTACCTGTGCATTTCGTTTTCCTTGCCTAAATGTAGAACCTGACTCTTTTCACCATTGAATTTCATTTTATCCGATAGCCCCCAATGTTCAAGTCTGTCAAGATCCTTCTGTATCGTAAGCCTGTCTTCCGGAGTGTTGGCTATTCCTGACATCTTGGTGTCACTTGTGACAGTGCAAGAGAGGGGGATTGTAAAAAAGACAAATGAAGGGAGCGGATAACTTTATTCACACCGAGGCAGCTCCCCTAGCTAATATTTCTGTCCTTGATTCCAGAGACGTTTCCCAGCAATGGATGAAAGGAAGCCTTCAGGGACACACACAGACACAATCACACGCCTTTAACAATCTGAGCTGCGTGTGCTGTGGCTGCCACCCCAGCATTTTTCACGCTCCCCAAACAACGCGGGGAGCTCTTCTTTCTTTCCCTTCCTGCCATCTGTGGCCCCTCTGTGGCTGACTCCATCCTTTCGAGAAAACACGCGCCGTCATCAGCTTACATCTCCCGTTTCACAGTGTGCCTTCGCAAACGTTTTTTTGGCACCCGCTGGCCCCAACCGGCGTGCCACCGCGCCAGCTGTGCCAGCTTGGATGGTGGAACACAGGCATACCGAGGCCTCGTTTTCGCTTCCTATGCGTTTGCTTTGCCCCTGCCGCACCCTTTCCCAGATTGGCATACATGGAAGGACTCCGAGAGGAGATTTTATTCAAACCAGGTGTCACAACGATCCTATTTAATTCTCATAAACCATGCTCAATAGCAACAGCAATTAGACTTATAGAATAGAATAGATATCAGAATGGAATGGAATAGAATATGGAATAAAATAGTATAGAATATAGAAGAGAATAGAATATAGAATAGAATATGGAATAAAATAGTATAGAATATAGAATAGAATAGTATAGAATATAGAATAGAATAGAATAGAATAGAATAGAATATAGAATAGAATATGGACTAAAATAGTATAGAATATAGAATAGAATAGAATATGGACTAAAATAGTATAGAATATAGAATAGAATAGAATATAGAATAGAATAGAATATAGAATAGAATAGAATATAGAATAGAATATGGACTAAAATAGTATAGAATATAGAACAGAATAGAATTTAGAATAGAATATGGACTAAAATAGTATAGAATATAGAATTGAATAGAATATAGAATATAGAATAGAATATGGAATACAATAATATAGAATATAGAATAGAAGAGAAGAGAATAGAATAGAAGAGAATATAGAATCGAATGGAATATAGAATAGAATATGGAATAAAATAGTATAGAACATAGAATCGAATCGAATCGAATAAAAGACAATAGAATAGAATATAGAATGGAATATAGAATAGAATATTTAGATAGAATATGGAATAAAATAGTATAGAATATAGAGTTGAATAGAATATAGAATAGAATATGGAATAAAATAGTATAGAATAGAATAGGATATAGAATAGAGTATGGAATAATATAGAATAGAATATAGAATAGAATATGGAATAAAATAGTATAAAATATAGAATAGAATAGAATATGGAATAAAATAGTATAGAATATAGAATAGAATATTAAATAGAATATAGAATAGAATAGTATAGAATGTAGAATAGAATAGAATGGAATAGAATATGGAATAGTATAGTATAGTATAGTATAGTATAGTATAGTATAGTATAGTATAGTATAATTGGTTCCTCCCCAACCTTCTCACTGTCCGAATCTCCTGCCAGCTCTGCTTGCTGCTGGTGGGACACAACAATATTGTTCTGTTTCAACCTGGCTTAAATTCTTGGCCATCTAAATCTGACAAGAGGCTCAGAAGGCGCTTCCTTCCTCGGTCTGCTGTAAACACTCGGCAGACAACTGGAAGGAAGGGGAGGGGGGGGGGAGGAAGACAAAAGATTCATACTTAATTACAAATGTTTCACTTCTGGGCATTTTCAGCAACATCTGGAGATGAAAGGTAACAAAGCAGTGCCACCCACCAAGATCAAGGAGGCGCAGCAGTCTTCCAGTGATCTCCCAAGATTTATCAACAGACAATAGAATGCGCGGTTGAAGTACAGCGAGCAACACACACAGAAGAAGCGTAATTTTTCCTTTGGGTCTCTCCTAACGTCGAGTAAAAACCCAGATCCAGACAGAACGAGCGAGGAACTTCTGAAGCGCCCACATAAAGAGTTAGAGCAGTGATGGCTAATCCTTTTGGCATCGCGTGCCGAAACTCTGCATGTGTGCCCCCCCCCCGGTGCTTCCCTGACCTCCCGCACATGCGCCCCGCCCCTCCTCGCCCATTTTTTGGTTCCAGGTTGGTGCAAGGAGCCTTGGAAGGCCTCCTGTACCAACCTGGAAGCCAAAACGGGGCATGGGGGCGCTGCGCCAGCCCCCAAAATGCAATGCGAGCGCCCCCTGTGCATGTGCCCTGCCCCCGTGCAGTAAAGACCTGAAGACCAGCTGGCCGGTGGGAGGCAACATTAAACACTCAAAGAGCCACAAAGGTCATAACCGGAAGCCCCCCCTCGCTCTTCACTTCAGAAGCCGACCGGAAGTCCGGTTCCCCCACCACAGAGTCTCCTGCTAGCACGGCATCCTTTTTCCTCTCTTGACCGGAAGTTCCGGTTCCCCCACTATAGTCTCCTCCTAGCGTGGCATCCTTTTTCCACTCCTGACCGGAAGTCCGGTTCCCCCACCACAGAGTCTCCTGCTAGCGTAGCATCTTTTTTCCTCTCCTTACTGGAAGTCCGGTTCCCCCCACCATAGAGTCCCCTCCTAGCGCGGCGTCCTTTTTCCTCTCCTGACCGAAAGTCCGGTTCCCCCACCATAGAGTCCCCTCCTAGCGCGGCGTCCTTTTTCCTCTCCTGACCGAAAGTCCGGTTCTCCCACCATAGAGTCCCCTCCTAGCGCGGTGTCCTTTTTCCTCTCCTGACTGAAAGTCCAGTTCCCCCACCACAGAGTCTCCTCCTAGCACGGCATCCTTTTTCCTCTCTTGACCGGAAGTTCCGGTTCCCCCACTATAGTCTCCTCCTAGCGCGGCGTCCTTTTTCCACTCCTGACCGGAAGTCCGGTTCCCCCCACCATAGAGTCTCCTCCTAGCGTGGCGTCCTTTTCCTTCTACCTGTCCTAACCGAAAGCCCTATCAATTGTGGAGCCGACCGGCAACAGCGAGCCACAGCAGAGGGATGAAAGAGCCACATGCGGCTCCAGGCTGCTGACCTCTGTGCTAAGCCCTCAATCATGATTCGACAAACTTGCTCGCCCCTAAACAACCCAAGCTGTAGAGGGCAAAACTCCGCTTTAGTAAGCTGGCATTATTTCCGCCGCAACAGCCTGATCACGTTTGAGAAATCCCTTAACAAGCCAAGCACAGCCTGCAGACGGTCTCTTTAGAGCTATTCCATTTAAGCCACAGATGTTAAATGAATTCGGCAGACAGACGGAGTAATGGAATGTCGGTCCTTCAATTTCTCGCCTTAAAGGCAAAAAATAAAAGTCATATTTCTCTCTCTCTCTCTCTCTCTCTCTCTCTCTCTCTCTCTCCCTCTCCCTCCTCATCTAATTCCTAAAGCCGCCTCTGGGCTCTCGGTGTTTTGAATGCAGCAAGCTTGTCAGGCTGGCTAACCCAATTTGGAAATAATTAAATTTTAAAATATTAAAGGGATTAAATATATTTCGCCTTTCCCTCCTCCAAAATGGGGGAATTTTCTTTCAGCGCTCTAAACAGAAGGAGGGATTTTAAAGAGGGGGGAGGGGTGGGGAAACCCTCACTATGAAACTGTACTGCAACACACACACACAGACACACACACACACAATTTTCTACCATTATTTCTCTAGAGAGATTTGGCAGAGAATCAAGCAGTTAACTTTAAATAAGAGGGGGGACCTGGAGGCGTTTTGAAACCGAGGAGGGTTAAGACCGGTTCAGTGGAAAGGCGTACTCTAAAAATGCAAGAAATTCAAAATTCAGCCTTCGGTATTTCTACTGGAATATGTTTCACTCCAGAACAGGAAAATTTGCCACCTGTGGGCACCAAAGCTGGCTTTAATCCGTCTTCCTGTTTTTTTTTTTTTTAAATTCCTTCTCTCTCTTTAAAAAAAAAATCTGTTATGGTCCATTGGGGTCCTGGGGTTGTAACAGTTCACTTAGTGACTGTTTACAAAGTTACCACGGCACTGAAAAAAACGACAGGATCATTTTTCACACTTTGTGATGGCGCCAGCATCCCCATGGTCGTGCGCAACGATTGACTCAACTTTATGACTGTAACACTGTCCTGATGTGTGTGTCTGTGTGTGTGTGTGTGTGTGTGTGTGTGTCACATGACCCCCCTTTTGCGACCTTCCGATGAACAAAGGCAATGGGGAAGCCGGATTTGCTTAACGGCCGTGTGACGAATTTTAACAACGGCAGGGACTGACTTAAGAAATGGGGCAAGAAAGCTCGTAAAATAGGGCAAAATTCACTTTAAAAAATGTCTCACTTAGCAACATACAGTGCATTTTGGGCTCCATGGGGGGTGGGTGTTATAGGTTGAGGATTAGCTTTGGTGGGAAAAAACCTGGGTGTATTGTTGTTCTGGTGCCACCCAGCTGAGGATCCATTATGCGCATCGCTGGAGGAGAGGTGAGAGAGAGATTTAAGGAGACCAAAAGAACCCCTCGGATAAGGACTCGGGTGTGTTTCTACAACCTCAGACTAAATTTAGTCAGTTCTCTCTCTCTCTCTCTCTCTCTCTCTCTCTCTCTCTCCTCTCTCTCTCTCTCTCTCTCTCTGAATCTCCTCTCACTCTCTCTCTTATTCTTTCTCTCTTATTCTCTCTGTCTCTCCTCTCTCTTATTCTCTCTCTTTCTCTTTCTCTCTTATTCACTCTTTCTTCTCTGTCTCTCTCCTCTCTCCCCCTCTCTTCTCTCTCTTATTCTCTGTATCTTTCTCTCTCTCTCTGTATGTCCTTTCACTCTCTCTGATTCTTTCTCTCTCTTATTCTCTCTCTGTCTCTCCTCTCTCTCCTTTCTCTTTCTCTCTCTCTTTCTCTCTTATTCTCTCTCTCTTATTCTTTCTTCTCTGTCTCTCTCCTCTCTTCCCCTCTCCTCTCTCTCTTATTCTCTGTCTCTTTCTCTCTGTATCTCCTCTCTCTTATTCTTTCTCTCTCTTATTCTCTGTCTCTCCTCTCTCTCTTATTCTCTCTCTCCTTTCTCTTTCTCTCTCTTTCTCTCTTATTCTTTCTCTCTCTTATTCTCTCTTTCTTCTCTGTCTCTCTCCTCTCTCTCCCTCTCTTCTCTCTCTTATTCTCTCTCTGTCTCTCCTCTCTCTGTCTCTCTTATTCTCTCTCTTATTCTCTTTCTCTCTGCTGCTACTCTCTGTCTCTCTGTGTGTCTCTCTTATTCTCCCTCTGTCTCTCCTCTCTCTGCCTCTCTTATTTTATCTCTCTTATTCTCTCTCTCCTCTTTCTGTCTTCTCTGTCTCTCTCCTCTCTATCTTTCTCTCCTCTCTCTCTCTCTTTTATTCTCTCTCTATCTTGTCTCTTCTAATCAACTGGATTTCTATCTGTTCCTGATCAGATTACTTTCAGCAAGCACCTCCGTTCTTTTGTTAATTACCTGTCTCTTGTCACAGGTCTCCTTAAAAGCATTTTTTAAAATAGTCTTCCTTTCCCACAATGCAACAGTGGTTCCCAGAGTGATTAGCAAGATATATGCTTTAAAAAAAATACAATCTAAAAAAAAAAAACCCAGCGAATGTTGACTTGCCATCCTTTAGATAGGCAAGAATTTGGGTAATTCTACCCATCCACCCAAATCACCAAGTTCCAGGTTAAGGTGCTGGAGGAGAAGACTCCTGCATTGAGTCCCTTGGACTGCAAGGCCATCCAACCGGTCAGTCCTAGAGGAGATCAACCCTGACTGCTCTTTAGAAGGCCGGATCCTGAAGTAAACAGATGTATGGGTAGGGGAAAAAGGACGCTGTGCTAAGAGGAGACTCTATGGTGGAGGAACCGGGCTTCCGGTCAGGAGAGGAAAAAGGATGCCACGCTAGGAGGAGACTCTACAGTGGGGGAACTGGACTTCCTGTCAGGAGAGGATGCTGTCTAGGAGGAGACTCTATGGTGTGGGAACCGGACTTCCGGTCAGGAGAGGAAAAAGGATGCCATGCTAGGAGGAGACTCTATGGTGGGGGAACCGGGCTTCCGGTCAGGAGAGGAAAAAGGATGCCACGCTAGGAGGAGACTCTATAGTGGGGGAACTGGACTTCCTGTCAGGAGAGGATGCTGTCTAGGAGGAGACTCTATGGTGCGGGAACTGGACTTCCTGTCAGGAGAGGAAAAAGGATGCTGTCTAGGAGGAGACTTTATGGTGTGGGAACCAGACTTCTGGTCAGGAGAGGAAAAAGGATGACACGCTAGAAGGAGACTCTATGGTAGGGGAACCAGACTGCTGGTCGGCTTCAGAATTGAACCGGGGGGCAGGGGGGGCCTTCTGGTTAGGACCTTCGTGGCTCTTTGAGTGTTTAAGGTTGCCGACCTCTGCCCTATGGGGCATTATGGGAACCGGTCACGATAGCGAGTGGTTGGAAATTCACACACACCCCTTGGTTTGCGGGGTCCCACTTCCCGGTGATTGTAGGGGAGAGGTAGGTCCTCCAGTGTGGTTTTCCCCACTGGAATTCCACGTGGGACAGAATAAGCAATTCCAGCAATCATGGACTCAAGAGGAAGGGGCTGGGCGGTGGGGGGGGGGAATAAAAATAAAAATGAAGAAAATGAAGCGGAGAGCGGGCCAGCCCCTCCGCCTGATTGAAAGCACCGGCCTTTGACCTCCCTCAACGACAGGGACTGTGGGAAAAAGGACTTGTCTCAGGACCCTTGGATAACAGCTGGCTGCAAACTCACCCGTGGAGGGGAGCCAAGGGAAAGCCAGCTACGGAAAAACCCTGGCACGGTCCCTCGACGGTTAGCCGCAAAAGACTCTGCGCTCCGCTGCCTCTCTGGAAATCTGTCCTTCTGCCCTTTCCTTCTTCCTGATCTGCTGCCTGGAGAAATCTCCTGGGGGAAAGAGAGAGAGAGAGAGAGGATGGGATTCATTCAGAATGGCAAAGCAGCTCAGCTATCTTTGCATCAAACGGGGATTCCCAGAATAATGGCAGATACGGGATTAACCGTGTTGGAAGGGACCTTGTAGGTCATCTAGTCCAACACCCACCCACCCCCCGTCCAAGCAGGAAACCCTACATCATTTCTGACAGAGGGCAGTCCAGTCTCTTCTTGAAAGCCTCCAAGGATGAAGCTCCCATAACTTCCGAAGGCAACTTCTGTTCCATGGATGGATGGTTCTCACTGTCCTTATTTCCAGGTTGAATCTCTCCTGGTTCAGTTTCCATCCATTATTCCTTGTTTGGCCTTCGAGCGATTTGGGAAATAGCTTGACCCCCCTCTTCCTCTCTGTAGCAGCCCCTCAAATATTGGAAGATGCTCTCCTGTCTCCCCTGGTCCTTCTCTTCCCTAGACCAGCCATGCCCAGTTCCTGCAACCGTCCATCGTCTGTTTGAGCCTCCAGTCCCCTCATCATCCTGGTTGCTCTTCTCTGCACTCTTTCTACCTCTTTTTTATAGTGTGGTGCAGGAAGGGAAAGAAAAGCTAAGCTTAAAATGTCCCATTTTGCCATCTCTCTCTCCTCTTTTTTTGCCAGGAGGGCGATGCACTAGGCTCTCCGTCGCTTCTGAGGTAGCAAAACCCTGAATTTTATGAATCTGAAGGTTTGATGCTTCTGAATAAGAAGGTTTTCGGCCTGGTTCAATGCTAAGCGCAGCTTGAACCGAAGATGATTTGAGGGATGGGACATTTGGAGGGGAAGGGGCTGAGGAAGGCAAGGGCAGGTGACAAATTGCGAAGCACAGAAGTTTGACCTTTTTAGCTAACCAGACACACAGATAGGGAGGGAGAGAGAATAAGAGAAAGGGAGAAAAAGAATAAGAGAGAGACCGCAAAGAGAGAGAGAGAGAGAGAGAGAGAGAGAGAGTGAGAGAGAGAGGGAATAAGAGAGGAGAGACAGAGACCGGAGAGAGAGAGAGGGAGGGAGGGAGAGAGAGAGAGAGAGAGAGAGAGAATGGAGAGCGACAGAGAGTGAGGGCTAGAGAGAGAGAGAAAATAAGAGAGGGAGAGAGGAGAGAATATGAGAGAGAGAAGAGACAGAGAGAGAGAATAAGAGAGAGAAAAGAGACAGAGAGGGAGAATAAGAGAGAAGAGACAGAGAATAAGAGAGAAAGACTGCACAGAGAGAATAAGAAAGAGATGAGAGAGAGAGAGAGAATAAGAGAGAGAGGAGAGAATATGAGAGAGAAAAGAGACAGAGAGAGAATAAGAGAGAGAGAGAATAAGAGGGGAGAGACAGAGAGAGTGTGACTGCAGAGAAAGAGACTGGAGAGAAAGAGCGAGGGATAGAGAAAGAGAGAATAAGAGACGGAGGGAGAGAGAGAGGGAGAGAATAAAAGAGAATAAGAAATAGAGAATAAGAGAGGAGAGACAGAGACGCAGAGAGACTGCCGAGAGAGATGAGAGAGAGAAAGAGAGAGACCGCAGAGAGAGAGAGAGAGAGAGCAAGGGCTAGAGAGAGAGAGAATAAGAGAGAGAGAATAAGAAAGAGATAAGAGAGAGAGAGAGAGAACGAGAGACCACAGAGAGAGAAAGAACGAAGGACAGAGAGAGATGAGAGAGAGAGAGACTGCAGAGAAAGAGAATAAGAAAGAGAGATAAGAGGAAGAACAAGAGCGAGACCACAGAGAGAGAAAGAGCGAAGGATAGAGAGAGATGAGAGAGAGGGAGAGGCCGCCCACACTTGTGCCTTTGAAAGCATTTGACAAACCAAGCAGGTGCAACAGCCACCATCACACGAGACATATATAAACCACCTTGGTAAGGTTGGGGGGAATCCCTAAACTGGACTGATGCTGGCAGGGGTTATTTTCTGGTCATCCTCTTCTCCCGTCAGGGGTGACGAGGAAGACTGTCCAGCAGGTTTTCCACTCACACACCCATTTTTGTTTTCCAGGTGGGGCAACTAGAGGAGGCGGCCAGGAGCCAGGAAGAGAGAATAGCAACCTCAATTCCAGGGTGCAAAAAGGTAATCCCCCCCCCCGCGCCTCCGGTCTGCTGTTCTCTTTGCTCTTACTACTAAGAATGTGTGTGTGTGTGTGTGCACACTCATGCATATGTGTCTGTCTTCCCCCACTGAGCTCAGCTGTGCCTAATGACATCCAATCTGTTCAGGCATGGGAGGAGGGGGGATGTGGGGGAAATCGGCAGCAGGGCAGGTAGAAGGCAAGCGGGGAGGGCCGCTTTCCAATTTGGGAGGCCAAAGGGAAGGCTTGCAAGGGGTAAGGTGGGTGGGTGGGTGTAGGGGAAGGTCTTGGGCCGTGCTCGGAAACACAGGCGTGGGCTGTGTAACTTGGAAGGGGAAGGAAAGTGCACGAAAGCCAACGAAAACAGTGGAGAGAGAGAGAGAGAGAGAGGGAGGGAGGGAGGGTGGACCATGGGGCAGTTCAGAATAGAATAAGAAAAGAAGGAAGGAGAATAGAATAGAATAACAGAGTTGGAAGGGACCTTGGAGGTCTTCTAGTCCAACCCCCTGCTAAGACAGGAAACCTTACGCCACTTCCAACAAATGGTTATCCAACATCTTCTTAAAAGTATTGGAGCATTTACAACTTCTGGAGGCAAGTCGTTCCACTGGCTAATTGTTCTAGTTGTGAGGAAGTTTCTCCTTAGCTTCTGTCCTTGATTAGTTTCCACCCATTGCTTCTTGTCCTGCCCTCAGGTGCCTTGGAGAATAGCTTGACTCCCTCTTCTTTGGGGCAGCCCCTGAGATATTGGAAGACTGCTATCCTGTTTTCCCTAGTCCTTCTTTTCATTAAACTAGACATTCCCAGTTCTTGCAACCGTTCTTCGTATGTTTTAGCCTCCAGTCCCCTAATCCTCTTTGTTGCTCTTCTCTGCACTCTTTCTAGAGTCTCCACATCTTTTCTACATCTTTTCGTGGCGACCAAAACTGGATGCCGTATTCCAAGTCTGGCCTTCCCAAGGCCTTATAAAGTGGTATCAACCCTTCCCGGGATCTTGATTCTCTCCCTCTGTTGATGCAGCCTAGAACTGTGTTGGCTTTTTTGGCAGCTGTTGCACACGGCTGGCTCCTATTTAAATGGTTGTCCACTAGGACTCCAAGATCCCTCTCACCGTTACTACTATTTGGTATTTTTTTGGTATTTATTGTACATTTATAGGCCGCCCTTTTCCCTGAGGGGACTCAGGGCGGCTTACAATCAAAGAGGAAAAGGGGTGTAAGACAATACAAAAGAAATGTGAACAAAAGTAAATTAAACAATAAAACTCAACATTCACTCGGCATTCGGGAGGGGCGAAAGTAACTTATCCCCAGGCCTGACGGGCTAGCCAGTTCTTGAGGGCTGTGCGGAAGGCCTGGACGGTGGTGAGGAACCACCTATACTGGGTATTTGGTTTTTCTTGCCTAAATGTTGACCCTTACTTTTTTTCACCACTGAATTTCCTTTTGTTGGATTTATGCTTGGTGGAAGGGATACCCTGGTTAGAGTAACTGAAGGTTTATTTAGGAAGTGTCAGAAGGAGAAGCAAGGGACAATGATCTTGCTCGGGGGAGGTGAGGTTGGACTAGATGACCTACAAGGTCCCTTCCAACTCTGTCAATCTGTATATCTGTCTACTGTCACTCTCACGGCTTTCCCAAAAGAAAATGCCAGTGTGGGCTGTAAAAAGGGACAAAATATGAAGAACTGGGTATGTCTAGTTTAATGAAAAGAAGGACCAGGGGAGACATGACAGCAGTCTTCCGATATCTCAGGGGCTGCCCCAAAGAAGAGGGAGTCAAGCTATTCTCCAAAGCACCAGGAGAAGAAGCAACGGATGGCAACTAATCAAGGAGAGAAGCAACCTAAAACTAAGGAGAAATTTCCTGACAGCGAGAAACAATTAATCATTGGAACAACTTGCCTCCAGAAGTTGTGAATGCCCCAACACTGGAAGCTTTTAGGAAGATGTTGGATAACCATTTGTCTGAAGTGGCGTAGGGTTTCCCGCCTAGGCAGGGGGTTGGGCTAGAAGACCTCCAAGGTCCCTTCCAACCATGTTATTCTATTCTATTCTATTCTATTCTAAAATAAGCTACTGATTGAAGGAATTTTGATTCTGTCCTTGTGGGAAATGAGCAGCTGGCAAATATCATGAACAATTGTGCTAAGAAGCACAGCAGGAGAGAAAGGAATGAAGGGGAGGGAGGAAGGGAGGGAAAAAAAAAAAGAAGGAAGCTAGAGTACCAAAATCTCGATGGATTACCCTACAGCTGCAGAGGAAGCAGTTCAGCAAAAAAGCAGAGGCTGGAAACCTGGAGTGACATGTATAATGTTGGAGAAGTGGACAGGTGATCTACAGAGAGAGCCCCTCTCCACAATTTTTCTTCTTTCATTTCTTTCAGCCAAGGCTGCATATCTGCAAACCAGGAAAAAACTAGGAAAAAACCAGCAATAAACCAGCAAAAAACCAACAAACACACACACTGGATTTGTTTGCTGTACAACAACCGAAGCCAAACAAAGAATCCCAGTTCACCAATGACCACGAATGACCATTTGCAAAAAACAGACCGGAAGACAATTCCTCTCTGCAGAAAAATTAAAAATAGGCTCGAGATATGCGCGGCAGCGGTCGTAGGGAAAGCTATTCCGGGCTTCTAAAATAGCCAGGAGGGTAGGGTGGGGGGTCATTTTTAGAAAAAGCTTTTATTTTTACTGCAAGGGTTTTCTTGCTCGGCCGGTGCCAAGCGCGCTCACGACCCGCAGGGGGCATGGCTGGCGCTGTGGGTGTAGCTTATGTGATGGGCCTTCGTCCGTGGCTGGTAGGGTGAATATTCCTTGGGGAATCCGATAGCTGTAAATTTAGCGAGGGCCAGGCTGGGCCAAAAAGGAAACCGATTTGATTGAGCCTGGCCAATTTCTCCTAGGTGGAGGCTTCCTCTCTTCCAGGCCTGGAACCTGCCCTGTTCAAACAACGCAAGGCCCTCTTAACTATCATGCACGTTTCCCCCAATCTTGGCTGCTTCTAAGATGGATAGGAGATTAGAGTGCAGAGAAGAGCAACCAAGAGGATTTAGGGGACTGGAGGCTAAACCATAGGAAGAACGGTTGCAGGAACTGGGTATGTCTAGTTTAAGGAAAAGAAGGACATGGGGGGACATGATAGCAGTCTTCCGATATCTCAGGGGCTGCCCCAAAGAAGAGGCAGTCAAGCTATTCTCCAAAACACCCAAGGGCAGGGCAAGAAGCAATGGGCTTGATTAATTTCCACCCATTTTTTTAAATATTTTTTTTTCATTTTCATAACACATAACCACATGTGTACTATTACATAACCAACATCATAGTATATTGTTAAATGTTTACATCAATTCACCTTACCATCAACTCCCAAAAACTACTATTGGCTCTTCTGCTCTCCATACACCATATTTGTACCTCATCCATCACTTTCTTCTCCCTCTTTCCTCCCCCTCCCTAACTCCTTTCTTCCTTCTGTCGTCCTTCTCTCCTCTACTTCCCCTTCCTCTCTCAGCAGTCCTTCTCTTCTCTACTTCCCTTTCCTCTCTCCTTCTCCTCCCTCCCCTTCCCACTCCTTCTTTCTCTCTTCCTCTTCCCCCCGCCCTCTCTTCTATTCCTCTCTTCTTCCCTTACCTCTCTCCTCTACTTCCCACTCTTCATCTCATTTATTTGGGGTATTTCAGCCTCTGAGCGAGCTCCATTTTGTGTTGATGGCACTTATAAATTCTATTTCAATATACATGTTTAATTTCAACATATATCTTCCTCCTCCTTTTTTTCCAGTTTAAATAGGCTTTTACTTTCGTGGAAATAGAGGCATCAGAGTCCATCAAATAGTCCAAGTCATACAGGGATAAGACAGTCAGTCATCAATGTCTTTCAGTTAAGGGATAATCCAAATAACATAGTGCAGTATCATATGATCAGTTCAGTACTCAAAGTTTGCTAACAGTTGCAAAACTTACAATAGCTCACAGCACTTTCTAACAGCCAGCTTCCAAAAAACACTCAGATCAGATCAGCCCAGCATCTAACGAACAGAGAGCTAACAGTCATTTTAGCTCCCTCTTATGGCCGATTGAGGGAAAACAGCAATCAATCACATTTTACAGTATGATTTAAAGAAACAGGTATAGCAATATAGCAATAGCAATAGCAGTAGACTTATATACCGCTTCATAGGCCTTTCAGGCCTCTCTAAGCGGTTTACAGAGAGTCAGCATATTGCCCCCAACAATCTGGGTCCTCATTTTACCCACCTCGGAAGGATGGAAGGCTGAGTCAACCCTGAGCCGGTGAGATTTGAACCGCTGACCTGCTGATCTAGCAGTAGCCTGCAGTGCTGCATTTAACCACTGCGCCACCTTGGCTCTATATAGTATATAGTATACTATATCTGTATAGCATTGCTATATGATTTATATATTCCCAATCCAACTGTTAGAATTATATTCCTAACATTCTCCCCTTTGGGTAGGACAAGATATAAATCTTACAATCTTAATCCGTATTCCTCGCAACAACTTTTATGCTTTATATTACCTTGGGCCTTACTAAAACAATCTGCGATGTTATCTTCAGACATACAATACTCCAGTGAAACTAATTTACTATTCACACTTTGCCGTACAAGAGTATCTCCTCCTTTTTTTAAAAGAATAAAAAAGTATACATATATGGTAACTGTATTTTTAATTTTTTTTTGTCCTGTCTTCTCATCCTTTGGAGAACAGGTTGATCCCCCTCTTCAGTCTTCCAGTATTTGTGGCAGCCCCTCAAATATTGGAAGCCTTGTCAATGTTTATTGCAGCAATCACATCCAGAAAGCAGACACAGGTAACTGATTCAGCAAGATTCATTAGCTTCCCTTTATATATAATACAACACACGAAGTAAATATACAATACCAGAAGGAAGTTTGTCAAATGTGGTAGCAAATACGAAGCAAACCAGTGGTGGGATTCAAATAATTTAACAACTGGTTCTCTGCCTTATGACCATCTGGGTAGGTGGGACTCGGTGGTCATGTGACTGGGTGGGCGTGGCCAACTCAAGGTCACTTAGGTCGATGGACGCTTTGTCTTAGCTGTTACAATGTAATAAGGGTTAACTGGAGAGGCAGTTTCTGTAAGCAGGTCAATAAAGATTAGGCTAGTAACAATGCCAGAATGTTTCCTTCCTGCATTCCTTACAGGATTAGCTCTGTAAAGTGGAAAAAAAACAAAAGGAGATTTCTTCCAACAATCGGTTCTCTGAACTGCTTAGAAAGTTACCAACCGGTTCTCCCGAATAGGTGCGAACCGGCTGAATCCCACCACTGAAGCAAACGCAGGCAGAGGAGAGAACAGTTTCAGTTTCAATTCAGAGCAGCAGACTAGTTCAGAGCTCAGCACAGACTCAGAGCTTTAGTATAGTTGAACTAAGCCCCGCCCAGGCTCCTTGCTGCTCACACAGCAAATACTGTTTCAGTTTCCAAGCAATTGGATCCAGTTGCCATGTCTCTTCATTGGCTGACCTTGTTACTAAGCCGTATTCCGGTTCATGAATATATCTACACTGGCAAGACTGCCATCATGTCCAACCTGGTCCTTCTTTTCATTAAACTAGGCATACCCAATTCTAGCAACCGTTCTTCGTATGTTTAATCCTCCAGTTCCCTGATCATCATTTTTTTTTAATAATAAAGTTTTTTATTTTTTCGTTTTCATACAAATAACCACATGTATACCGTTACATAACCAACACTATTTTGTATTTTAAATATTTATGTCAATTCATCTTACCATCAACCCTCAAGAACTATTATTGGCTCTTCTGCTCTCCATACACCATATTTATATCCTATCCATCACTTTCTTCTCCCTCTCTCCTCCTCCCTACCTCTTTTCTTCCCTCTGTCATCCTTCTCTTCTTTACTTCCCCTTTCCTCTCTCCTTCTCCCCTTTCCACTCCTTCTCGCTCTCCTCCTCTTCCCCTCCCCCTCTTCCCCCTCTCCTATCCCTCTCTTCTTCCTCTTAACCTCTCTACTCTCTTCCATACGCTTCATCTCCTGTTTTTTTTTTTTAAAGTATACATATATAGCAATTATATTTTTAAATCCCCCTCCCCAGTGATGGGTTTTAAAAATTGTTCGAACCTATTCTGTGGGTGTGGCCTCCTTTGTGGGAGTGGCTTGCCGCCCATGTGACCGGATATGAAGATGCCGACGACAGCACTGGCATGCATAAGAATATGATGTAAACTTGTTTTTTAAAAGGCATCTTTGGTTTGCGTTAAAACAACTTCAACACACGCAATGTTCTGATTGCACCACAAACGCAGTAGTCATCCTTACCTTTCACAGAGGCACTGAGTTTTATAAATAGGAGCATGATAGTGTAGAATAATCATATCCAAGGACCAGTGGTGGGTTTCAAAAATTTTTGGAACCTCTTCTGTAGGTGTGGCCGGCTTTCCAGGTCCACTGGTGGAACCTCTTCTAACAGGTTTGGTAGATTTGATGAACCGGTTCTACCGAATAGGTGAGAACTGGTAGGAACCCACCTCTGCTTCTCCCCAACCTTATTTTTGGCTGGAATGTGGACCTGGTTACAATTTCCAGCTATTCTCATCATAATATTTGTATAATTATACATCATTACACGCCCCAAATTTTTAGTTCTGTCTTTATTATAGATTAGAGAGACAGTTTCCTAATCATCTTAATTGCTCTTCTCTGCACCCCGAACTCCTATTTCCCATTTATTTTTTTAAAGTAGGTGGCATATTTTTAGAATTTGCAAGGGTAAAATGTAACCGAGACTTCCTCTCTGTGCTGAGGCTGATGTACGGAAAGAAACTCCTGACTCCTGACTCTGTAAAAATGGCAAGAAAAATAAGATTGAAAGGGTAACTCGGGAAGAGTTTTAATGCCCCAGCCAAGTCAGTACTTTAGAGTGGCTTATTGGAAAGAGCTTACTAGCAGAGCGCTAAAGTGACAGAAGTAGGGGAGGTTAATTGGGAAGAGTGAAGAAACAGTTGGGGGGAAAAAGGCAAGGTTTCTGTTTTCGAACACGATAATGGCAGTGAGATTATTATGTGCACAAAGATGGAAAGATTCAGCCTTAACCCACAATGAAAGAAGCCGAGGGAACTTGCTGAGATGGCTAAATTGACTTTTCTTTTTCGTTCAGAGCGAAGACAATCTCTGTGTTGATCACTTCCTGGAAATCCCTTATAGACATTTTGTGTAAAACAGTTTTTTTTTTTTTTAAAAAAAAGTGCATTCATGATTCATGGTTAGGATGACTAGACAGGATAAATCATAGAGAGAAGAGAATTATACTGTAATGGAAACCCAAGGTAGCAGGTAAATGTTTATCACTACTATAAAGAAGATTATGGGACGCGTTGGCTCAGGGGCTAAGGCGCTGAGCTTGTCGATCAGAAAGGTCAGCAGTTTGGCGGTTTGAATCCTTAACGGAGTGAGCTCCCATGACTTGTCTCGGCTTCTGCCAACCTAGCAGTTCGAAAGCACGTAAAAAATGCAAGTAGAAAAACAGGAACCACCTTTGGTGGGAAGGGAACAGCATTCGATGCAGCTTCGGGAGTTGAGTCATGCCAGCCACATGACCACGGAGACGTCTTCAGACAGCGCTGGCTCTTCAGCTTTGAAACAGAGATGAGCACCGCCCCCTAGAGTCGGGAACGTCTAGCAGGGGAACCTTTACCTTAAAAAAGATTGGAAGTCACTTTTGTGTATCGTTGTTTTTTCCGGTTCTATTTTTCTTTTAGTTTTCTCCGTTCTTGCACTTTTAGCTTCCACTTCGTTTTCTTCTTCTTTGTACTTCCTTCCTTTTGAAAATATTTAATAAAAATTGTATGAAAACCAAAGTGGGGAGGGGAGACGAATAATAGTCGCAAAACGTACCCCAGTTCCCTCTAATTCTGGCCCAATAATTATTCTTACAGCCTTTTAAGAACAAGAACTATATCAGGAGTGACATGCTACCGGTTCGGGTCGGTTTGCCCAAACCGGTAGTAACAAAAAAAAATGGTGCCGTGTGATCGTCAGAATTTTTTAAAACTTTTTTTTAGCATTTTGAAACTATTAGCTCAGGAGAACCTGTAGTTAAAAAATGCTTTAAAAAGTAAAAAAAAAGTTATGATGATCAGCTATGCGACCATCAACTGTGTTGCGTGATCATCGGAACTTTTTCTAAACTTTTTTTTAGCATTTTTAAACAATTGGTCCAGGAGAACTGATAGTTAAAAAATGCTTTAAAAGTTTTTTAGAAGTTGGCCACGCCCACCCAATCACTCTCCATCAAAGCCTTCGCCACAGAGCTGGGTCTTTGCATTGATTGACTGATGGACACCAAGTCCCTGTCAAGTCTTCATGATGGACATCAAGTCCCTTGTCAACTCTTCACGACCACACAGAATTCTTCGGTAATGAGCTACCCTGGACTTTCAGATCTTCCAAAGGTGCCCTCATCAGCACCAAAACTTCACCTTGCGATTGGCTGTCTTCTTTCTTTCTTTCTTTCTTTCTTTCTTTCTTTCTTTCTTTCCTTCCTTCCTTCCTTCCGTTCTTCCTTCCGTCCTTCCGTCCTTCCTTCCTTCCTTCCTTCCTTCCTTCCTTCCTTCCTTCCTTCCTTCCTTCCTTCCTTCCTTCCTTCCTTCTCCAGCTCCCATCAAATCCTTCTCCAGAGAGCTGGGTCTTTGCACTGATTGACTGATGGACATCAAGTCCCTGTCAACTCTTCATGACCACATAGGATTCCTTGATGATGATCTAATCTGGACTTTCAGATCTTCCAAAGGTGCCCTCATCAGCACCAAAAGTTCATCTTGCAATTGGTTGTCTTCCTTCCTTCCTTCCTTCCTTCCTTCCTTCCTTCCTTCCTTCCTTCCTTCCTTCCTTCCTTCCTTCCTTCTCCAGATCCAGGTTCCTTCAAAGCCTTCTCCAGAGAGCTGGGTCTTTGCATTGGTTGACTGATGGACATCAAGTCCCTGTCAACTCTTCATGACCACATAGAATTCCTTGATGATGATCTAATCTGGACTTTCAGATCTTCCAAAAGTGCCCTCATCAGCACCAAAAGTTCATCTTGTGATTGGTTGTCTTCCTTCCTTCCTTCCTTCCTTCCTTCCTTCCTTCCTTCCTTCCTTCCTTCCTTCCTTCCTTCCTTCCTTCCTTCCTTCTCCAGCTCCCATCAAATCCTTCTCCAGAGAGCTGGGTCTTTGCACTGATTGACTGATGGACATCAAGTCCCTGTCAACTCTTCATGACCACATAGGATTCCTTGATGATGATCTAATCTGGACTTTCAGATCTTCCAAAGGTGCCCTCATCAGCACCAAAAGTTCATCTTGCAATTGGTTGTCTTCCTTCCTTCCTTCCTTCCTTCCTTCCTTCCTTCCTTCCTTCCTTCCTTCCTTCTCCAGATCCAGGTTCCTTCAAAGCCTTCTCCAGAGAGCTGGGTCTTTGCATTGGTTGACTGATGGACATCAAGTCCCTGTCAACTCTTCATGACCACATAGAATTCCTTGATGATGATCTAATCTGGACTTTCAGATCTTCCAAAAGTGCCCTCATCAGCACCAAAAGTTCATCTTGTGATTGGTTGTCTTCCTTCCTTCCTTCCTTCCTTCCTTCCTTCCTTCCTTCCTTCCTTCCTTCCTTCCTTCCTTCCTTCCTTCCTCTCCACATCCAGGTTCCATCAAAGCCTTCTAAGGAGAGCTGGGTCTTTACACTGATTGACTGATGGACATCAAGTCCCTGTCAACTCTTCATGACCACATAGAATTCCTTGATGATGATATAATCTAGACTTTCAGATCTTCCAAAGGTGCCCTCATCAGCACCTAAATTGTGTCCCTTCCCCCCCCCCCCTTGGTTGTTCTCTTATCTATCCATCCATCCATCCATCCATCCATCCATCCATCCATCCATCCATCCATCTTCTCCAGATGATCCCGGCTCCACCAACAAACTTATTCGTGTCTCCAAAGTAGGACCTTGGGACCTCCAAGGGCCATCTTGCTCCGGGGGGGGGGGGCTCCCATATCATCCTGTCTTTTGAAACAAACGCTAAGCCCTCTTTTCTCTCTCCCAACAAGCCTCCCGACACACTGGCACAAATACACACACATACACACACACACACAGAGGCACCCACACTTGGGCTCCCCACCCCTTTCTTCCCCCCCCCCACCAGTGATTCATTTTCCTCCCACGCGGCTCAGCTGCTTTTGTTTTCCTCCGCAGCGCAAATGTGTCTCAATACATGGCGAAAACACGCCGTGCCAAACGCCGGAGCTGTTGGGAACACACACCGATGTCAAGGGAATGACGTCGTTGGCAGAGAGAAGCCAGCTCGGGCGCAATGCGGGGCAGGAGGAGGAGGAGGAAGAGAAGGCTGTGGTTCGCTCGGTCCGGCCTTGTTCGGCGAGAGACAAGGAGACGTGTGTCTTCGTCTTCCTTCCCCGTACGGCTTTGACCTTCCAACGAAGCCTTGCTCTTCCAAGCTAGTTGTCCTTCGATGCAGATGCTTTATCCTTCTATCTCAGCATCCGGCTGGAGCATCTCGTCCGCCTTCGCTGGTCTTGACGTCATAGAAGTGGCGGGATGCTCTTGACCACTCAAGGCCCACTTTCCCTCTTCCCTGGGGGGTGCATGGGGGCTTCTCTCTCTCTCTAGATTCTCTCTCTCTCTCTCAATTCTCTCTCTCTCTCCCCCCCCTTTCTCTCCCTGCCAGCCTCCCTCCTTTTCCTTCTCCTTTTACCTATTGGTGTGGAAAACAAGCTATTTCCACCCCACCTACTCATAAACACGAGAAGCGAGAGAAGCCAAAGGGAAAAGAACACTTTGTTTTTTCGGAGCAGCCTCTGCCTTAGCAACCGATTTTAAAAAAAAAATAAAAAAAAATAAAAGCCTTTACGAGAGGGGAGAAAAAAAAGAACGGAGAGCTTTGGGGAAAGGAGAAGAAAAAGAGAGAGAGAAAAAGAGAGGGGCGGGGGGGGGGGAGGGAAACGACAGAGGGCTCTTCACTGTTCGGAGAACGCCAGGAATCCTGTCTTCTTCTTCTGCTGCTGCTGTTTTTTATTTGCAGTTCCTGGAACCATTCAAGGCCATAAAAAGCGGGTGGGCTTTTGTAAAGCAAGAGAAGCAGCTAGGACAGCAGGCAGCCCCTTCCGGGAACCAGAGCCGAGAAGGTGAAGAGCAGAGCAAACAGTTGGGGGAGGAGGAGAAGGAGGAGGAGGAGAGGAGGACTGTGGGCTCTCTGAGCTTGGTGGTCTTCTTGCAGATGTTTCATGACCCAACTAGGTAACTTCATCAGTGCTGGAAGGGAGTGGGATTTGCGGAGAAGAGGAGGAGGAGGAGGAGGAGGAGAAGGAGGAGGGGAAGAAGGAGGAGGACTGTAGGCTCTCTGAGCTTGGTGGTTTTCTTGCAGGCGTTTCATGACCCAACTAGGTAACTTCATCAATGCTAGAACGGAGTGGGGTTTATAGAGAGGAGGAGGAGAAGGAGGACTGTGGGGTCCCTGGTGCTCTCTGAGCTTGGTGGTTTTCTTCTAGATGTTGCATTTCCCAAGTAGGTAACATCATCAGTGTTAGAAGGGAGTGGGATTTGGGGAGAGGAGGAGCAGGAGGAAGAGGAGGAAGAGGAGGAGGGAAAGAGAGAAGGAGGAGGAGGAGGGAAAGAGAGAAGGAGGAGGAGGAGGACTGTGGGGTCTCTGGTGCTCTCTGAGCTTGGTGGTTTTCTTCTAGATGTTGCATTACCCAAGTAGGTAACATCATCAGTGCTAGGAGGAGGAGAGGAGGAGGAGGAGGAGGAGGAGGAGGAGCAGGAGGAGGAGGAGGAGGAGGAGGAGGAGGAATGTGGAGTTCTTAAGGTTCTCTGAGCTTGGTGGTTTTTTGCAGACGTTTCATTACCCAACTAGGTAACTTCATCAGTGCTAGAAAGGAGTGGGGTTTGTGGAGAGGAGGAGGAGGAGGAGGAGGAGGAGGAGGAGGAGGAAAGATGGCAAGACCTTTAGACCCAGTGTGGTGAGGCCTGTTGGAGCTTGGTACAAGGGTCACCTTGGACTCTTGACCAAAAATCCCTTCCCCCTGGCTATTCTTCCAAGCGTTGGAGCAACAGGGAGGGGGAGGAAAAGGGGGAGCATCCTGAGATGCCAATCAAAGATCAGCCCTCTAGGAGTTGGCAAAGCCCACCCACCTTGAATAGAAGTGGGGAACCTGTGGCTACACCAGACCTTGGCTGAGCTACAACTTCGGTGTGTGTGAGTGTGTTTGCCTTGGAGATAAAAGGTATTGAGGCACCTTGGGAAGGCACCCCCTGTGGAAGGGACCGGGGAGAGCCATGCTTTGAGGAAGACGGGGAGACATCGCCATGTTTCTGGAAGAAGTTCCTGACGCACCGGCACCGCCAGTCCCTCACCATCCTATGCATCTGTTGGCATTTTGGGGACTGCCAAAGCATGGATATCTCTCATGAGTCAAAAGGGGGGGGGAGGAGAGAGAAAGAGAGAGAAACAGCATCAGAGAGAGACAGAAAAAGACAGAGAGCGACTGAGAGACAGAGACATGGAGAGAGGCATAAAAACACAGAGTGACAGAGAGAAACGGACAGAGAAAGACATTGAGAGACAGAGTGAGACATCGAGAGACAGAAACAGAGATAGACATAGAGAGATAGAGAGACAGACAGAGAGAAACAGACATAGACATTGAGAGACAGAGTGAGATATTGAGAGACAGAGACAGAGAGAAATAGACAGAGATATACATAGAGAGATAGAGAGACAGACAGAAACATAGACAGAGAGACAGACAGACAGAGGGAGACAGAGCGACAGAGAGAAATAGACATAGACAGAGAGATAGACAGAGACAGAGCGACAGAGAAACAAGCTAGAGAGAGACATACAGAGATAGAGACAGAGAGCAACAGAGAGACAGAGACAGAGATAGACAGAGAGGGAAAGAGAGAGAGACAGGAGTCAGAGACACACACACACAGACAAGAGACAGAGACAGAAGGAGAAACAGAGACAGAGAGAGAGACAGAGACAGAAAGAGAGAGAGAGAGAGAGAGAGAGAGAGACAGCCATATTTATTTCAACAGCTGTAAATTATATTCATTCACAGCCCGTAATGAGTCACAAATAGTTTGTAAGGAGTCCGACAGAAGTCTGCCAAAGTCTTTCGTGATAAGGCTGATTAGCACGCACCTTTATCTCCCTTGAAACGCTGCCAAAGACCTAATTGCCAATTAGCTTTGCAAGGCTCCACGGAGCACAGAGTCAAAACAGAGCTTCAGAGTTTAAACTGACCAGAACAAACAACGTTGCTTCCTGCAACAGCTGACGGATCTTTGCTCTTATGGGAGGGGCCAATCATCTCCAAGCCTTACTCCCGAGTCGCCCCTTTTGTCTTAACTGTTCTTGCCTTCTGGCAGCCCTGTGGATGCACGCACTGGGAACAGGCTCCCCCTGTTCCTCTGCCTCGCTGATGTCCGACTCCGGAGGCTCCAGAGGCAGCAGATAACTCCCAGATGGCCCTGGCCCCCTCTCTGCCTCCGACGCAGAGTCCTCGTCCGAGTCTTCCACAGACTCCAGGACTGGCCCATGTTCCTCCCCAACCTCCTCACTGTCTGATTCTGCCACCAGCTCTGCAGGCCACCGGAGGGCCACAACAAGCTTTTCCAGGTTTCCAAAAAGGGACGAGGAGGCCAAGCCGTTCCCGATTCACCCAGGCATGTCCATTTTTGCATGGGGGAAAAGGAGGAGAAAAGGAGGTGGTGGATTTCCTCCCTCAACCCACTTCTTTTAAAGAACAGCTTCTCTCTCTCTCTCTCTCTGTCTCTGTCTCTCTCTCTCTCTCTCTCTCTCTCTCTCTCTCTCTCAAAGAAAGCTTCTATTCTTTCATAAATCTTGTAGCTCGTGATTCATGGGGGAGACATTGATTTTCTACTTTTCAGCCTCTTTTCATCCTTGCCATCCTCTTTTCCTTCCTTTCCCTCCCTCCCTTCTCCTCCTCCAGATGTTTTCACCACGTCTGACTCTTAATTTCCACCACCCCTCTCGAGGCTTCCTTTCATGCCCATCCCTGGCTGGCACCGCAATCTCTCCAAGGGCCGCGGAAGACGATGGGCCCGATGGGCCCGGAGGAAGCTGAGAGAACGGGAGCACTTCCCCAGTCTTCCCAGAATCTTGGAAAGCATAAAAAGTGCCCGTTTTCTCCGGCGAACTCCAGCTGCAAGGCCTTTTCAACGCGTAGCAATTAAACCGGGAAATAAAGGCCTCGGGCGAACAAGGACGGGTGTGTGTGTGGGATGCCACGTGCGAACGCTTAGCGTGGTGTGCAAATTGGTTCGGAAATTGGGGTGCCAGCCGATGGGAGGAGGAAGAGGAGGGCAGGAGGATCCATACATCTGGGGAGTTTCGCCCTAGGTGCAGCGAGGTGATGAGAAAGGGGAGGAAATAAAGGGGAACGTTTGCAGCTCAAGGGTTGAAAAATGAAGGGGGTGAGGTCTTCGGTGGTCTCTGAGCTTGCTGGTTTTCTTCCCGACGTTTCATTCCCCTAACTGGGTGATATCATCTGTGCTAGTAAGAGTTTGCTCCCACTTCTTACTAGCACTCTTTGCTAGTACGGGTGATGTTATACCTAGTTAGGGTAATGGGACGTCTGCAAGAAAAGAAGCAAGCTCAGAGAGCACCAGGGACCCCACAGTCCTCCTCCTCCTCCTAGCACTGATGTTATTACCTAGTTGGGTAATGAAACGCCTGCAAGAAAACCACCAAGCTCAGAGAGCACCAGGGACCCCACAGTCTTCTTCCTCCTCCTCCTACTGATGTTATTACCTAGTTGGGTAATGAAACGCCTGCAAGAAAAGTAGCAAGCTCAGAGGGCACCAGGGACCCCACAGTCCTCCTCCTCCTCCTAGCACTGATGTTATTACCTAGTTGGGTAATGAAACGCCTGCAAGAAAAGAAGCAAGCTCAGAGAGCACCAGGGACCCCACAGTCCTCCTCCTCCTCCTAGCACTGATAAGGTTACCTAGTAAGGGTCATGGAAACGTCCGCGAGAAAACCAGCAAGCTCAGAGAGCACCAAGGACTCACTCAGAGACGAAAAAGTTAGGCTAGCGGACGTGGTAAAGACAGCGGGAGGGAGAGGAAGAACTTCTCCCTTATTCTTGCTTTTGAAAAATGTCCCGTTTTCATTGATTGATTGATTTCCTCCATTCTCCTGAAAAATCCCAAAAGGAATTCTGCATTTATCGCTCCACACTCGATTAGCAGGAAATATGACTTCAGCAACGGCTGGAATGCTCTACCCGACTCCGTTGTTACATCCTCAAAGCCCCAAAACTTTAACCTCAAACTGTCTACACTGGGTCTCACCCCATTCTTAAGAGGTGCATAAAAGGATGTGTGCAGAAGCGCACCAGCGTGCCTGCCATCCCTGTCCTACTGTTTGTTTGTTTGTTTATTATTTATTTATTGAATTTATAGGCCGCCCAATCCCGAAGGACTGTTCCCATTTATTTGTACCTATTTCCTTTATTCATGTCCATGTTAACAAAGAGGACGAGGGGACTGGAGGCTAAAACATATGAAGAACGGTTGCAGGAACTGGGTAGGTCTAGTTGAATGAAAAAGAAGGATGAGAGGAGACAAGATAGCAGTGTTCCAATATCTCAGGGGCTGCCCCAAAGAAGAGGGAGTCAAGCTGTTCTCCAGGGCACCTTAAGGCAGGACAAGAAGCAATGGGTGGAAACTAATCAAGGAGAAAAGCAACCTAGAACTAAGGAGAAATTTCCCAACAGAACAATTAACTAGTGGAACAACTTGCCTCCAGAAGTTGTGAATGCCCCAACACTGGAAGTCCTTAAAAAGATGTTGGATAGCCATTTGTCTGAAACGGTATAGGGTTTCCTGCCTAGGCAGGGGGTTGGACTAGAAGACCTCCAAGGTCCCTTCCAACTCTGTTATTCTATTCTATTCTATTCTATTCTCCTTCCTTCTTTCCTTATTATATTCTTCTTCCTTCTATTCTATTTTATTCTACTCTTCTTCCTTTTCTTATTCTATTCTCCTTCTATTCTATTCTCCTTCCTTCCTTCTATTCTATTCTCCTTCCATCTATTCTATTCTCCTTCCTTCCTTTTTTATTCTATTCTATTCTATTTCATTCTATTCTATTCTCCTTCCTTCTTTTCTTATTATATTCTTCTTCCTTCTATTCTATTTTATTCTATTCTCCTTCCTTTTCTTGTTCTATTCTCCTTCTATTCTATTCTCCTTCCTTCTATTCTATTATATTCTCCTTCCTTCTTTTCTTATTCTATTCTCCTTCCTTTTATTCTATTCTCCTTCTTTCTATTCTATTCTATTCTCCTTCCATCTATTCTATTCTCCTTCCTTCCTTTTTTATTCTATTCTATTCTATTTCATTCTATTCTATTCTCCTTCCTTCTTTTCTTATTATATTCTTCTTCCTTCTATTCTATTTTATTCTATTCTCCTTCCTTTTCTTGTTCTATTCTCCTTCTATTCTATTCTCCTTCCTTCTATTCTATTATATTCTCCTTCCTTCTTTTCTTATTCTATTCTATTCTCCTTTCTTTTATTCTATTCTCCTTCCTTCTATTCTATTCTATTCTCCTTCCTTCTATTCTATTCTCCTTCATTCTATTCTATTCTATTCTATTCTACTTATACCTCTTATCTTTTACATGTTTGACAAGCTAAATAAAGAAAATAAATAAATTTTGGGTTTTGTTTTAGAGGGGTGTGTGTTGTGTGCCTGCTGAAGGTGGGATGTGGGACCCCAGCTTGACGGCGAGAAGATGCACGGTCTGGGGTGGCACCAGGGAACGCGACCCCTGGCCAAATGTCAAAGGAAGCCCACCTTCGCAGATGAGCGTTCGAAGGGAGGGGAGGGAAGGAGGAAGCAAGTGGGGAAGGGGGTGGGGGGGGAGAGGGAGAGAGAAGGAGAAAAGCAGCCAAACAAGCTGGAATTAACAATGGCGAGGGGGAACAATAGCCACTAATGGAATGGGCTTGTGGAAGGAATTGCAAATGGCAGGGGAACAAAGGGGAAGTGGCAGGAGGCCCAGGGCAGGCTTCCAAGAAATGCCAGCTGGGGCAGTCAAGCGGGTGGGCGGGCGGAGGGGGGGGGAAGGTGGGTTTCACAGCCTCGGAGGGAATGCCTGGCAGCCGGTTGCCTCGAAAGGGGGTCCACCAGAGAAGGTGGAGCTGCTGGGAGACCAGCAGAGCAAGGGTGGAGAAGGTCCTCGGACCCTCATGGTTGAGGGGGTGGTGGTGAAGATTTAGGGGGAAGGTCTCTGGTTGTCCAGGGCTGTAGGCAGGGAAGGGCATCCATGGGGAAGGTGATGACAAAAATATGAGGCTGCCGGGAACCTGACGAGCAGAGTTTCGGTCTGAAGAAGACAGTTCTAAGCTCTTCTCCAAAGCACCTGAATGATGGACAGAAGCTGATCAAGGAGAGAAGCAACTTAGAACCAAGGAGGAATTTCCTGACAGTGAGAACAATTAACCAGTGGAACAGAAGTTGCCTCCAGAAGTTGTGAATGCCCCAATACTGGAAGTCTTTAAGAAGAGGTTGGATAGCCCTTTGTCTGAAGTGGTCTAGGGTTTCCTGCCTAAGCAGGGGGTTGGAGTAGAAGACCTTCAAGGTCCCTTCCAACTCTGTTATTCTATTCTGTTCTGTTCTATTCTCCACTATTCTATTCTATTTCTATTTATTCCATTCTTTCTTAATTATATTTGATTCTCTTTTTACTATTCTATTCTATTATATTCTATTCTGTTCTATTCTCCACTATTCTGTTCTATTCCTATTCTATTCTTTCTTAATTCTATTTGATTATTTTCACTATTCTATTCTATTCTGTTCTCCACTATTCTCTTCTCTTTCTATTCTATTTCATTCTTTCTTGATTCCATTTGATTATCTTTTTACTATTCTATTCTATTTCTATTCTATTCCATTCTTTCTTAATTCTATTTGATTCTTTTTTACTATTCTATTCTATTCTGTTCTCCATTATTCTCTTCTCTTTCTATTCTATTCCATTTTTTCTTAATTCCATTTTATTATCTTTTTACTATTCTATTCTATTGTATTCTATTCTATTCCATTCTTTTTTAATTCTATTTGATTATCTTCTTACTATTCTATTTCTATTCTATTCCATTCTTTCTTAATTCTATTTGATTGTTTTCACTATTCTATTCTATTCTGTTCTCCATTATTCTGTTCTCTTTCTATTCTCCTCCATTCTTTCTTAATTCCATTTGATTCCATTTAAAAAGAATAAACAGGAGGGGCCTTGGAGGTCCTCTAGTCTAGTCCACACCTATACCATTTCAGATAAACAGTTTTCTAATTGCTTCCTAACAGCCTCCGGTGATGAGAGCACCCAGAACTTCTAGAGGCAAATTATTCTCACTGTACTCACTGCCGCAAGGGATTGTTACAATAATATGTTATGTATTAGTATTAAGAATAGATAAAATAATGAATAGAGGGGACGCAGTGGCTCAGTGGCTAAGAAGCTGAGCTTGTCGATCAGAAAGGTCGGCAGTTCGGAGGTTCAAATCCCTAAGCGCCGCATAACGGAGTGAGTTCCCATTACTTGTCCCAGCTTCTCCCAATCTACCAGTTTGAAAGCACGTACAAAATGCAAGTAGGAAAATAGGAACCACCAATTTTGGTGGGAAGGGAGCAGCGTTCCGTGCGCCTTCGGGAATTGAGTCATGCCAGCCACAGGATCACGGAGACGTCTTCGGACAGCGCTGGCTCTTCGGCTTTGAAAAGGAGATGAGCAGCGCCCCCTGGAGTCGGGAACGACTAGCACGCATGTACAGAGGAACCTTTACCTTAAAGAAGATTGGAAGTCACTTTTGTGTATCGTTGTTTTTTCCTGTTCTATTTTTCTTCTAGTTTTCTCCGTCCTTGTACTTTTAGCTTCCACTTTGTTTCCTTCTTCGTTGTACTTTCTTCCTTTAAAACAAACAAACAAACACCTTTACCTTTACTTTAAAATGATGAATATTGATTGTCATTTTATTTGTTATTGAACAAAGTATCTGGACCCAGACGACCGCACCGTTTAACGAAAGGTGGTATGTTTGTATTGTTGGAAGAAATGTCCTTCTGGGTTCGGCTCCAAGTGGGGGGAAAAAAGACCCTGGAGACATGGACGCTGCTTGGAAAGATGGTTTTAATGGTGGACAGGACCATGTGGCTTGAGCCCTGAACAGAAAAGGTGATCACATGCTTCAATGTCGGTGGAGAAGAAGAGAAGGAAGGACTGAGATGCTGAAAATCCCTGGTTTTATGCCCTCTCTGGCCTTTGATCTTGAGCTTGTATTCTGATTGGTTGTCAGACTCCCATAGGGCCCATGCAGGGGCAACTCTCTAGGCTGCGTTTTGAATCCAGGTTTGGTTGAGTTCTCAGATGCCATGTGGCAAGTTGGGTAAAAGGGCCAATATTATCATGCCTTAATCCCATCACTCTGGAGCTGAAGGGGAGAACTCTTTATTATGTAAAGTGGACTAGCCCAGGCTTTAATGGCTCATTGACAAAGTGGGGACGGGCAGGAAGCTGCAGGCAGCTATTCTGTCTTTTAAAACATGTTTCTTCCCTTTTCACATCCAGAGAAATATTCTGCCTTTTCAATATTTCCTAGGATATTTCATTTTTTTTTTTCCTGGGAGAGGGCTGGGTGATAACTTCCTACGGTATTTAAATATATATTTTTTTTTACAAAAAATAAAAGAAAATGAAACAAAACAATAAAATAAAACTGCAATGCAATGCAATAAAGCAGAAATGCAATGCAATGCAATGCAATAAAAGTGAAGCATCGAAAAGGAAGCAACAATGGGCATGATTTAAACCCAGAAGCACACGGCGCAACCGTTCGGTCTATTTCCTGGTTGGGAAAAGCAGAGGGAGGCCACAGTGAAAGCTGAAATCTCGGCCTAAAAAACAGAATGTTCCTTTTTTTTCCCCCTGTGAAAGCTGTGCCTTTTGTGCAGGAGTTTGGTTTGGCAGTCTCGGCTTTTTCAAAGTGGGGGAGGAGGAGGAGGAGGAGAGAATTAAAAAAAAACACCAAACTGGGAGGAGGGGGATGGGGACAGGAGGAGGAGGAGGAGGAAGGGTGGGGGACGATTTTGGGACAGAATTCTCTCTCTCTCTCTCTCTCTCTCCCACCTACTTCCTATTTTGCCTTGGTTAAAAAAAAACACAACCTTTTTTCTGCCAGCCAAAGCGGCCCGACTGTTTCTGTGTTTCAGTTTCGCCTCTTAGCAACCCACCAAACGTTTTTACTAAATAAGGAGGCATCCAAAAAACACCATAGTAACGCTGTGTTGGGCCTGCGGTTTGTAGAAAACTTTTGGTATTTAGACGTTTGGATAAATTTCTTTCTTTCTTTCTTTCTTTCTTTCATTCCTTCCTCCCTCTCCCTTTTTCCTTCCTTCCTTTTTCTCTTTATTTCTTTCCCTTCTCCTTCCTTCCTTTTTCTTTCTTTCTCTTTTTTACTTCTTTCCCTTCTCCTTCCTTCCTTTTTCTTTCTTTCTCTTTTTTACTTCTTCCTTCCTTCCTTTTCTTTTTCCTTTCTTCCCTTCTCTTTCCTTCCTTCCTTTTCCTTTTTCTCTTTTTTACTTCTTTCCCTTCTATCCTCCTTCCTTCCTTTTTCTCTTTCTCTTTTTTACTTTCTTCTATTTCCTTCCTTCCCTTCCTTTTTTTACTTCCCTTCTTTCTTCCTTCCTTCCGCTCTTTTTTTTTTACTTTCTTCCCTTCTCTTTCCTTTCTTCCCTTCCTTCCTTTTTCTTTCTCTCTTTTTTACTTCTTTCCCTTCCCTTCTCCTTCCTTTTTCTTTCTTTCTCTTTTTTTTACTTCCTTCCCTTCTCCTTCCTTCTTTCCTCTTTCTTCCTTCCTTCCTTTCCCTCCTTCCTTTTTCTTTATCTCTCTCTTTTTTACTTCCTTCCCTTCCCTTCTCCTTCCTCCTCCTATGGAAGGCTGCAGACTCAGATAGTGAGGAGGTTGGGGAGGAAGATGGGCCAGTCCTGGAGTCTGGGGAAGGCTCTGATGAGGGCTCTGTGTCGGAGGCAGAGAGGGGGCCAGAGCCGTATGCCAGCTATCGATTACCTTCAGAGTCAGACATCAGTGAGGCAGAAGAACAGCTGGAGCCTGTTCCCAATGTGCACATGAGAAGAGCTGCCAGACGAAGGGAACGGCTAAAGAAAAGGGGTTGACTTGGGAGTGAGGTCACAGGTGGACGATGAATGGCCCCTCCCAGAGGAAATAAAAGAGGAGCGAAAGGGGAGTGGAGTTTGCAGGGGACAATTAGTTCCCTTCATTGGTTTATGATTCTCCGAGACTCCTTGCCAAGTTTTGCAGAGATCGGCCTGGAAGCTCTCCGAGCCAGATAAGGGCTGTGACCATAAATCCTCCCTCAAAAGACTTTGCTGGATGTGAATGAACAGAATTCACAGCAAATTAATAAAAGGGTTTTTTGTTGGGATGAGGATTTTGCTTCGTGCTCTTGGGAAGCCTCGTTTCGGCGAGGTCTCACTCGCCATCTTCAGGCTGATGTTTTCGGCTTAAAGTGTGGTCAGAGCTGCCGTCTTTCTATAAATCTTGGTGGGGGTGTGTGGAGTGCTGGCTTTGTTTCAGTAAGTGGAATGATTGATTGTGTGGTTATATCATGATTGGTAGATTGGTGCTGGCTGTGTGTCCGTTGTTGTTTTGTGTTGTAACGGCCTGGGTGGTGGGTGGGGCTTGTTTGTTGACTAGGGCAGGTTTCCAGATGTCTGATAGGTGGGAGGTATCATCATGTTTATTCATGTTGTTTCTCTATTTCGATAGCCCCCGTGAATAAATGTGACGATATTTATTATCCTGTTTTTGGCCTCTTCGGCCTCCAGAAAGTGGGTGGGGGCTGGCGGGTAGGTGGGGTGATGTGGACGGGGCAGCTTTGTGGTCCTCTGTGGGCCGGATGAATGACTTTGGTGGGCCGTATCCAGCCCGGGGCTTACTTTGAGGACCCCTGGATTAAAGAGTTTACAAGACTCCAAGTTATTATTAGAGATCATCCAAGATCGGGGGACCATTTCCATACACACAGCTGCCCTTAATCCATCAGCCCCGAAATGAATAAATAAGAAATGCAGATCTGTTGGGATGGGAAGAAAACCCATTCCTTCATTTGCTGTCCTCATGGCTACGCATTCGTATATAACGTGTACGGAGAGTTATTTTTTTTATTTTTCCCCCCAAAATTCAGGGGCAAAAATGATCTGTTTTTTTGGGGGGGGGGGGGTCGGGACATTTTTACGCATTTGATAAAAGGTGAGACAGGAGAAGGAGGAGTTGGTGGTGCTCCGTTTCCACATCTGGGGCTCTCTGAATGGATGGAGGGGAAGACAAGTCCTCCCCTCGACTGGCTGACAAAGCTGCCAGCTGGAGATTTTACATTCCCTTCAATTATTTTATATTGTACCTTCAGGCTGCACTCCAAAGTGACTCTTAAGGAATAATCAGACGCTCTCAATAGGCAATCAAACTCAAATTAGAGCAAGGTTATAGTTGCGGCTGAGTAGCCGTATGTTTCTAAGAGTCAGGGAGATTTGCGACCGGCCTCCGTAAGCCATGAGTATAATGGAGGGGGGCAGATCTGGCAGCGTCCCATCATTCTTGCCTGTAACAAACTAGGAAGTTACGTCTGCCCCCTCTCCAGTGGTGGGTTTAAAAATTTTTTTGAACCTATTCTGTGGGTGTGGCCTCCTTTGTGGGAGTGGCTTGCTGGCCATGTGACCTGGTGGGAGTGGCTTGCCAACAATGTGTTTTCTTTCTTTCTTTCTCTTTCTTTCTTTCTCTCTCTCCTTCCTTTTGTCTCTCTGTCCCTTTTTCCTTTTTTTCTTTCATCTCTCTCACTTTTTCTTTCTTTTTTCTTTATTTCTTTCTTCCTTTCTTCCTTTCTTTCTCTTTCTCTCTCTGTGTGAGTCTGTGTGTGTGTATGTGTGTGTTTCAAACATTTTTGGAACCTCTTCTGTAGGTGTGGCCTGCTTTCCGGGTCCACTGGTGGAACCTCTTCTAACTGGTTCAGTAGATTTGATGAACCGGTTCTACCGAACTGGTGCGAACTGGTAGGAACCACCTCTGCCCCTCTCCCATAATCAATAGGATGGGCTTTGCTTACGATTTTCGTCGCTTAAAATCCAGTGGCTTTCTGGAGAGATCGGGAGGGGAATCCTACCACGCTAGGACTGAAAATCTAGGGATCAGGGACCACCTTAGTGCTAGGAGGCAAGAGAAGGATGGCGAGGCTATAATCGGATTCAGACCGCTGAGCACAAATGGGCCAGAAACCAGTCCTCATATTACGACGTCATATTACATATTCGTTTGACTCAGAGGGTCAAAAAAATAGGATGATCCAGTCGGCTTTCGAGTGGTTTGCACTCAAGGAACGGGATCAAGAGGAGGAAAAAGAAGAGGAGGAAGAAAGAACTAGCATGTGGAATAGAATAGAATAGAATAAGAATGGAATAGAAAAGAAAATATGGAATAGAATAAGAGTGGAATGAAATAGAAAATATGGAATAGAATAGAATCAGAATGGAATGGAATAGAATAGAAAATATGGAATAGAATAGAATAAGAATGGAATGGAATAGAGTAGAAAATATGGAATAGAATAAGAATGGAATGGAATAGAAAATATGGAATAGAATAGAATAAGAATGGAATAGAATAGAAAATTTAGAATAGACTAGAATAAGAATGGAATGGAATAGAAAATATGGAATAGACTAGAATAAGAATGGAATGGAATAGAAAATATGGAATAGAATAAGAATGGAATAGTCCAACCCTCTGAATAGAATAACAGAGTTGGAAGGGACCTTGGGGGTCTTCTAGTCCAACCCCTTTAGGCAGGAAACCCCTACACCACTTCAGACAAATGGTTGTCCAATCGCTTCTTAAAAACCTCCAGTGTTGGAGCATTCACAACTTCTGGAGGCAAGTTGTTCCACTGATTCATTGTTCTCACTGTCAGAAAGTTTCTCCTTAGTTCTAAGTTGTTTCTCTCCATGATTAGTTTCCACCCATTGCTTCTTGTCCTGCCCTCAGGTGCCTTGATGAATAGCTTGACTGCCTCTTCTTTGGGGCAGCCCCTGAGATATTGGAAGACTTCTATCATTTCTCCCCTGGCCCTTCTTTTCATTCAACTGGACATACCCAGTCCCTGCAACCGTTTTTTTAATATGCTTTACCATCCAATCCCCTAATCCTCTTTTTTGCTCTTCTCTGCACTCTTTCTAGAGTCTCCACATCTTTTTTTTTTTTAATAAAAATCCCTTCCGATTAGGAAGAAAAGATCTGATATCTATCTTGCCCTACTTCCTTCAGCTACCGAAACTACTCCACTCTGCCAAATCTAGAAAGCAAAATCTTGGCGTTTGCCCGACCCCCACAACTGGGGTTAATTTTCCCCACCGTAGAGCACAGAAGAAACAGAACTGGGGTCTCCACGATGGGCATCGGCATCCGACCACATCTGACGAAGCATCGGGGGGGCGGCAAACCCAGAGAAAATGGGGGAGGGAAGGAAAGAAAGCCCACCCACCCCAGCCCCCCTTGCAAACCACAAGTGTCTCTCAGCCCTCCGAGTGTACTTGGTGCGTTCTGGCAGTTTTTGTGGCAAGCCACTCGGCAGGAATGCAAACAAGAGCTCCTGGCTATGTCTGCAGCTTGGTATAATTTTCTAAACAGGGCGGCTGCCAAGAGACTGAAGTGTGAAGTGGGAAAGAGAGAGAGAGGGAGAGAGAGAGAGAGACAGACAGACAGACCGACAGAAAGACAGAGAGAGAGGGGGGGGGAGAAAGAGAAAGACAGACAGACAGAGACAGAGAGGAGAGAGACAGAGCGAAAGACACACACACAGAGAGAAAGAGAGACAGACAGACAAGAGACAGAGAGAAGAGACAGAGAGAAAGAGAGAAAGACACAGAGAGAGGGACAGAGAGAGACAGAGAGGAGAGAGACAGAGAGAAAGACAGAGAGAGAGAGAAAGAGAAACAGACAGACAGAGAGAGACAGAGAGGAGAGAGACAGAAAGAGAGAAAGACAGAGAGAGAGAGAGAAAGAGAGACAGACACACAGAGACAGAGAGGAGAGAGATAGAAAGAGAGAAAGACACAGAGAGGGACAGAGAGAGACAGACAGAGAGAAAGACAGAGAGAAAGAGAGAGGGGGAGAAAGACAGAGAGAGAAGAAGAGAGACAAAAAGAGAAAAAGAGAGAGAGAAAGAGAGAGAGAGAGAAAGACAGAGAGGGAGACATAGAGAGACAGAAAAGAGAGACACAGAAAGAGAAAGACAGAAAGAGAGAGAGAGATAGACAGAGAGAGACAGAAAGATAGAGAGAAAGACAGAGAAAGGGGGGGAGACAGAGAGAGAGAAAGACAGAGAGAAAGACAGAGGGAGAGAAAGACACAGAGAGAGGGAGACGTAGAGACAGAAAGAGAGCGACAGAGACAGAGAGAGAGAGAAAGACAGAAAGAGAGAGAGATAGACAGAAAGAGAGAGAGATAGACAGAGAGAGAGACAGAAAGAAAGAGAGAGATAGAGATAGAGATGAAAGATCCTTGGAACAGATTATCTCATCCCAAACCCTTGTGATTCTCCCCAAAGTATTTGCAAGTTAAAACACACCCTCCTTCCTTTCTCCTTCTAAGCCGGGCCATCCTGTCGGATGAGGAAGGACGTCCTCCAGAGATCCAGTTTTGTTTAAAAAATAAAATAGAAACGAAATAAGAGGGGTTGCAAGTGACATCTTGCATTCGCAGAGATTTCACCGAGAGCTCCCGGTGAATTATGCGAAGGCTGACATTTCCCTTGTTTTCTTGGCATTTGCTGGCGCGCCACCTCATCTCAGTGATGGGGGTTTATTTATCGCGCGGGGGGGGGGGGGCGAAATAAAACCAAGGAAGAAGCAGATTGCCAACACAAACACTGGCGGGGGATGAGTCACCGTCTGCCCACCCTGAGCCACGCGTCCTGTTGTCTTCTGCTCCAGAGGCTCCTGACCCACGCTACCCTACATGGCGCAAGAAGAGTGGATCTAGGATCTTAGGACTCCTTCGGGGCTAAGGGGCATCATGGAGAAGGCTAACTTCTGCTCTCGCTCTTAATAGCAGCCCATCCCACATAAATCTGGAAGTTAAAAGGTCTTGGTCTAGAGAACAGGGGTCGGCAACCCCTAGGAAGTGGACAAGGCCATGGGAGCGGTGAGTGCCTCCACCTGTTTACTGGACCCGTGCCCCTCCTGGTTGGTCTCAACCAGCAGGGAGGTGACACGTGGCTGGATCCAGAGGATTGTAAACACCTCTCTTCGGGAGGGGTCTTTCCCGCAACCTTTGAAGGGAGCGGTGGTGAAAGACCCCTCCTCAAGAAGCCTGCCCTGGACCCAGCCGCCCTTAAAAACTACCGTCCAGTTTCCAACCTCCCATTTTTAGGGAAGGTTGTTGAGAAGGTGGTGGCCTCCCAACTCCAGCGGACCTTGGATGAAGCGGATTATCTAGATCCCTTTCAGTCTGGTTTCAGGCCTGGTTACTGCACCTTCTTTTCTTATTCCATTCTGTTCTATTCTCCTTCCTTCTATTCTATATTCATAATTCTATTCTATTCTATTCTATAAAGCACCAGAAGGCAGGACAAGAAGCAATGGGATGGAAACTGATCAAAGAGGGAAGCAACCTAAAACTAAGGAGCAATTTCCTGACAGTGAGAACAATTCACCCGTGGAACCGCTTGCCACCGGAAGCTGTGGGTGCTCCGTCACTGGAGGCTTTCACGAAGAGCCCGGACAATCATTTGCCTACTGTGAAATGGTATGGGGGGTCTCCTGCTTGAGATTGGACTACCAAGGTCCCTTTCAACTCGGTTATTCTGTATAAAATGGGGCAAAACTTCACAGCTGTTTCACTTAGCAACTGAAATGGTGGGCTCGGTCGGGGTCGAGGCAGAGTTGCGAGGCTCCTGCTTTGGAAATTAAACACGGCCTTCGTATTTTGGGGCCTCTCCGTTTTCTTCCGGAGGTTGCTGTAAAAACCTATCTGCCGTCGGGTCAAATCAGAGGGACATACGGGGAATCGTAATTCAGTTTTAAAAAGCTCTCGGGGAGTCTTCTTTCCTGTAGCTGAGGAATTGGGGAGGGCGGCGGGAAAAGCAGCACGCTTCCCTCCGGATTAGTGAAAAGAGCGTTTCCTCAAGATTTTGGGAAGACTCCCACTCTCCGCCAAATAACCGCTCTGCCATCTGGACCACACCCAATGCTCCTGAGAGAAAGCAGCCTGGATATATTCATATTCCCCCGCCTCCCATTTTGGGGTGGGTGGTATTTTTTTGGGGGGGGGAGGAGTCGGGAATCCAGACAGTTGCTGGAGAGAATCGAGCAAGATAGGGCGGCTGGGTGACTGCGAAGACTTCAAAAACACAAGGACACTCCTCTCTGTGGTCTACACAACCCTGCCTGCCCCAGGCGGAGATTTTCCCACCCTACAAATCTTCCAGAGACCTCCTGCCGGCGCCTGGGCCGCCCCTGTGTGCCTGCTAGAGGAAATAACAGAGTAGCAGGGTTGGAAGGGACCTTGGAGGTCTTCTAGTCCAAACCCCTGCTCCAGCTGGAGACCCTATGCCCCATGCCAGGGGACGGCAACCCATGGCTCTGGAGCTGCATGTGGCTCTTTCATCCCTCTGTTGCGGCTCCCTGTCACTCAAAACATGCGTCACAACTGCCAATGGGTGACACTCGCCCGACATGCGATTTATTGAGCTTTCGACACCCCCCGCCCGCCCCAGTAGGCCAATCGTGGATAAATCTAAGAAAATAAAAGTTTCAGAAAAAAAAGCTAGTTTTGTAGCCGCTCAGCTGGAAGGATTTTGTGGCGCCCAGTGTTTTCTTTTGTGTGGGAAATGGGTTCAAATGGCTCTTTTGAGTGTTTAAGGTTGCCGACCCCTGCCCTATGCCATTTCAGACAAGTGGTGGTCCGGTCTCTTCTTTAAAACCTCCATTGTTGGAGCACCCACAAGCTGAGCGAAATGTCTTCAAAACAAAAAACAAAAAACGAGGAAGTCGAGTTGCTTCCTGAAAAAGCACCCTTGGGACAGAGATAAACCTCCAAGTGGCCTCAACAACTCATTAAAAGGATGCAAATGACTAGCTCTTTGCAAGGAGTATCAATCCTTCCATTCCCCACCGTCCAGTCAGAGCTGAAGAAGCTTCGTGGATGAGAAGGGAAATGCCTTCAAAGAAAAACCAGAAAGTCCAGTTGCCCCCTGAAAAAAGCACTGTCAGGACAGAGATAAACTTCCAAGTGGCCTCAATGACTCTCTAAAAGGATGCAAATGACCAGTTATCTGCAAGGAGTATAAATCCTTCCATCCTCCACCGTCTAGTCAGAGCTGAAGAACTTCGTGGATGAGAACTGAAATGTCTTTAAAGAAAGAACCAAGAAAGTTCAGTTGCTTCCTGAAAAAGCACCCTTAGGACAGAGAGAAACCTCCAAGTGGCCTCAACGGCTCTCTAAAAGGATGCAAATGACCAGCTTTGTCTGCAAGGAGTAAATCTTTCCATCTTCCACATTCAGTCAGAGCTGAAGAACTTCGTGGATGAGAACTGAAATGTCTTTAAAGAAAGAATCAAGAAAGTCCAGTTGCCTCCTGAAAAAAGCATCTTTGGGTCAGGTTTTCTCTGGTTCCCCCACCCCCCAACCAAAGCCGGAAACAACAAACAGCCCAGCCACGTTTCTTATTATGTGAATTCTTTATATGGTTTCTAGCTTGTCATATTCGGCGGTTCCCACTTCTATACGCTTCCTCCTTTCCATTCCTGGTGTGCTGTTATGTTATGCGGTACTTGAACAAGTTATTAGGTTCCCTATGATCGGAACGGAGCTGTGTTTTGTCCCCATCAGGAGACCGAATCTTAAAAGAAGAAGAAGAAGAAAAATCATCTGTAAGACTTCCCTATATACGCTCCTTCTGAAAACAGCCTCTGGGATGGCGCCCAGCCAGCGAGGACTTTAACTGGGAGAAAGCGCAGGGATTTCAGCGGGATAATAGATGCCACGGGGCCCTCTGAGATACCGTCGGAAACCGGAAAGAAAGAAAAGCGAGGGCAATTGTGCCGTGGCACCTTCGAGACGAATACTTTGAGAATTTAGAATAGAGTTGGAAGGGGCTGTTCTCACCTAGGCTTCCCCAAAAAGAAGTCCCGACAAAACCCCTTTTATTAAACGAGTGTGAACTCATCTCCTTCACATTCAGCAAAGGCCTGGCAAACAGTCTTTCAAAGGAGTATTTAGGACCACAGACCTTATCTAGCTTGGAAAGCTGCCTTGTAAATATTATCCAAACGCAGGGCTGTGCAAGGAAAGATTTGGCACAGAGTCTCTGAGATTCACGGACAGATCTTCACACTCCTGAAACGAATCTAACAACCGAACGAATTGTTTCCTGCAAAAGCCCCCTCCCCTTTCGCTCCTCTTTTATTCCCTATGGGAGGGGCCATTCACCGTCCACCTGTGGCTTTACTCCCAAGTCGACCCTGATTTCTGAGCTGTTCTTTTCTTCTGGCAGCTCTGCATATGCGTACATTGGGAACAGGCTCCAGCTGTTCCTCTGCCTCACTGCTATCTAGCTCCGAGGGCAGCTGAGAACTATCAGATGGCTCTCGCCCCATCTCTGCCTCTGATGCAGAGCCCTTGTCTGAGCCTTCCCCAGCCTCCAGGACTGGCCAGGTTCCTCCCCAATCTCCTCACTGTCCGAATTTGCTGCCAGCTCTGCTGGCAGGCCACAACATTCTTTTGTCATCATACTCCTCCACCACTGCTACTGCTACTGCTTCTTCTCCTTCTCCTCCTCCTCCTCCTTTCCTCATTCTTTTCTTCTTCTCCTTCTCCTCCTCATTCTTTTCTACTACTCCTTTCCTCCCTCTCTCTGTCCCCCCACCCCCACCCCAACTGCACTTGCTGGAAACCATTCGTGCCCCCATCCTCCAAATGGCTTGAGTCAAAGGCACACATGGGAAGCATTAGGGATGCCGACGGCAGCCATAACACAGTTAAAATAAAAGACAAATACAATTGGAAAACACCCTCTCTTCTGAAGATGGAGCCCTTGGACCTCAGGTTTCCTCATCGTGCCCGTTGCAGGCCCCCAAAACGTCCCCCTCCCACAAGTAATGCAATCAGGAAGTGACTCCTCTGCTCACCCAACGCCGTGTACAAGAATATTTATGCCAACTTTTTCCCCCTTGTTTTTTTGGCTGGGTTTGTTTCCCACTCTGCTAGGGAATGCGCCACATTTTCTGCCTTGCGACTCCTAAATCCCCGCTTATCCGCTGGAGCAATAAAATAATGATGCCTTTTCTTTCTCCCAAGAAAACGAACCAGAAACGCAACACACACACACACACTCCTTTGTGCATACAAAATAGAGTGTTTCCCCAAAACCAGCCCCCAAAAGAATGGATGAAACAAGCAATAATTGGAATTCTTTTTCTGTGGTGGCTTGCCAGGGGAGCTGGCAGCAGATTAGGACAGTGAGGAGGTTGGGGAGGAACATGGGCCAGTCCTGGAGTCTGGGGAAGGCTCGGATGAGGGCTCTGCGTCGGAGGCAGAGATGGGGCCAGGGCCGTCCGACAGTTATCAGCTGCCTTCGGAGTCAGACATCAGAGCTGGAGCCTGTTCCCAGTGTGCGCATGCGCAGAGTTGCCAGACGAAGGGAACAGCTAAAGAACAGGGGTTGACTTGGGAGTAAGGCCACAGGTGGATGATGAATGGCCCCTCCCAGAGGAAATAAAAAAGGAGCGAAAGGGGAGTGGAGTTTGCAGGAGACCATTAGTTCGCTTCATTGGTTCGTGACTCTCCTTGCCAGGTTTTGCAGATATCGGCCTGGCAGCTCTCCAAGCCAGATAAGGTCTGTGACCATAAATCCTCCCTTGAAAGACTTTGCTGGATGAGAATGAACAGAATTCACAGCAAATTAATAAAAGGGTTTTTTTTTTGTTGGGACCAGGAGTTTGCTTCAGGCTCTCGGGAAGCCTCGATAGTGAATGGCCCCTCCCATAGGGAATAAAAGAGGAACAAAGGGGGAGTGGAGTTTGCAGGAGACAATGAGTTCAATTCATTAGGGTGAAGATCTGTTCCTGACTTCTTGCCAAGGAATGGCTGCTACAGCGTGGCGTTTTGAAGATATCGGCCTGGCAGCTGTCCATAAAGCCCGATAAAGATCTGTAGTTGTGAAATCTCATGAAAGACTGCGGGCCGGGACTTTGCTGGAGAGAAATTCCCTTTAACCTAAATAAAAGAGGTTTTATTGGGACGAGGCGTCTGCTTCATGCTCTTGGGAAGCCTAGGTCGGAATTTTGTGCAATTGCATTTCTTGCAAGGGGGATAAAAATATGAAATGCAAAAATATTAAGTTGGAGAGGAAGGGAGGAGGGGGGATTAGGGTAATTAGCACAGAGGAGAAAAGAAAAAGTGGCCACTCTTTTGTGTTAGCTGGCCACCCAGAGAGCGATCACGGGCACGCCCGATGATGCTGCGCAGCTCACCTGGAAGGGAAGGAGTGCCATTGAGGCGAAGCAACTGATTAGCATGATGGAGATTAATGGATTACGGCTTCAAACAAATCCAGAATGAGAGGCAGTTGCTCCCCAGAGATTTACCTGGGGGGGGGGGAGATGGAAGGAAAGCTAATCCCACTTCTTTCGCCCACCTTCCTTTCTTTTTTGAAAGGCTGGCTTAATCAAGCCATTTAACCACATGGAAAGGAGAGGCAGTCCAGGCGGTGATGATGGATATGTGAGTTTCTTCCCACCAACCAGCCCGCAATGACGTACAGACTTTTATCTTAGTTTTTTAAAAGGGAGTAGGAGGAGGAAGAGGAGTGGAGGAGGAATAAGAAGAAGAGGAGGAGGAGGAAGAGGTGAAGACCTTGTTGGTCTCTGAGCTTGTTGGTTTTTTTGCAGACATTTCAAGACCCTGCTAGGGAACACCATCAGTGCTGGAAAGGAGTGGGGTTGGAGGAGGAAGAGGAGTGGAAGAGGGGGAAGAGGAATAAGAGGAGGAGGAGGAGGAAGAGGACTGTGAGGTCCTTGTTGGTCTCTGAGCTTGTTGGTTTTCTTGGAGACATTTCAAGACCCTGCTAGGGAACACCATCAGTGCTGAAAAGGAGTGGGGTTGGAGGAGGAAGAGGAGTGGAAGAGGGGGAAGAGGAATAAGAAGAGGAGGAGGAGGAGGAGGAAGAGGACTGTGAGGTCCTTGTTGGTCTCTGTGCTTGCTGGTTTTCTTGCAAACGTTTCAAGACTCTGCTAGGGAACACCATCAGTGCTGGAAAGGAGTGGAGTTGGAGGAGGAAGAGAGATGCTGGGAGTTTAATTCATCATAATCAACCGGATCCTACTTTTTGAACTAAGGAAGCAATACCAAGGTCACCACAGCAGGTGGCAGCACTAAGCCAACTTGGCCTGATCTCAGAAAACGGAAGGAAGGAAGGAAGGTAGGATGGAAGGAAGGGCTTATTTCCAAGTTTGCATCCTTAAGGACACAACTACAATTTTGTGTCACCCAAAAGGCAGATATTTCCCAAGAATGCAGTAGCACTCCCATCAACTGTATATAAACCCAGGGAGTTTCCAACCCTCCTTCTCTTTCTCCTCCTCCTCCTCTCCGCAGACTCTTCTAACACTGATGATGTTACCTAGTTGGGTCGCGAAACGTCTGCAAGAAAACCACCAAGCTCAGAGAGCACCGGGGTTCATATGGGAAGGCTTCTAGCTGCCTGGCCATGAGCGAACAGCTAGGAAGAGAGGAAATCTGAGCCGCTTCAGTTGGTACTGATTTCAATTCCATTATTAGAGCTCTCCCTCTTCCCCCCACTTCATGATGCATTCATAGAAACCACACCAGGCTGGCTGGGGAATTCTGGGAGTTGAAGTCCACACATTGAAAGGCTGCCAAGGCTGAGAAGCTCTCAACCCAACGGATCTTTCTGATGAGATTCACTGTCTCTCTTCCACACTGCAGGTTCCCTTTGCAAGTATGGTGGGAGTGAGTGGGGGAGCAGATTTAATATGAGTGCCTCCCTCCTCTTTCTCCCAGCTGTTCTTCCACTCACTGTCATTCAGCAAGTAGATATTTCGCAGCGCCGGGCTGCAGACAATGGAACTTTTCATCGGGGAGTTGGAGGGGGAGGAAAAAACCCAGAGACCCCCAGCTCCGATATCTCCGTGGTGGTTGGATACCGGAAGGGCACTCTCCCCCCACCCCACTTTATCCCACAAGGCTCAGATTTAAGGGGTTACAAATGGCTCTTTCAACACACACACATACACACACCTGGTCCCAGGTAACAGAGTCCGAACACAAGGGAAGACAAATGATGGGAGAGAGAAATCTGGATCCCAAGCAACCAGAGAATTTCGGGGGGAGGAGGATGAATGGATTGGGGGGAAAAATGCCTAGACTCTAAGAAAAATCCCCAAATTTAGGTTCACATTTTTGTCTTTGTTTTAAACCTTGATGATTGACAGCAATCACTCGCTTTGAATTGCTAAATCACCCCAAATCAACAAAGGATTTTTGACAGAAAGAGTGGTGGTTTTTTTTTTTTTAAAAAAGATCCCATTATTTTTTACAGAGCCAAGTTGAAATGCTACCCTTCCTCCCCACCCCGAGTTCGAAACGCGTGCATGTGTCCAAAGAACTAAGATTGTTCCAGCTCTGGTTTAACGAGAGATTGATGACCTCTCTGGCTTGCAAATCCGGTTAATTTCTTTCGCTACCAGGAAATGAACCGGCGCATCAATTTTTTTTTTTTTAATTGGCGCTCCGGTCTTTGTGCATTCTAGTAAGAAAAAAAAAAATTGCATTTGGTAGAATTCATCCAGATATTGTTTGTCTTAGGACTTCAGCTATTTCCTTCCAAATATTGCTAATTCTAGCTGCAAGGCCATATGTTTCTCATTTGCAGAAGTGGGGGGGGGGGGAATGGCGATGGCGATGCCAACATTCGAAGGCAAAAAAAATAAAAATGTATTTACATTTTCTTGTTCGGATGGAGTCAGACATCAGTGGGGCAGAAGGACAGCTGGAGCCTGTTCCCAGTGTGCGCGTGCGCAGAGTGGCCAGACGAAGGGAAGAGCTAAAGAACAGGGGTCGACTTGGGAGGAAGGCCATAGGTGGACGGTGAATGGCCTCTCCCAGAGGGAATAAAAGAGGAGCGAAAGGGGAAGGGAGTTTGCAGGAGACAATTAGTTCGCTTCATTGGTTGGTGACTCTCCGAGACTCCTGGCCAAGTTCTGCAGAGATCGACCTGGCAGCTCTCCAAGACAGATAAGGTCTGTGACCGTAAATCCTCCCTGGAAAGACTGGCACCTGAGGGGAAAAAAGGTATGCCATCACTGCTGTAGTGTGTTGTCCCACTAGATGGGAATCCGTAACTCGATCGGACCAGGATTTCCGCCATCCTCTAGCAAAGGAAATTGCGTTCCTTGAGTCCTCCGGATGCTTCCTCAGAGCAGATGTTCTGCCAGCTTCACTCGCGACGCCACTTCCCAGCCTCCCACTTCCCTCAGCTGGGCTCTACAAGACGCTCCGCGATTTTTAACCAGAGAGCTGGGAGCTCCTGCCGGAGGAACAGATGCTCCGCGATTGATCCTTGGCTCTTCTCCATGACTAGACCCAGCAGAAGGCTGGAAGCTGTCTTCTGCTCCAGCCCATTTCTCCACTGGCCCAGGCGTTCCCAGCTCGGCCTGGTTATGACTCTCTGGAGCTTTAACCCAGGCAGGGAGCTCACTCCTCACCCCCCATCCTCTTGACCTGATCCTTTTAAGGGAAGATGCCAGGAACTCAATCTGGAACCAGGCACTCTGCTCTCTGCCACATCTTCCTTTCACTCTTGCCCAGGATGAAAGTCAAACTTTGGCCAACTGCCCAATCGCCCTCTTCTCTCTCCTGAAAGCATCTATTGTCTGTCATTTTCACCCTTGGCAACCCCTGGCCTCCTTCCTTCCTTCCTTCCTTCCTTCCTTCCTTCCTTCCTTCCTTCCTTCCTTCCTTCCTTCCTTCCTTCCTTCCTTCCTTCCTTCCAACCAACATCAAATGACTCCGGAATCTCTCTCTCTCTCTCTCTGGTGCTTTTGAGTCTGGAGATGCCCACTCTTGAATGGGGAAGGAAACTGAATGGCCACCAGGAGACTTCCAAGGTGCCTCTCTTCCCCTAGTGCAGGGATGGAGAATCAGTTTGCAAAGGCGTGCCAGAATCGTGTGCACGTGTGCGATAGTGTGCACATGTGTGCCCAGACCCACAACGGAGTGCGCCCCACCCACTTGTGCATGCGTGCATGGGGAGGCGGGGTTTTCGCCCTCTCCAGGCTTCCGGAGGCTTTTCTGAAGCCAGGGGAGGGTGAAAACGGCCTTCCTCCGGCCCTCTGGAAGGCCAAAAATCAGCTGGGGCTGGCGTGTTGGGAAATATGGCTCTGTGTGCCACCTATGGCATGCATGCCATAGGATCAGCATCACAGCCCTAGTGGATCAGGGGTGGGTTTCTGCCGGCATTACTGTCGGTTCGGTGCGTGCAGATGCGCAGTAGCCTATAAATAGGTCTTTAAAAACGTCAAAGAAAAGATGTTAGGGCGATCAGGGAACCAGTTCGGAGGCGTGGTGAGCATGCCATCCCTACTGGTTCGGAGACCTAGAATAGAATACCATGTTTCGCCACAAATAAGACATGATCTTATTTTCTTTTGACCCCCGAAATAAGCACTTGGCCTTATTTTTGGGGAGGTCTTATTATCTTTGAGGTGCAGGAGGTGGTGAGTGTGGTCACCTCATGGCCGCTGCTGTGTTGCAATATTTTTTGGGAGGGTTTATTTTAGCGCATGCGCTCAAAAGCCCGATTGGGCTTATTATCCGGGGAGGTCTTATTTTCAGGGAAACAGAGTAGAATAGAATAAGAATAGAATAGAGAATAGAATAAGAGTAGAGTAGATGGAGTAGAATAGAATGGAGAATAGAATAGAATAAGAGTAGAGTAAAACAGAATAGAATAAGAGTAGAATAGAATAGAATAGAACAGAATAAGAGTAGAGTAGAATAGGGAATAAAATAAGAGTAGAGTAGAGTAGAATAAAAGTAGAGTAGAGCAGAGTAGAATAGAGAATAGAATAGAATAAGAGTAGAGTAGAATAGAATAGGGAATAAAATAAGAATAGAGTAGAATAAAAGTAGAGTAGAGCAGAGTAGAATAGAATAAATAGAATAGAATAAGAGTAGAGTAGAATAGAGAATAGAATAGAATAAGAGTAGAGTATAATAGAATAGGGAATAAAATAAGAATAGAGTAGAATAAAAGTAGAGTAGAGCAGAGTAGAATAGAATAGAGAATAGAATAGAATAAGAGTAGAGTAGAATAGAGAGTAGAATAGAATAAGAGTAGAGTATAATAGAATAGGGAATAAAATAAGAATAGAGTAGAATAAAAGTAGAGTAGAGCAGAGTAGAATAGAATAGAGAATAGAATAGAATAAGAGTAGAGTAGAATAGAATAGGGAATAAAATAAGAGTAGAGTAGAATAGAGAATAGAATAGAATAAGAGTAGAGTAGAATAGAGAATAGAATAAGAGTAGAGTATAATAGAATAGGGAATAAAATAAGAGTAGAGTAGAGTAGAGTAGAGTAGAATAGAATAGAGAATAGAATAGAATAAGAGTAGAGTAGAGTAGAGTAGAGTAGAGTAGAGTAGAGTAGGAGAATGGAACGGAATAGAATAGCGTTAGAAAGAACTATGTTTCAGGCTACTTTTGACAATACACATAGAAAGCTAACCGGCTCGGTTGTGTTTCAATTAATCAACACAATGCCATTTGATCTGTATCTCCCCAAGAGTAATTGCTGCTGAGAGGATTAGCCAAAGAGTAGAGAAGTGTGTGCCTGTGTCGGCATTTAGATATGTTCAGCATGCTGGAGTGTTTTAGGACTAGCATAAACTTGGCTTCTTTAAGCTATTGACTTTCTTGCCTCTGCTCATTTCCAGGCATGGATTATCAATTTGTTTGAAGAAACGCTGTCCCTTCACATTAGGCAAGTCTTTAAGGAGAAGATGGAGAGGTGAACACTTGAAGCCTTCTTTATTTAGTTACAATTCTAACACCCACCTGGGTGTTTTTGTCCAAGGTGTGTCTTGTTTACCTTCCAGCAGGGTCCAACGTGGTCACCAACAGCAATACAATTTAGAGAACATACGAAGAACGGTTGCAGGAACTGGGCATGGCTAGTTTCATGAAAAGGAGGACTAGGGGGAGACATGATAGCAGAGTTCCAATATCTCAAGGAATGCCCCAAAGAAGAGGGAGTCAAGCTATTCTCCAAAGCATCTGAAGGCAGGACAAGAAACAATGGGTGGAAACTAATCAAGGGGAAAAGCAACCTAGAACTAAGGAGAAATCTCCTGATTGTGAGAATAATCAATCAGTGAGACAAGTTGTGGATGTCCCATCCCTGTAGATTTTTAACAGGGTAAATTGGAATGGTGTAGGGTGTCAGGCCTGCAATTATATTCCTTGTAGAATTTTGGCCTGCCACACTTTCTCTTATTTCATTATGCTGTTTCATTAGTATAGTTGATGGGAGGGGGGAATAGACAGGAGTAGGATTGTGGAATGTATTGTTATCATTCTTTTCTAGAAGCCAAGGTCATCTTTTGTCTCCGCACTTTTACACCTGACAGGAAGCAGCTGGGTGTGGATGCCAGGGTGGAAGAAGGAGATTGGACCATGTGATGGATTGTGGGTGTGGGGACAAGATCATGAACTTTTAACTGGGTGGAATTCTGATGTCATTTCCAGAATTGGGATTAACACAGATGTGCTAAGATGTCTGCTTTATTAAATTGGAACTTTAAGGATCGTTTTGCCTTGGACTCTGATTTAATTCTACATGATACTTGGAATGCTGACATAGGGTAGTGTTGGCTAACTTTTTCGGCACCGAGTGCCGAAACGGGAGCACATGCACTTGGGAGCTCCGGAAATTGGAAGAGCAGCACCGGGAAGCTGAGCTTCCAGTTTCTGGTGCGTCACATGATCTTCTGGTGTCTGGCATGCATGTGTGTGTGAAGATCAGCTGGCCGGCATGCCTGGGTGTGCCAGAAACTAGAGGCTCAGCTTCCCGGTGCACGCATGTGTGCCAGGGAGCTGCTCTTCTGATTTCCAGCACTCCCGTGCGCGAGAAGACCAACTGGCCGGAACCCGGAAGAGCAACGGGGGATGGCTGGCGTGCCCGGAGAAATGTCTCTGCGTGCCACTTCTGCCACATATGCCATCACAGGTGTAGGGTCTCCACTTGGACTAGAAGATCTCCAAAGTCCCTTCCAACTCTGCTATTCTGTTGATTCGGACTTTCAGAAGTCTTCTCCTCGAGTGAAGAATAACAGCTACGTGTGAACCTTGTCGGAGTTCAGTTGGGCCATCTCAGGGACTTCGCAATCAGGAGGCCATGAGTTCGATCCTAGGTAGAGGCAGGTATTTCTCTCTCTCTCTGGGCACAATGAGAAAAATATCCCCTGAACAAAACTCCGCTCTGGCAACAGGAAAGGCATCTGGCCATTCAACACTCTGCTAGCTCCATTCAGTTGCCTAGACTCCATCCCGGGATTATGGGGGTCCTTAAAAGATGATGATGATCTCAGAAGCTTCAGAACAGAGCTGAGATGCCGGAGCGCAGGACAAGCGTGAATTACGGGTTGCTCCGTGTGCCATTCGACCCAAACGCAAAGATAGAAAACAGAGCACAATTAAATTCCAGCATCCTTTTCTCCTGCCAGTTGGGCACCAGCTGTTTTATCTCCACGGTCCCGTGCCTTTCAGATCATGTGTGTGTGTGTGTCTGTCTGTATCTTTGTCTTCCGTTGGGCTCCACTTCCTGAGGCCCGGAGTGAGAACGCTGCTCCCTCCGCCCTTCCGCCCTTCCCCGGGGCTGGAGATTTTCGTACGGCAGGCAGTGGCTCCCGTTTGTCAGGAGAATCGTCTCATCAGTAATTAAGTTGTTGCGCAGGCTGCACTTAATTGGTGCTGTCTGCTGACACAGGACTTCTGCTGGCAGATGTTTCTCCCCCTCCAGCCCCCTTTTAAATCTCGGGAAGCCTTGCGGGGAGGGGGCCAAGCTCTCTTTTAAATGGGAAATAGAAAGAAGTGAGGAAGCGAAGCATCAGGTGCACGACGGATTAAGCCTCTCCCCAAAGTGTGGCTTTTAGGATGGAAATCCCCGCAACACTTTCAACTGTCTCCGGGTCATGCTGGCTGGGGAATTCTGGTAGTTGAAGTCCACAAGTCTTAAAAAGTTGCCGAAGTTGGATAACCCTGTTTTAGACAGTATTTTTATGGAAGGATTGTAAGCTGCTTAGACGGATCTTTCCCTCTCTGGGCACGATGAGAATTTATCTACTGAATATAACTCCGTACTGGCAATAGGAAGGCGTCAGGCCAGTAAACACTCAGCTTCATTCAGTTGCCCAGACTCCACTCTGAAAGGGATTATGGCCGTGATGGTGAATCTACAGCATGCGTGCCACAGGTGGCATGCAGAGCCATATTTGTTGGCACTGGCCAGCTGATTTTTTGCTCTTCTGGAGGGCCAGAGGAGGCAGTTTTCGCCCTCCCCAGACTTCAAGAAAGCCTCTGGAAGCTGGGGAGGGTGAAAAACAGCCCCTACGGGCCAACTGGAAGTTCGTTCCCGATGACTGTAAGCTGCCTAGAGTCGCTTTGGCGAGATGAAGGGCATCCAGGTAGCAATAGCTATTAGACTTATATATCGCTTCATAGGGCTTCACATCACTCTCTAAGCGGTTTACAGAGTCAGCCTATCTCCCGCAACAATCTGGGCCTTCATTTTACCGACCTCGGAAGGATGGAAGGCTGAGTCAACCTTGAGCCGGTCAGAATCACCTTGCATTGCATTCTAACCAATGGCAATGGAAAACACAAAGAGATGGATTCAGGATATATTGCATAAGAACAATGACATGTAAAATTCCTTCCTTCCCCTCTCCATGTCCTTCCTTCCTTCCCTGCCTTTTCTTTTTTTTCCCTTTCCTTCCTTCCTTCCTTCCTTCCTTCCTTCCCTTTCTCTCCTTTTCTTTTCTCTCTCCTCCTTTCCTTTCTTCCCCATACCCTTCCTCCCTTCTTCCCTCCCTCCCTCCTGCTAATTTTTGGGAGGAAAAAAAAACATACCCACATGCGAGAAAGCCATTAATATCCATGGCAACTCCCAAAATATATATACATATCTCAGATTTTAGACTTGAGAGTTTAGAAAAATGCCTTCTACCTTTTGGGAAAATGTAAGGGGAGTGTCTGAAAAAGAAAGACAAGGAAAGGAAAAACCAAGGGATATTGTAATAAGCTAACAAATCAGCCAACTGCTTTTTCTGACTTTCCAGTTTACAGAGTACAAAAAAGTCACCAAATTATAGTCCCCGAATAGGCACATGGTTGTGTATTTGTGTGTGTGTGTGTGTTTGGGTCTGATAAACAAGGTCCCAGTTTTAAGCAACATGGTTCTTTTGTGAATTGTTTCAAGGGTGTCCCGCTAGTTAAGAAATTGAGACTTTTTTTACAAATTCACCCACAAAATTGGGGTTGCCTGTATAATCTACATTTTGGCAGTGGGTGTTGGTGATTTTCGCAATCCAGCTGTGAAGGAGGCCGACAGCCAGCCAGCCCCTAAGATGGTGGCAGCTTGGTGTGCAATAATTAAAAAGAGCAAATGGATGTGTTGCAGTGCAAAAGTCCAGGGTTGAAATAAATCCCGATTTTTTTTCTTTCTCTCTCTTCCTCATCCACCTGCTTCAAAAACGGCAATGCTTTGTAACAGTGCAGAGATCAAGAAAAACATTCATTGCCCCCCCCCCCCGAGTCTTTGGGATAATCTCGATATAAGAGGGCAGCTAATATTGATTTTAAATTGGAATCTGCTTCTGGAGTGGACTTCAGAGGGTTTACTATAGGATCCACTAGGGCATTTTTGATCTCTGTTTGATGAATCTTACATTGCTGATTACTTTGAATTAGACTTCCTTCCTTCCCTCCTTCCCTCTTCCATGACTCTCCTTCTCTCCATTTTTCCTTCCTTCCTTCCCTCCCTCTTCCATCACCCTCCTTCTCTCCATTTTTCCTTCCTTCCTTCCTTCCCTCCCTCTTCCATGGCCCTCCTTCTCTCCATTTTTCCTTCCTCCCTCCCTCCCTTCCTTCCCTTCCTCCCTCTTCTATCACCCTCCTTCTCTCCATTTTTCCTTCCTTCCTTCCTTCCTTCCTTCCCTCCCTCCCTCTTCCATGGCCCTCCATTTCTCCATTTTTCCTTCCTTCCCTCCTCCATGACCCCCCTTCTCTCCATTTTTTCCTTCCTTCCCTCCCTCTTCCATGACCCTCCTCTCCATTTTTCCTTCCTTCCCTCCCTCTTCCATGGCTCCCCTTCTTTCCATTTTTCCTTCTTTCCTTCCCTCCCTCTTCCATGACCCTCCCTCTCTCCATTTTTCCTTCCTTCCTTCTCTCCCTCTTCCATGACCCTCCTTCTCTCCATTTTTCCTTCCTTCCCTCCCTCCCTCTTCCATGACCCTCCTCCTCACCATTCCCCCCCCCCAAAAAAAAAGACAAAGAGGTTGCAAAATGTATCCCAAGTCTCCTGGTCTTCTGCAGGTGTTCTGTAATACAGTTACAATTAATGTAACATCAGAATCTCTGGAGAATATCTTTTATTATACATAACCATCTCTTTGATTTAAAATGTTAATATTATACGACCCTTTCTAACAACATGGCTTGGTGAGCCAAAACAGTTACGAAAGCACAAAAAAGGAAAACAAACTCTTGCCAATCTTTCCAGGAACACAGTCGGATAATAATAATAATTTTTATTTTATTTTTATTTTTTTTAAAAAGGAAACCTCGCTGTAGCCTGTTGATTCAGGCTAAAGTGATTTGTTTGGAACAAATCAAAAAACTGTAGAAAGAAAGATGGAAAATGATCTTTGTGCTCCAAAGGAGGAGGATTTTTCCCCCTTTTGCATAAATAAAACTTCACCTCCTGGGTTGAGGTTTTTTTTTTTTTTTTTTTTTTTTTGAGATTTGGGAAATTTACACTGGCACAAAAAGCAGGACAAAATAGGTGACTAATAATTCTGTTGGGCTTTCATTGGTGCTTTTTAAAAAAAAGGAAAGTAGTGGGGATCTGCTAGAACTGCAAGAATCAACAGCAGGAAAAAACATGTGAGTTTGAGGGTTTGAATGCGTTTCCAGCTAGGAAGGTTTAATTTAAAATTTAACAGCTTCCTCCAGAGTCAGGCATCAGTGAGGCAGAAGAACAGCTGGAGCCTGTTCCCAGTGTGCACATGCGCAGAGTGGCCAGACGAAGGGAAGAGCTAAAGAACAGGGGTCGACTTAGGAAGAAGGCCACAGGTGGACAATGAATGGCCCCTCCCAAGGGAAATAAAAGAGGGGAGGGGAGTTTGCAGGAGACCATTAGTTCGCTTCATTGGTTCGTGATTCTCCGAAGCGCCTGGCCAAGTTTTTCAGATATCGGCCTGGCAGCTCTCCAAGCCAGATAAGGTCTGTGACCGCAAATCCTCCCTCGAAAGACTTTGCTGGATGTGAAGGAGCAGAATTCTCAGTCAATTAATACAAGGGGTTTTTCTCGGGACCAGGAGTTTGCTTTATGCTCTTGGGAAGCCAATCCAGTGAGGCCTCAACTTACGACCACAATTGGAACCAACATTTACATGGCCAAATGTTGTTAAATGACAACCACTTTCCCCACGGTCGTTCAGCAAGTCGCTGAAGTTGTTAAGTGAATCACGTGGTCTTTAAGCGAATCCGGCTTCCCCCATTGACTTTCCTCGTCAGAAGCCAGCTAGGAAAGTCGCAGATGGCAATCATGTGACCCCCGATATTGTCGGTTGCCAAGCACCTAAATTTGGATCACCTGACTGCGGGAACGCCGTGGGAGTCCTAAGTGTGAGGACCAGCCATAAGTCAAGTTTTTTCCCCACTGGACGTTGTGACTTCGAATGGTCACTAAATTCAATCGTTGTAAGTGAATCGAGCCCGTTTATCAATCTGACTTGGTTTATGGCAATGCGCTACGGGCAATCCTCAACTTACGATGATTCGCTTAGTGACCATTCAAAGTTACAACAGCCCTGCAGAAACGTGACTCACCGCTCTTTTCCACACTTACGACAGTTGTCGCATTCTCAAAATGTGGATGCTTGGCAGCTGATTCATATTTATGACGGTTGCAGGGGGGGTGTGTCACGTGGTCCCCCTTTGCAACCTTCTGACAAGCAAAATCGACAGGGAAGCCAGATTTCACTTAACGGCTGTGTGACTAACTGAACAATTGCAGGGATTCGCCTAACAACGGTGACAAGAAAAGGGCGTAAAATGAAACTCACTGAACCAACTGTCTCACTTAACGACAAAAATTTTGGATGTCATTGCAGTCATAAGTCGAGGACAACCTGTATTCTTGGAAGGGGTGTGTGTGTCTAACTTTGGTCTTGGAGGAACAGATACCGTGCCAGCATAAACTTTGGGAAAAGTTCTAAACTTCTAAAAGCTGACGGGGTTTTTACTTTCAACTTCTCCTAGATAAATTCCTGGCTTTAATGCACCCCATATTTTTCTAGCAGGACTCCAGCTCTTTTCGGGGGCCGGGACCCCTTCCATGGGTCTCTCTCTCTCTCTCTCTTTCACACACACACAGCATCACAGTCTTGAGGCAAGCTGTTTTCTCATCAACGTCTCCAACGGTGGGAAGGGAAGAGAAAGAGAGATGGAATGATTTAAGCCCGTGTTTCTGTAGCAAATACTTTTCTCAAATTCTCTACAGATGTTGCTGTAGCTGGGATGGGATTTTGCAGAGGGGGCTGAAAGGGTCTCGGGATGAGAGCAGAGGAATTCGGATTCCCCAAATCTCTGCTTGGATACGGGAACAGATTCCAAACCCTTTCTTTCTCATTCCTTTCTTTCTCTCTTTCCTTCCCTTTTTCTTCCTTCCTTCTTTCCATCCTCCCTTCCCTTCCTTTCTTTCTCTTTCCGTCCCTTTTTCTTACTTCCTCTTTGCATCCTCCCTTCCCTCCTCTTTCTTTCCTTTCTTCCTTTCTCTTTCCATCATCCCTTCTTTTCCTTTCTCTCTTTCCGTCCCTTTTACTTCCTTCTTTGCATCCTCCCTTCCCTCCTCTTTCTTTCCTTTCTCTTTACTTCCCTTTTTCTTCCTTTCTGCTTTCCATCCTCCCGTCCCTTCCTTCTTTAACTTCCTTTTATCTTCCTCCCTTTTCCATCCTCCTTTCCCTTTCTTTCTTTCTCTTTTCTTCCTTCTTTCCATCCTCCCTTCCCTTTCTTTCTTTCCTTTTTCTTTGTTCCTTCTTTCCATCCTTCCTTCCTTTTCTCTTTCCTCTCTCTTCCATCTTCCCCTCCCCTCCCCTCTCATGTTTTGGAGAATAGGACGATCTTCTCGTCTGACAACTGCTCAAATATTGGAAGACTGTTGTCATATCATCTCTAATGCTTCTCTAGACTAGACATACCTAATCATCTTTCTTGCTCTTCTCTGCACTCTTTCTAGAGTCTCAGCATCAATGTGGCCACCATGACACATCGTACAGGGCACTGGAAGTTTCCTCGGCTGGGCTCCTCCAGGCCCTTCTATCAGAAAGAGCATCACAGCTGACCAATATCGCTGGCATTTTTGGTCAACAGCCATGTGTTGTCCTTTCATAATTCTGACTGCTGGGGCACCTGCTTGACTAAAATTTCTCACTTCTCTTCCTGTCCAAGCAAAGAGAAATGCCTATTTATAGTGCTTATAATTTTTTTTTTTTTAAAAAGCCCATGTACCTTACCATGGCAACCACAGTGTCCATGTGCTACCTAAGAGACAAAAAGCTTTGCCGTGTGGGAAACACACACACACACATTCACACACAATTTTTTTTTTGTTTCGCAACACCTTGTTTACTAGTTTTTCAACATCCCATCTCTTCTTACGAATCAACGCCCACATTATCGATCTCTTCGGTCTGGCTGTGCCAAAGCTTTCGTTTCCTTTAAGGCGTACCAAAAAAAAAAAAGAAAAAGAAAAAAAAGAAAAAAACCCTCCCGTTGGTTTCTTCAGCCCACCCACCCCCTTCAAAAAATCCGAACAAAAATAAATTGGTGAAATTCTCAGAAAAAGAATCTGGAGTTGTTGCCCTGATTTTTGTGATGAAGTGGGGATGAAGAGCTGTAGGTTTGGGATGTCTTTCGCGACACAATCCTCCCTGAATGGCATGAAAGGTTCTCTTTTCCACCTCTTTTCTCTCTCTCTCTCTCGTTTCTCTTTTTCCAGGGAATATAAAACAGGGGACAGAAAAAGTTGAACGCTACCCTCCTTCATCATTATCATCATCAAAGAACTATTTCCCCCCCTATAGCAGTGATGGCAAATCTTTTCGGCACCAAGTGCCCAAACTGGAAAGCGTATGCATGCATGCCGGAAACCAACCCGAAAAATGCCCAAAACCCAGGTTGTTTTTTGGGTCACTTTCAGGCTGTTTCTTGGGCTGAAAAAACCCTGAAAACAGCCCTAAAACAGGTCATTGTTTAGGCCAAAAATGTCCTGAAAACGTCCTGTTTTTTTGGGATGTTTATCAGCCATTTTCCGGCACTTGGGTGCCTGCAAAAAACCAGCTGGCCAGAAACCAGAAGAGCAGCTAGCTAGAGAGGGCTCTGTGTACCACCTCTGTCATCCATGCCATAGGTTTGCCATCACGGCCCTATAGCATTCCCTTAAATCAGAGTAATATGAGGGGCAGCAAAACCCTTGGGGTAGTTGACACCAAGCCAGTGATGGGAACCTGCTGGTTTAACAACCGGTTCGGTGATTGCGTGTTTTGTGTGTGTGTGTGTGTTTGCCCTGTGCGCAGTTTGACCAAAACTTACCTTCCACGTTACTTCTTGGGGAGGAACACAGCTGTAGGCGCGGCAATCAGCTGAGAAGATATAGGTAAGTAAAGCGTGAGGGTGGGTGGGCCAACCTGATCATTGGAGACAACCAGTTCGCTCTCAGCTGATTGTTGGAGAACCGGTGCGCTCTCAGCTGATTGTTGGAGAGAACCGGTTCACTCTCAGCTGATTGTTGGAGAGAACCGGTGCGCTCTCAGCTGATTGTTGGAGAGAACTGGTTCACTCTCAGCTGATTGTTGAAGAACCGGTTCACTCTCATTTGATTGTCGGAGAAAACCGGTTCACTCTCAGCTGATTGTTGGAGAGAACCGGTTCACTCTCAGCTGATTGTTGGAGAGAACTGGTTCACTATCAACTGATTGTTGGAGAGAACTGGTTCACTCTCAGCTGATTGTTGGAGAGAACCGGTTCATTGTCAGCTGATTGTTGGAGAAAACCAGTTCACTCTCAGCTGATTGTTGGAGAGAACCGGTTCACTCTCAGCTGATCGTCAGAGAGAACTGGTACACGGCGGAAAGAACGGTCACCAAATGAACAGTCACAAAATCAGCTGTTTGCTCTCAGCTGATCGTCGGAGCTATTGGTTCGCCTGGTACACAGTGAAAAGAACGGTCACTAAATGAACTGTTATAAGTCGAGGACTGCCTGCATTCGTAAAATACTCGAGCAAAATCGGTAAGGTCAAACGTCCCTCACTGTACTTCACAACAACGGATTGTGGCGGGGCTGGAAAATTTAAATTAAAAAACCAAACGCGATTGAACGATTTGGACTTGCTTTTCTTGTGGGGGAGGGACGGGAATATCAACGTTTAGGAAAGTATCTCCTTTATTTTTCACAAAAAACACGAACCGACACTGCAACATCTACTCTGATGTGCTCAAGAAAAGTTACAGACTCTGGGACATGCCCCAGACCTTTGGATAAGTCAGCATATTTCGCCTTATAGCCAGGGGTTTTTAAGTTTTCTTCCCCTTAAAAAAAAAATCCCATTGTTTCCAACGAGTCGTGCATATTCCAACAGGAGACATTGACAACTGAAAAAAACCACACCGACCTAGTTGCCAGGAGAATCCGAAAATCATGTACAACTACCAAGGCAATATCATAGGTGTTTCTTTCTCTTCCAACACCCCCGCAAATAATTTGCGAGGGAGCGGGGGACGGACCACAAAAGGCAAGCCCACCTGTTCATGCTCAGCAACTTACGGGTTGCCACACGCCATTGAGGGAGGTGGGATAAAACTCCCATCTCTTGGCCAAAGAAGGATTGCTCGTTTGATCGGCTCTCCTTTTGTGGCACCGAAGGGCAGGAATGGATTTTGGCTTCCCTTCGGCATTCCTGAAATCCTGCAGAAGTCTTGTAAAATTGACACATCTTTTCCTCGCGTTTTGGATTTTAAAGACAGGCTCCCCCAAAAACGAAAAGAGAAATAGGAATTGCGGGGGATTTCTAAAGGGGAAGGAGGGAGGGAAGGAAAAGGAAAGAAGGAAGGAAGGAGAAAAAGAAGAGGGAAGGAAGGAAAGAAGGGTGGAGAGGGAAACCAAGAGAGAGAGAGAAAAGGAAGGAAGGAAGGACGGATGGAAGGAAAGAAGTTAAGGAAAGAAGGGAGGAGAGAGAGAAAACCCAAGAGGGAAGGAAGGGAGGGGTGGAAGGAAAAAAGAAGAGGGAAGGAAGGGTGGAGTCTGACTCATGAAGGACGCAGGGCTTCCAAAAGAACGCCACCCTTCAAAGAGATCAAGGGTGAAATGGTACCGGTTCGGATTGATTCACCCGAACCGGTAGCAAAAATGCTACCGGTTTGCTAGAACCGATAGTAAAAAATAATAATAATTGCTACCAGTTCGGGCGAACCAATATTTCTGACAATCAGCCGTGACACACAATTTGTATTAGTTAGAATCGTGGGATTTACTACTTTCTAGCGAATTTTAATTGTGCGTCACAACTGATCGTCGGAAATCAAAGGTCCTGTGTATGCGCGGAGGTGGCGAGCACGTGCTCACATTGCCCAAACCAGTAGCGAAGGTAAGTTGATTTCACCTCTGAATCATTCACCTAGTCAGTGATGCCAAAGGCATTCTGGGGGAAAGATGCCCTCAGGATGGATCCACCCCCAGGGTGGATCACACTGCGCCTCCAATCCCAGTTTGCCACCAGTCAGAACTGTTTTTCCAACAGATTCACTCCCTCTTCCTCCTCCCCTCTTTCAAGCTTTGCTCCTTGCCCGGCCTGTGCTGCTAAAGCTTTATTTGCAAATAATCAACGCTTTTCCGTTTTCCTGCTTGCAGTGGGCGAATTTTAAATGCCTTCTCTTTTATTTCTTAATGTACTGGTGGGAGAAGAGTTCCTTTCTAACAAACGCGAAGCCAAGCGGTCCAATCATAAACGGACCCTCCGCCAAACGAGTCCCGCCGTTATAAATATAATTTGCAGCGTGATTTTTCGGCCATTTAAGATGACCCGGCTGATTCATCCAGGGACATCTCGGCGAACTATTGCAAAAAAAAAACCTCCCTCGCTTGCGTGGCGTTCATCTTTTTTTTTAGTTGTTGTTGTTGTTGTCGTCGAAGGCGCAAAGTCCATTTTGATTTAGAGAGACGCGATGTGGTCGAGGCCAGCAGGACTGATGGCTTGGCCTCCGCCGAAGGGAAAATTAAATTTATCTAGAGTTCATCGGAATTGAGGTGGGCTGGAAGAAACGACAAAAGCAGATGGGTGGGTTTTCATTTCTTTTGCTGTTTGGTTCCCATGCTGATGATCCTCTTGGAGAAAACATTATGGAGAGGTGAAATTAGATGAATAATTCCCAGCGAAGGGCATATATATATACAGTATAGCTCCCCCAGAGTTTCGGGGAGGGGAGGGGGAAGAGTGCTTGGTTGCGGTCCATCAATTTCCTCTCCATTTAACTGCCAAGATCTTTCTGGATGTCTTTACCGGAGCCCAGAACTATCTCTTTCCTTGGCAGGACTCTTAAAAGCTTGAAAACAGGTGGGAGAAGTTGGCCTAGAAACGGAGGTGATGTCACTTCATGGACCGTAATTACATATTCGCCTGAAAGATAGAAAAGGAAGGCTGGGAATTAGCCGAGGGGGTCTGGATTAACGGGTATCTTAAAAGCAAGCTATGCGAGGGGGACTGTTTTGACTGAGGCTTCCCGAGAAGTAAGAGACGTAAACTCCTTGTCCCGACAAAAAAAACCCTTTTATTAATTGACTGTGAATTCTTCTCCTTCACCTCCAGCAAAGTCTTTCAAGGGAGGATTTACAGTCACAGACCTTATCTGGCTTGGAGAGCTGCCAGGCCGATCTCTGCAAAACTTGGCAAGGAGTCTCGGAGAGTCACGAACCAATGAAGCGAACTAACTGCCTCCTGCAAACTCCACTCTCCTGTCGCTCCTCTTTTATTCCCTTGGGAGGGGCCATTCATTGTCCACCCGTGGCCTTCCTCCCAAGTCGACCCCTGTTCTTCAGCTACTCCTTTCGTCTGGCCACTCTGCACATGCGCACACTGGGAACAGGCTCCAGCTGTTTGTCTGCCTCACCGATGTCTGACTCTGAAGGCAGCTAATAACTGGCATACAGCTCTGGCTCCCTCTCTGCCTCCGACACAGAGCCCTCATCAGAGCCTTCCCCAGACTCCAGGATTGGCCCATGTTCCTCCCCACTCTCCGAATCTGCTGTCAGCTCCTCTGGTCGCTGGTGGGCCACAAGAGGGCCCCAGGAGGACGCTTCTGAAAAACCACAGAGGTTTTAGAATCTAGACAGTGGACTGACCATGCAGGGCCCTGCGTAAGCAAGCATGGATCCTGTCTCTGTGGGCACATTCTGGTGATATTGATCCCACCTGGATTAAAATGTACACATCTCTGCCTGCTAACTTGATGATTGAAAATTTGCTTTTTTATGGAGACCTCTCTGGCTTAATTGCCTGCTCGTTTTCAAATGCAACCGGGGTGTGTGTGTGTGTGTGTCAAGGAGATACAGTGTTTTGCATCAACAGAGCAGGCCCAACACCCAGGTCCCTGGCGTGCAAGTCTCCAAGCTGCCAACGGGCACCGAGGGAACCAGTCATTCCAGAGAGACCCACCGCCTGTTGTTCCGCTGAAGGCTGTCAGTATTTTTGACAAGAGGGTTTTAAGCACAGGGTGAAACTTGGGTGGAAAAAGGCGACTTGACAGAAGGGTTCTCAACCTTCCATGAAGATAAGACAGCACAGCCCTCGATATTTCGGAGGGATTAACGTGATGAGCAGGTCGTTACAGAGCTGGACGGGGGCCAGGACACCTGGATTAGCGGCCCCTGAATTTAAAAGGGAAACATTCAAGGAGATATTTTTTTTTCTTTTTGGTTCTTTTTTAGTTTAGGGTGAAATAGCAAAAAAGTGGTTGCTCTGCTAAGTTTGGGAAGATTTTTTTTCCACACGAAGGCCCAGCCTGACACAAGGCCCAGATCCAATAGAGAAAAGCATACACGGAGTTGCTCAACACAGATTAGCCTTTTTTGGGGGGGGAAAGAACTACCGTATTTTTCGGAGTATAAGACGCAACAAAATTTTTAAGAGGTAAATTTTTTAAAAAGGTTTTTACACTCTGCAGGCCTCCCAAACCCTCTGCATTTTTCTTTTTTTTGTGAAAAATGAAGCACGCAGAGAATTTGAAAGGCCTGCAAAGTGCTCCTGGGGACTGGGGGGAGGCAAAAACGAGCAAAAAATAGCCCATTTTTCACTTGTTTTTGCCCTCCCCAGCCCCCAGGAGCACTTTGCAGCCTCCCAAAGCCTCTGCACATCCATTTTGGTGAAGGGGGCAGGGTTTCGGGAGGTCAAAAATGCTGCATTCAGTGTATAAGATGCATCCAGATTTTCTCCCTGTTTTTTGGGGGGGAAAGGTGCGTCTTATACTCCGAAAAATACGGTAAATTTGGCTGTGGTCCTAGAAGCTCTGATTTTTTAGAGGAGGGTCGCTGTTTCCAAGGCATGTGAGGTGTGCGCAGTTCCTTGCGTCCCGGGAAGGTAAACGTCTGTGCCAGAAGACCTACCATATTTTTTGGCGTATAAGGCAGAGTATAAGACACACTTTAGTTTTGGGGGAGGAAAATGTGGGGGGGGGGGGGATTCTGCCTACCAGGTATTCATCTGGCTAGCATCCTTAGTCTGGTCAGCTTCAGCACATCAGTTTGCTCACTGGTTTTGAGGTTGGGGGTGGTGAGGGTTATGCTCCTGAAGCACAGCTGATTGTCAGAGGGAGCAGCAATTAGAGAAGCAGGCAAAGCAGGGGAGATCGTTTAGCGTGTGTTTGGGCTGAAAAAACAACTTCAAAAGCACAGCTGATCCTTGGAGGCAGCTCCAGTGACTAAAGCAGGCAAAGCGGGGGAGATCACTTAGCTCATGTTTGGGCTGAAAAACAGCTTCAAAAGCACAGCTGATCCACGGAGGGAGCCCCAGTGACTAAAGCAGACAAAGCGGGGGAGAGGTAAGAGAAGGCAGCAGCTGTTCTGGGTAGTCATTTTGGGCACTGCGCGCCGAGCATTTGGAGGCTGAAAACGCAATGCGCGGAGCCGAAAAACACAAGTCATTGTCGGTGGCAATCTCTGCAGCCAGGAAGAGGATGCGCGGAGGCCGACGGGTAGGGTGGGCGGGGCTACATTCGGAATATAAGACGCACCCAAATTTTCAGCCTCTTTTAGGAGGGAAAAAGTCCGTCTTATACTCTGAAAAATATGGTACTTGTGAACTGATGACAGAGTCTACCTGGAGGTAGAGATGGATTTACTGTGAGGTATATTCAGTAGATGCACTTTTGAACTCTGGTGCTGGGAAACTCCTCAGAAGACCGAGGACAGCCGAGATAACAAACAAACAGAGGGTCCGAATCCCCGCAGGGATTCAGACCCTCACCTCTCTCCAGGCCTTCCGAAAAGCCGTCAAAACCTGGCTTTGCCGACAGGCCTGGGGGTGATGAGTTCCCTCCCCTCTCGACATGTATGGTTGTGCGACTGTTGTTTACTTTTATTATTTGTATTTTGTTTTTTATGTTCCCCTTTTTCCCCCCTTGAATTGTTCGCCGCCCTGAGTCCTCCCGGAGAAGGGCGGCATACAAATAATAAAATTCTATTCTATTCTATCATCAAAGAAATCCACCCAGAGGCCTGGTTTGAAGCACACATGATCAGGCTCAAATGATCCTGCTCTGGAGAAACATTATTGTGAAGACCCAGCTCTCTGGAGAAGGCTCCTGGAACAAGACCCAGAGTGGAGCTTTGGTGCCTTCCAATCTCAATATGTCTGTCTGTCTGTCTGTCTGTCTTTCTTATCAACTGTTTCACCTCCCATTCTGCAGTAAGCCTTCCTCTCCCTTGCTTCCCCACCCATCTGTTCCAAAAACAGACTGACATTTAAAAAACAGGGAGAGAAAGAACGTCAAGTCATACGCAGCCAGGGAGAGAGGGAGGGATGGAGGAAGGGAGGAAGGAAGGGAGATATTATTTTTTAAACACTTGCATGCACTGTATGTTGCCTTAAATATTTAGAAGGCGGGATTTCAAAACCAGAATTCAGGCTTAACTCAGGAATCTGTATCGTCAGAGTAGCTGCGTACATATTTCTTACTATTGCTTGTCACCCACTTGCTCATCACATTCTCCCCATTCAAAGCTGCGTGTTTGCAGTCTCCAACTTTGTTGCCTCTGCAGGGATTGGTGGTTAAATTTTCTTTTCCTTGTTACCTTCCGCGAAGAGGCTTCGTAGTATCCGAAGCAGAACAGATTCAGTCAGTTATGTTCCATATAATATCCGCCTTGTGAACTCTCATGTTTCCACTTTCCGCTACTCATTTCCACAAGATTGTGTACTTTTTAGCACTTAGCAATCACACTTAGACTTATATACCACTTTATAGTGCTTTTACAGGCCTCTCTAAGTGGTTTACAGAGTCAGCCTATTTGCCCCCAACAATCTGGGTCCTCATTTGATCCACCTCGGAAGGACGGAAGGCTGAGTCAACCTTGAGCCTGGTGGGATTTGAACTGCCAGATTACAGGCAGCTGGGAGTCAGCAGAAGGAGCCTGCAGTACTGCACTCTAACCACTGCGCCACCGAGGCGCCAACCTCGCAATCTTGTTTAACAGGCTGGTAATTTCCCAAGAAATCATGATGCCTGTTTTTGAAATAGCTTTTCCTTCCAACATGTTATGATGGCTTCAGAATTCAGACAGCTTCTATCCCAGGGCAGTAACTATATTGAATTCTACAGTATAGTTGCAATATTAATGCAATATCAGAGGTTTTCAATTCAATTGTATAGGATGTGAAGGATGTGTGTTCGTTTTGCTTTTTATAGTTTTCTTATGTATAATGTACACTGAAGATGGCATGTAATTTCATTGCACGAGGTGCAATGACTATTAAGTACCACTACTACTACTCGTGTGCAAATCTGGCGAGTATGTAGTTGTCTCTGCAAGCCCTGGAGGGTATAACATAAGTCCTTGACTTACGTTACCGGCAAAAAAACCAAAACAACAACAACGCTCAAAGGGGATTCAGTTACAACTACGAGGTTTGCTTAATAACCATAGCAACAATTGAAAGATTGGATCTGGTCAGGCAGTGCCTGAAATGACGTCCATCGTGACTTATGGCCAGAATTCTGGTCCCAATTGTGATTTTAAGCCGAGGACTACCTTGTGGCTTCCCATTCTTCTGACCAAGCTGCCAAATGCTTCATTCGGGCCTTCCCCAAGCTGGCAGCCTCTTCCTCCTGGGTGGACTTCAATTCCCAGAATTCCACCCGTCTTAAAGCCACCAAGTTGTGGAACGCAGCCCTAGAGGTTCCTTGGGTTGATAAAAAAAATAAAGTTTTTTTTCCATCCAGGGTATATTTGGTCCTTGGTGACTTTTGGGCCTGACACCTGCAACTACATAATAAGAGGTAAAACCAGGGCAATCTTACCTGGTGGAGGTGGTGTGACGTTCGGCGAGCTTTCATTCACCCTGGACTTCCGTCCTTCAAGGGCCATTCCTGATCTAGAAGAGACCAAGGAAGCGAGATCAATCCGTTGTCACTTTTGAGGCATTACTGCTTGGAAAATCAATATAGGAGTACGCGTAATCCTTGATTTGCAACAGAATAGAACTTTATTACAGTCATAGACCAGCAACAGACAAGAATCATGGCTGTTTACAAGAGTTAAAAGGTAATGCTAATAATATTCTTCTATCTAGCTAAAAATGGCTGTGTATGTGTGTGTTCCAGCATAACTCTGGAATGCCTCAAGCAATTTCAACCAAACTTGGTACACAGATGACTTACTCTCTGGAAACAAATACTGTTGGGGTAAGGTAATCATTTAAATAGGAGCCAGTAATGTGCAGCAGCTGCCAAAAAAGCCAACACAGTTCTAGGCTGCATAAACAGAGGGATGGAATCAAGATTACGTGAAGTGTTAATACCACTTTATAAGGCCTTGGTAAGGCCACACTTAGAATACGGCATCCAGTTTTGGTCACCACGATGTAGAAAAGATGTGGAGACTCTAGAAAGAGTGCAGAGAAGAGCAACCAAGAGGATTAGGGGACTGGAGGCTAAAACATATGAAGAACGGTTGCAGGAACTGGGTATGTCTAGTTTAATAGAATGAAGGACTAGGGGAGACATGATAGCAGTCTTCCAATATCTCAGGGGTTGCAACAAAGAAGAGGGAGTCAAACTATTTTCCAAGGCACCTGAGGGCAGAACAAGAAGCAATGGGTGGAAACTAATCAAGGGGAGAAGCAACTTAGAACTGAGGAGAAATTTCCTGACAGTTAGAACAATTAATCAGTAGAACAGAATTTGCCTCAGGAAGTTGTGAATGCCCCAACACTGGAAGTCTTTAAGAAGATGCTGGATAGCCATTTGTCTGAAGTGGTATAGGGTTTCCTGCCTAGGCAGGGGGTTGGACTAGAAGACCTCCAAGGTCCCTTCCAACTCTGCTATTGTATTATTGTACTAAGACACTCCTAAAACCCTTCAGGGTGTGTCTTCTGTTAAGATACAGCCTGTTGTGCCTTCAAATGGCTTCTATTGTACTGCCGTAAAATGGCTTCTATTGTACAGCGCAGTGGAGTTGCCATGGTAATGGCTTCACAGTAAATCACAAGGAGACTCCCTCTGGTAAGGGGGAAAATCAAACATTAGAAATTATGTTTGGTTCAGACATCCCCCCCAAATAAATAAATACCCAGGCAACTCCGGTTTATTAGCTAGTAGTGGATAATAACATCCATGGTAATAAAATACATGGTCTCAAACAGTTTGGATCATGCCCTAGTTCAGGGGTTGACAAACTTAAACACTGAAAGAGCCATTTGGACCCGTTTCCCACAGACAGAAAAGAAAACATCGGGAGCCAGAAAGGTCCTAACCGGAAGCCCTCTGTTCAATTCTGGAGCTGCTGACCGGAAGTTCAGTTCCCCCACCATAGAGTCTCCTCCTAGCGCAGCATCCTTTTTCCTCTACCTGTCATAACTGAAAGCCCTATCAATTGTGGAGACAACTGGAACCCTTCCCTTGCCATAGAGTCTTCTCCTGGTGCACTGTGCTTCTCCCTTCCCCCTCCGGAAGCTCCTCTCAAAATTGTGGAGCCGACCGGTGACGGAGCCACAGCAGAGGAAGGAAAGAGCCACATGCGGCTCCAGAGCCACAGTTTGCTGACCCCTGCCCTACTTGACATGATCGGAGAGCAAATAAGTAGGTGTGTAAATATGATTCCTACAAAAGAGATATCTACAAAATATTAGCGCAAATTGACATCTGTAATTCTGTAACTGAATTTTTCTTTGTGGTCCTTGTGGTAGCCCAGAATTTTGCCACTGCATGCGTGGATGTTCAAAAGTTTCAACGGCGCTGAAAAAAGAGTGACTTTTGACCGTTTTTTTTACCCTTACGACCGTTGCAGCATCCCCGTGGTCACGTGATCAAAATTCAGACGCTTGGCCAGTGACTCATATTTACGACGGTCGAAGCATCCCGGGGTCATGTGACCCCCTTTTGTGACCTTCTCTGATAAGCAAAGTCAATGGGGGAGCCACATCCCCCCAATGGGGGATTCACTTAACAACCGTGCCTCTAACTTAACAATTGCAGTAGTACACTTAACAACTGTGGCAATATTGAATATTTTTTCAGATTTTCTCAGCACAACCCTTTGCTGTTTGTTTCTTTTAAAAAAAAGATGACGAGGGCAACCAGGCTCCCGGGAGAACAAATAAAAGAATCAGAAATCCTGCTTAGAAAAGGCACAAAGATAAATAATTTAGCACTAAGAATAACCCAGGCTTCATACTTTGCCAACCTTAGAAGAAATAAAGTTATATGAAAGTGCTTTTTTTTTTTTAAACAAACAGGACCTCGGGGGTCTAAAAATAACAAATACAAAACAAGAAGGGTTCAAAAGCGACATGAATTAGTGAAGTATAAAGGATTAAAAATAAATAAAATCCTTAGGTTTCCTCCCCAAGTGCATCTATTTATCTACCTCACAAGGATTTGAGGGTGTTGTTTTTTAAATATATATATATATATATTATATTATATTAAATATATATATATATATATATATATATATATATATATATATATATATATATATATATATATATATATATATATATATATATATATATATATTATTCTCATTTGTAAACTTCCATCCTGATCTTGTGAAGGAGACTCGCTGGAAGAAATCGGTTCAAACACCTTCGCTTGGATGAGGGGGAAGAATCGGAACGGTTGGCCTCGTTGTTTCTTGTCGGTTTTATAAACGCGAGAAAATTGGATCTCGGGCTGTTCTGGCTCTGGAATTTTATTTCTTTCGCTCCCGAACAGTGGCTGAGGACTTCTGCATTTTGCTCCTCGGGTCAAGGGATAATGAGGCTTTCAAGAGCCCTTATTTATGAAGCGCTGGAGAATGGGAACAATTAAACAAAGCGTCTGTTTCTTTCCCTAGGAGCGCAAGTAGTAACCCTCCTTTTAGAACGCTTGCGTCTTTCATCAAATGTCCTAGGTTTCTCAACTTTGAGAACGGAAATAAATGACTTTGTGGGGGCTTACTGGATGTGCTGGCATAGATAAGATAGATAGGTAGATAGATAAATAGATATACTCTGTTTTCCCCAAAATAAGACCTCCCCAGACAATAAGCCCAATTGAGCTTTTGAGCGCATGTGCTAAGATAAGCCCTCCCCTAAAATATTTAACCGCATGCGCAGCCAGTCCCCACTGTTTCCTGGGGGTGGAGGGGGGGGAACATGCTCCACCCAAACCACATGCTTCTACCATCCACGCGGAACGGCCTCCCTCAAACCCTAGTTACGGCGCCCCTTGTCTTAGTGGCGGCTGCAAAGCGACGCTAGGGCTGGCAAGAGTGTGCCAGAAACCGTCCCTCGCTGGATCAGCTGATCTGCGGGCCACAGGCTGAGGTTAAGCGTGGCACGACAAAACCATGCTGGTCAAAATCACGGCGATAAAATCGCGGCGCTAAAGCCACGACGTCATCGCCGCGCGTCATCACCGCCGCGACAACAGCGCGGCAACAGAAGGGTGCTTTAAAACGGCGCCGCGGCAGAAAGCCGACTTCATTTAAGGTAAGCGTTAGGATTAGGTTTAGGGGTTTGTTTTAGGGTTTGTTTTAGGGTTAGGTTTAGGGTTAGCGTTAGGGTTAGGTTTAGGGTACTAAGTGCTTGGGAATGCGCGATTTTGCCCTCCGCGATTATGTCATCGCAGTAGGGTCGCGTTTTTCCTTAGCGCTTAGAACGGCGCGAATTAGTCTTCGCGCTTATGTCTCTGCGCAGAAGGGCTTCGCGGATTTGTGGTGGAACCGAGGTTAAGGGCCCCCCTGCACCTCAAAAATAATAAGGCCTCCCCAAAAATAAAGCCAAGCGCTTATTTCAGGGGGGGTCAAAAGAAAGTAAGACCCTGTCTTATTTTCGGGAAAACATGGTAGAGATAAGATAGATAGATGATATAGATAGATAGATAGATAGATAGATAGATAGATAGATAGATAGATGTGTGCATGTGTATGTATGTTTGTGTATGTGCTTTGCTTGCTTTTCAATGGTGTGAGACACTGAGGTTTTATAATGGAGGGCTTACAGAGAAAATTAATCTCTTCCTCTATTTTGATTAGGGGACGGAAGGCTAAAATATACGAAGAATGGTTGCAGGAATTTGGTATGAAAAGGAGGACCGGGGTGACATGATAGCAGCCTTCCGATATCTCAGGGGCTGCCCCAAAGAAGAAACTATTCCCCAAGGCACTTGAGGGCAGAGGACAAGAAGCAAAGGAGGGAAACTGATCAAGGAGAGAAACATCTTAGAACCGAGGAGAAATTTCCTGACAGTGAGAGCAATTAAAAACTGGAACCGCTTGCTTCCAGAAGTTGTGAAGGCTCCAACACTGGAAGGAGGACTGCACTATTTATTAGTGGCCACTGAGTGTTTCCAACCAAGTGTGCCCAAATTGTAACTGCGTTTTATCTGGGGCAATTTGTACCATGAGCGTTCCAGGGGGTCCACTCAGAAAATGAAGGGGGGGGGGAGAGTTTGATGCAGGAATCTTGATAAATTTTGACGGGGTAAGTCAAAAGGTAAATACGCTGAGAAACAAGAGAAGGGAAGTTGGGTGGGTGCTACAGGAAATGGTTTTGATCTTGGCAAATCCTCGCGACGGGAACATTTTGCTGCGTTCGTTATAATCCAGCCTATTGAAGCCCATTATAAACCTAAGCTCCATGATCCAGGAATCTGTGAAGGCCCGTACAATGGACGGGGGCCTCTCTTGTGATGTAATGCTGCCTGTTCCCTTCTCTGGGATTAATTTTTCTTCCGAAAGCAGGTTTATTCTCCGTTACCCTGGGTGGGTAGCATTCAGAGAGGAGTGATCCCTTCCAGGCAGAGACGGCGGCAATAAGTAGGAATATTAGCTGCCTGGATCGGACTTACCGGCAGGATTAATGCAAGGTTTTATTATGCTCACTTTTCAACTCCTTTGAAAAGAACCTTGAAAGAGATGAAAATTGCTTTCCTTTCAGGGAGTTAGCCGAGTTACTCATTTTACACGCAAAGCCAACTTTTCCTTTGAGTGAAATCATGCAGGATTCAAATCCAGAGGCATTTTGCACAAAATTACTAAGATCTAGGGGAGAGATAAAGGTGTGTGTGTATAAAGTCTCCAATTCAGCGTTGCCATGCAAACTTATTCAGAGGTAAACTTGAGTTCACCGAAGACCCATGAACTTAAATCCAAGTTATTGAGGCCCAGGATATGATCAGGTGGAACATCTTGGGCTTCACACCATGGTCCAATTCACTCGACGTGCAAAATGCATGCTTAGTGCCTTCCTCCGTCACTTCTTCAGCATCACCAAGGATCGGGGAGACCGAAGCCAGAGGTACAGTTCGAAAATGACTATGCGGACGAGGGGAGTTGAGCAGCTGGTCAACTGAGACCGATTTCCCCCCCATCAATAATGAATCCCTGCCCCTCACCAAGCCACCATTAAGAGAACCCCACTCCTCATGAGCCGCTCCATTTATTATTCCTGCATTGCGTCAGGGGGGAAGTATTCGCACTAAACCACAGGGATTAAAGACCGAAGCTGTGGGGGACTCAGATCGTATCCGTCATACCCATCTGTTTTCAATTCCAACCTTTCACACCTGCTTATATTTATTATTCCTTGCTTAGACAAGACACGGCTCATTTTTCAACCTCTTCCCCCCTCCCCGAAAAAAAAGTATATAAAGGCAGGGGTTTCTTTTATAGAGAGAGAGAGAGAGAGAGAGAGAGAGAGAGAGAGAGAGAGAGAGAGAGAGAGAGAGAGAGAGAGACAGAGAGACAGACAGAGAGACAGACAGAGAGACAGACAGAGACAGAAGAGTCGTGATCATCTATTCTTTCAGCCTCGCTCTGAAGATGAAACTCCCAAGAACAGGTTTTAAGAATGATTGACCTGATGAGAAGTGGAAGAAATCGGAGCCGGTTGGGTCAGTGCGACTCAGCTGAAGTGAGAGGTCCTTGGTGCTCTCTGAGCTTGCTTGTTTTCTTGCAGATGTTTCATGATCCAAAATATCCCACGCAAACCAAAAGGCTCATCAACCCCAGAAGGAAAAAATAAAACAGGAATATCTACAACATGCAATGTAAGGACTGCAACCATCACTATGTCGGACGAATAGGCAGAAGACCGGCAAAACACATCCACAAACAATAACTGCCAATCACAAGACATTATGAACCTTCTTTAATTTCACAACAGATAGGCAGATTTAGCCATAGTTTCAACTGGGAGTATGTGACCATCAGAGGTGGGCTGCACATAATTTTACCACCGGTTCGCCGTGCACCAAAACTGTGAGCGCGCGCCTTCCGCGCATGTGATTTGCTCCCGTACACATCTTGGTAGGCATGTGTGCGGCTTAGAAAGTGTGGCTAAATAGGATGACATAGAGCCAGGGTGGGTAGACGGGCCCATCCACAGGTGGCCATTGAATTAGTCCGAACCGGCTGAATACCACCACTGGTTACCATCCTAGACCCGGCCAAGTCCAAAGATGCCAGGGAATTTCTAGAAATCTGGCAATCTGACAAATTAGCCATCAATAGACACATAGACTTTAACGACATCTATGTCAGGCCTGCAGCCATCTTTTCTTTTGGATCTTTGGCCTGCCACACTTTCTATTATTCTACTATGCATTTGCTATTCTGGGAAAATGGGAGGGGGGATTGTACGGAGTTAGATGAGATGCAGCCATAACAACATTCTTTCTAGAAAGCCAAGGTCATCCTTTGTCTCTGCACCTCTGCACCTGACCGGAACTGGATGGGTGGAACTGCCAGCATGGCAGTGGGAGATTGGACCATGGGATGGACTGGTGGGTGTGGGGGGGGGGGGCAGGATCTTCAACTTTCAACGGGGTGGGGAAAACCGGGAAGCTTTCAGATTCAGGTTTTCTCAGATGTGCCAACACGGCTCTCTTAATAAATTGGAACTTTGAGCAATATTTTGCCTTGGACTCTGATTTACTTTTGGATGCTATTTGAAATGTTGACAATCTACATCAGTGGTAGTCAACCTGGTCCCTACCGCCCACTAGTGGGCATTCCAGCTTTCATGGTGGGCGGTAGGGGTTTTATGTAACTCTGCTTTATAAATTTTATAAAGTAAAGTTACTTCCCCACTTTATAAATCACCATTACTGTGGAACCGGTGGGCGGTTAGGAAATTTTACTACTAACAGAGAACACAAAAGTGGGAGGTAGGTATAAAAAGGTTGACTACCCCTGATCTACATACTACACAAGAGACAATCACCCCCAGAAGGAACAAAAAGACCCCAGGACCTCTCCACCAGCAATCAGCACCCAGATTAGCATAGATTAACTCCAAGGTTAACATCAGATTACAATGAGGGAAAGCATATCCCAATCAAGGAACTTCCAAAGAAGCCAACATCAACCAAAGGCTCCCTTAAGACCACTTTCACCAACACTAAACAGGCAAGCCACCAGAATATAAACTGACAGCAAACCGCCCTCCCTACTTACACTGATGATGTTATCTAGTTTGGGTCATGAAATGTTTGCAAGAAAACAGCCAAGTTCAGAGAGAGCACCGAGGACTCCTCATTTGAATCCTGAGCTACAAGTAGTTGTTTTTTTTTAATGTGGAAAAAAAATAAATCACCCGCTATAACATTTCACGTCTAGGAGAAACACATCTGGTTCAAAACCACTTCTTTGAAGGGTTTCCTGGTGTTAAAAAACAGATGGCAATGAAGGAGAAGAATAGAAAGAGAAAGGGAGAACACAACAATGACAGTGACAAGAAGCAACGGATGGAGACTAATCAAAGAGAGAAGCAACCTAGAACTAAGGAGGAATTTCACAATAGAGAGAACGATTGATCAGCAGAACGACTTGCCTCCAGATGTTGTGGGTTGTTCCAACACTGGAGGTTTTTAAGAGGAGATTGGACAACCATTTTGTGGGAATATAGGTTCTCCTGCTTGAGCAGGGGGTTGGACTAGAAAGCATCTTCCAACTCTGTTATTCTATTATTCTAAGACAGTAACTGAAGCTGGACATTCTCTCTATCTTCATCGCCATCATCATCTTCTTTTAACCACCCCATAATCCCTTGTGGGCTGAAGTCCGGGCAACTGAATGGAGCTAGAAGAGTGATTTAATGGCCCAATGCCCTTCCTGTCGCCAATGAGGAGTTTTGTTCAGCAGATAAATTCTCATCTGCCTAGGATCAAACTCACAACCTCCCGGTTGTGAGGCAAGAGCTACCAAGCTGAATATCCTCTTAAAAACGGAGAAAGGAAAAGGAAGGAATGCTGCATTTGAAGATCTCAAACAATTGGGCAGAACAAAAAAAAAATCCAACTTTTATTTTTAAAGTATTATTATTTTTTTGTTCAGAAACAAGAACACAGCAGATGGGTATCCGCAAACAACATGCGTTGCTCATGGGTGAACAAATGGAGAGAAAGAATGACTGGCTACTTTCTTGTACACTTCCGTTGAGGCAACTGGCAACGTCCACTGTCGTACCGATTTAATTTTTTTTAGCGTTCCCCCCCCCAACATTTCCAGTTCTTTATCCCAATAAGGAAGATGAGAAGCACACACCATGCCTTTCTTCTAGGAAGATTCCTTCGGTCCTGTTAGACCAGGGTGTGTGTGTCTCACCCCAGTCCTACCAACGAGATGATTGCTCCAGGTGTTCTTGGAAAGGCCCCAAAATGGAATTATTCTCTTTATCATTGTTAAAATGAAGATATCATAGTTGTATCGTGACCGACAGAGAAGAGAGAAAAGTCTTTTGGGCAGGGTGTGTGTTTGTGTGTCTCTTCTGCCTCATGTGCCAAAATAGCTTGGCTCTCTTCGGTTGGATACACCTTGATATAAGTGAGGAATTATTCACTGTTCTAGTTCAAGCAGCAAAATAGTTTGGTGTTATCCAAATGTCCTTTTTTCCCCAAGGTTTCCCCACAGGGGTGGGATTGAAAGATTTTATCAACAGGTTCCCTGCCCAGTTGCTGGGTGGGCGTGGCCATGTTGCAGGGTTGGGTTTCAACCAGTTCGTGGCGGTCCCCGCGAACCAGTTGGTCGGTGAACCCGGAAGTAAGTAACTTCTGGGAACGGCGAAGGGCCCACCTGCCCGCCCGTGCTCCACAAGCAGCTGGAGCATCGCGCAGGCGCTAAGACGCATGCGTGAACTGCGCGCCTGCACGAGGACGCTGCCGACCCCGTTCCAACCGAACCGGTTGGAACGGGATAAGCAACCCACCACTGCCATGTTGGGCATGGCCTACTTAGCCGCCTGCACCATGGCAGCTGGGGGGGGGGGCATTTTTGCCCACCCCAGACTCCGAAGGTGGACTTCCGGAACTTCCGGGAGACCAGAAAAACCAATCCCGGAAGTTCCGAGACTCTGTGTGGCCCCTGCACTTATCTGGCATCCAAAACGGGCCCTATGGAGACTCCTGGGAGGGGAGGGGTGGGTGGGGCCAGCCAGTCCATTGGCAAACCAGATGTAAAATCAGCAACCGGTTCACCCGAACCGGTCCGAACCGCATCCAGCACTCCATGAATGGAGGTTTTTGAGGTTTTAAGACCAGTGATCACCAACTGATGGCCTTGCAGATAAAATTTTGGTGGTACGCAGAAAATCTTTGCATTTTTCATATTACACTAAATCAGGGATCCTCAAGATATGGCCCACTGAGGTCATTACTCCCGCTTGCTGACAGGATGGGGTCCTTCGGGCAGTTAGTTTGGCTGCCTGTTTAGTAGCTCCAGCCCTTCCCTCCCACCCTGGGAGTCCAAGTGCTTCATTGAGCAGCACGTAAAACTTCGGCCGGACTCCAGGGAAGACAGAGTTTGCAGGGAGCCAATCTAGCGCCTGGGCTGGCTATAAGACATTCATTCATTCTTGGCCATATTTGAGATTCTTAAATGCAATGGGCAGCAAACCTAGGGTTGACCCCGGGCCCTTCTCTCCACTAAGAGGTGGTCAAGCTAAGTTCCTGAAGGACCCCATCCTATCACTAATTCATATTAGTGGTCCATGGGATTTAAAATTATGAATTTAGTGGTTCCTGAGGTCCGGAAGGTTGGTGACCCCTAGATTAGACAACCATTTGACCAGGATGGTATAGGAATTCCTGCTTGAGTAGGGAATTGGACTAGAAGACCTCCAAGGTCACTTCCAACTTTGTTATTCTATTTCTGAAAGAAAGAGCTGGCCAATAAGTGCAGGGAATGTGGAACAAAGCTCGTTAGGGTGAGACCATTACGGTAATATAAACACATCAATTGATCCGGTCTCAGATGGATGACGGCTTTACAACAAGACTTCAGTTCAGCAATTCGGAGCAGAAATTCTTGTTCTGTTCCTTCCAGCCTAACAGTTGAGACTCAAGCAGAACAGAGGGAGGGAGGGAGGGAAAGAGAGAGAGAGAGACACACACACATACAGACATACAGAGGACAGACAGACAGACGGTAGCATCAAGTATCTATTCAAAAGTTCAAAAAAGAAAGGAAAAAAACCACAGCCAACTAATTGACTCCATCTGTATTGATTTAAGGACTGATTAAATGCCTAATCAAGAAAGTCTTAATTAATTTTTTTCTTCTTCTCCCTGAGCAAAATAGAGCCTGGGGAAGGGGTGAAAAGGACGGAGAGGAAAGCACTTATTAATAACGTCTTACACGCTGTGTGTTAGATTTCTTCGGCGTCACACGCAGTGATCATCACATGAGTCATTTCCACGCAAGGTTGTTTTCTGGATTTTGTTTTGAGACCGCGAAGGGACGCGGGTCAGCAGGCTGGATGAGATTCTGGGGGTGCTGCAAAAGACACCCCCTTCCTTCCCAAGTCAAAATAGGTAATCGGAGTCTGCCAAGGACGAGCAAATCCTCCGGGGCTATGAGAGCCAGCTGGCCCTACAGCCTTGGGAAAGACGGCTGTCCTTGCCAAGGTTTGATGTGAAGCTAGTGGGAGAAGAGATAGGAGGTGCCCTTGGGCGAGCTATCTTCAAAAGCCCCCTTCTCCCTGGCGGTGTTCACACAACACGCGGAACAGGTCAGGATTAAGGATAAGCCCTTGGAAGGACCAGCTAAGCTTTGCGAGGGTGGATCTTGGCGGGAGAGAGGACGAGATGCCTGGGGCTCAGCATGTCAAGGGAATCTGGCTGTAATCGGTAAACGGATAAATCCTCAAGAAAGGGGCGGATGTGTTGAGCAGGCTAGAATAAGTCACGAGGAGACAGGTAGTCCTTGTCTTACGGCCACCATGGAGCCCAACGGGGGGGGGGGGGAACGAGCAAAAATCAGCCTGTTTTTCGTCAAAACTGGGCCATTTTTGTCAAAAAAGAGCATTAGGAAGCTTATAGAGTGCTCCTGGGGGCTGGGCCCGTTTTTTGCTCATTTCTGCTCTCCCTAGCCCCCAGGAGCTCTCTGAAAGCCTCCTACAAGCTATGCATGGCCATTTTGGTGAAGGGGTGGGGTTTCAGGAGGCAAAAAAATGCTGTATTCAGTGTATAAGACGCACCTAGATTTTCAGCTCTTCTTCCCTCTTTTTTGAGGGAAAAAGGTGCATCTTATACTCCAAAAACTACGGTAATCTACCTAGGCCCCGTGTTCTGGAGAGGACACTCTAGTTTTGACCTCTTTCCAGAGCACAATACCATCGTCTTTTGAGACTGAAGGATGCCAATGGGTTCAAATGCAGGTGCACTGTCTGTCCAGAGAGACAGGAAGGCTTGATAAACCAGGTTGCGATGAGAGGCCCGAGGGGGAGGAGGCAGTGCCACCATCTCTCCCCACTCCCCTCCCCCAAGTCTGGCTCATTAAATCATCTTCGGAACAGCCGCTGCAGCTGCTCCCTGAACATTGTTCAGGAACTCGCTGGGATCTTGATCACGTTTCAAAAATTCCACAGAGTGCTTGATGTGTGTATGGGGTGGGGGGAGAAGGAGAGAAAGAGAGACGGGGGAGGGGGAGGAGAGAGATAGATCACATTTTCAGGCACAATAAGATGGCAGCGTAAAGCTTGAGCACCATGGCTCGGGGTTTTTTATTGGCTCCCCGTTTCGCAAAGCTGATGCTTAGTGATCGTTGCGATGGAAAAAACAACAAATGCCCTCAGCTGCCACAGCTGCATCCAATTTTCTTAAAACAATATATGGAGGGGTGGGGGAATGGGGTGGGAATTCCCCAACCTTCTTCCCATCCAGAAATACATATTTTTTTTATTTTGAAGAGCCGATGGGGAAGGGGAGATGGTTCGATGCCAACGGCCCAGTCATCTGTGACCGACGTCAGAACTGTGCCTGCTTTTCCAAATGGAGACCGGAAAAAGTGTGATGGTGTGTGCTGAAAGGGAGCCTGCTTTCGGGAAGCCTTTCAAAAGCTGTGTCTTCTTTTTCCCCTTTCTCTGTTGGGATCCTTGACCTTATTGAGGTCATCAATTCCAGCCAAGCCGAGTTGTTTTCATTGACTTTTCCAGCATGTTGCCCCGCTGCCGCTGGCGGACTTCTCGTGTTTCTTTACGGTATTTGGCGATGGTTTCCCTGCTCAACAGCAATGCAGGTAGTCCTCGACTTATAACGAGCAGTGCGTTCAGTTACAGTGGCGCAGAAAAAAAAAGTGACTTGTGGCATCCCTGTGGTCTCGTGATCAAAATTCGGACACTTGGAAACTGACTCACATTTATGAGAGTTGCAGTGTCCCTGTGCCTGTGATCAAGGGGGAGCTGTCAGAATATTCATGAACCGGCAGGGACATGGTAACAAAGTCAGCCAATGAATAAGGCTTAGTAACAAAGTCAGCCAATGGGAGTTGAAACAGTTTGGAGTCTGGGTGTGGCTTAGCTCTGAACTGAAACCACAACAACTCATTCTCTGTATAGCTTGCCTGTGTTTGAACCTGCTTACAATCTTTCCTCTCTACCACATTGGAAGAATCTGCTGTTGGTATTGTACATTTATTCATGTTTTATTATGTATTTAAAGAAGTGAATGGATCCTGCTGAATCAGTTCTCCATGTGTGCTTTCGGGATTTGATTTTTGCAACAAACTCTTGACAGAAGCCTGTTTTGCTGAACAACCATGTGGCTAACTTAACAACCACGGTGATTCACTTAACAATCGTGGCAAGAAAGGTGACAAAATAGGGCAAAACCGACTTAACAACTGTCTCGCTTAGCCACAGAAGTTTTGGGCTCAATTGCGGTCGTACGTTGAGGAATACTGGTACATGTTGTTGAACTGGTGAACCCTGACAGAAGTGTCTTTAAGAGACTGAGGCAGGGACTTTAAGATATGAAAGGACAAATTATTAAATGAACCCAGTTTTATAAAGGTGAACACCATCCCCTATACCTGCTGGGTCCTGAAGAGCATCCAAAGAAATAAAATAAAACAAAATAAAGACCAACTCTTGACAGAGAAGAAAGTTGACTCAAGCTTCTCTGAACTTCCTAACGTTTGACGTTCCTCCTTTAAAAAAAAAAAGTTTAAATAGCATTCTTGCTCTTACTGACGGTTCTGCTTTTTCTCATTTATTTATGCTCTCCCTATTCATCTTCCAACCTGTGTTTTGTGTGTGCGCGTTTTTATACTTTTAAACCATTGTGGGATAATCTTTTTTTTTTTTTTTTTTTTAAAGCCGGTGATCACTCTTCCAGTGATTTTTTTTTAATCTTCTTGGTCCGATTCCCTTGCAAACTTGGTTTCTTCCTCTCTTTGATGGTCCGGAGAGCTCACGGATTTGGCCATTTCCTCTATTGCAGGGCTTCTCCATTTCTTCCCCAGCTGTCGAGCATTACCTCAACTAAGCAGATTTAAAGGCTCAAATTGGGGGCTTATGCCTCATAGTTTGTTTAATGTTATTACGAAGCAGGATGGCCTTTTATTCCAGCGGCCATGACTCTGGGTGATGGTCTATGGGTCCTCCGTTCCGTCAAGCTCTTGGGAGAAGCCTGCACTAGTATTGCGTGTGTCAAGCAATGACGAGGGTAGTAAGCCACAAGTAGTTTGATTCACATAAGATCTATAGAATAGAACTGGAAGGGATCTTGGAGGTTTTCTAATCCAGCTCACTGCTTCTTATGGCACATCGGTGGCCAGTGGAGCCGGCAGTAGATTCGGACAGGGAGGAGGTTGTGGAGGAAGATGGGCCAGTCCTGGAGTCTGGGGAAGGCTCTGATGAGGGCTCTGTGTCGGAGGCAGAGAGAGGGCCAGAGCCGTATGCCAGTTATCAGCTGCCTTCAGTCAGACATCAGTGAGGCAGAAGAACAGCTGGAGCCTGTTCCCAGTGTGTGCATGCACAGAGTTGCCAGATGAAGGGAACGGCTAAAGAACAGGAGTTGACTTGGGAGTAAGGCCACAAGTGGATGATGAACGGCTCCTCCCAGAGGGAATAAAAGAGCGAAAGGGGAGTGGAGTTTGCAGGAGACCATTAGTTCGCTTAATTGGTTCGTGACTCTCCGAGGCTCCTGGCCAAGCTCTGCAGATATCAGCCTGGCAGCTCTCCAAGCCAGATAAGGTCTGTGACTGTAAATCCTCCCTTTGCTGGATGTGAATGAGCAGAATTCACAGGAAATTAATAAAAGGGTTTTTTGTCGAGACCAGGAGTTTGCTTCAGCCTCTCAGGAAGTCTTGGTCAGAACAGTATGATAGGCCGTATGCTAAATTAATAAAGAAACCAACCAACCAATCAACACGTCAGGCCTCCAGCCGTCTTTTCTAGACTCTGATTTACTTTTGGATGCTATTTGGAACCCTGACATCACGACTCTTCCCTTTATCGCAGCAGAGGTGGTGAGGGCTCTCTTCCACACACAAACCGACAGGCTGAGCCCAAAACTACTGGCTTTGCTTGTGCCAAAGTGAGGCCTCTCCAACAGTGCCTAAACCAATTAGATCTCCCCGGTGGTTCACCTCTCTTTCTTCCAGCAGGCCCCGAATTGGAGCCACACCTGTCACTCATTCTCTTCCTCCCAAAGAGAGCCGTAATGGCTAATCTTCCTGCTGTTTTCTTGCCCCTCTAAACCAGTCGCTCTCAGTATCTGCTGGCGTGGCTGCAGGGCTGCGAGACAGTATCCCTGTGGGTATCGGGATCAAAAAGATGATGAGAAGGCTGCTGCTGAAAAGTGTTTTGGTAAGAAATGCTTGCTTCTCTCTTGCTAGTTCGGTTAGATGCTTCTGGCAGTGTGCGACGGGACTCAAGGAAAGATTGGTGGGGAGGGTGTGTGTGTGTAGGCCTCTCCAGCCCCAGGGTCTCCAGAGGGTTCGACCTGCTGCAGGGTACCCCTGGCAGGATGCATCTTCATGTGATAAATGAATGAATCGCCCTCCGTTTAGAAGATTAACTTGTCAGGAGGAGGAGGTAAGAGTTCGGTGTGATGCCTCTAAGTGCGAGACTGGAAACAAAAAAGAAGGATTTCCATTGCGATGGGTCCACAATCCAAAAAATAGCATTGTTAAGACAAACGGGCGGAATTTGAGAAAAAAACTAGTTTGTAAAGATGGTGCAGGACGATGGTTCTCAACCTGTGGTCCACTGAACCCGGGGAGAGGGCACGATATCATCACGGGGTGTGTGTCTGTGTCCGTGAATGCCAGCAAATGCTTCCCAGTTCCCAGTTCGAAGCCATTTTGAAGCTCCAGCACTGCCACGATGGAGACGAGGGGGGAATAGCGGATTTGTAGCCAAAGCAAAATACTTTCTCCTGGGAATCAAGGACATTCCCACAGGTGGCCAGAGAAAGAGAGGAGTGAAGTCACCAGGCAACCGGACAGCATCTTGATTGCACCCATGTGGCTGATTGTTTGGGAAAGGGGAAAAACCAGTGGTGAAATTCATTTTTTTTTTACTACCAGTTCTGTGGGTGTGGCTTGGTGGGCGTGGTGTGACTTGGTGGTTGTGGCAGGGGAAGTGTTAGGTAAGCTCCCCATTGGGAGAGCGAGTGCGTTCAGAGAAGGGTTGTGAGAGTTGTGTTGGAGAACACACAAACCAGCATACAGAGACACTGCAGTTTAAATATGCTTTTACTTTCGTGGAAATAGAGGTATCAGAGTCCATCAAACAGTCCAAGTCATACACGGATAAGACAGTCTGTCATCAATGTCTTTCAGTTAAGGGATAATCCAAATAACATAGTCCATAAACATACAAAACAATCCGGTACTCAAAGTTTGCTAGCAGTTGCAAAACTTACAATAGCTCACGGCAGTTTCTAACAGCCAGCTTCCAAAACACTCAGATCAGATCAGCCCAGCATGTAACAAACAGAGAGCTAACAGTCATTCTGGCTCCCTCTTATGGCTGATTGAGGAAACAGCAACCAATCACATTTTACAGTATGATTTAAAGAAACAGGTATAGCATTGTTACATGCTTTATATATTGCCAACCCAACCGGTAGATTATATTCCTAAAAGGAAGGATACTGCAAAATCTCCATTCCCATTCCACTCTGGGGACAGCCAGAGGTGGCATTTGCCGGTTCTCTGAACTACTCAAAATTTCTGCTACCAGTTCTCCAGAACCTGCTGGATTTCACCCCTAGGAAAAACTTTTAATTATGTGAAAACTGTGGGAACCTTCAGAGTCGGTTTTCACCAGAACTGTGCCAATATGATATATCCAGTAAAACTATTCTTTGAGAGATCTACCTGCCTCAGAGTTTTGCTTGCTATGGGTGTATTATTTGGAACGCTGACAATGGGAATGGCGTTTCTCCGAAATGCTGGAAAACTGCAGCCAAACAAAATAGGTAATTCTGTTCTGGAATAGCCCAGGTTTCTCTGTTCAATGCGAAAGTATATTTGGTTAGGGAAAGAATTCTGATGGTCATGCAGAAGATCCTAGAACGGGCCGAGCATCTGACTATGTAACTTCTGCAAAGGTGCCAATTAACTCCAGAAGTTAATTGTGTTGCTGCCAGTTGCCTTGTGTCACATGTTTGCTTGTTGAGAACCAGAGTCAGGTGAATCTCTCTTGCTATCATTGCATTTTTTTCACCCTTTTCCCAGACAGTTTTTCTTGATTCCTGGCAAAATTTCATGGCTCTTGGGATGACGAGCACAAAAGGTTTGAGAAATACCCATCTGGTTCAGTTCCAAGCGGGGAGAAAGACACTGGAAACAGGGAGGCTGATTGGAAAGATGGTTTACTGGTGAACAGGACCACATGGGTTTGAGGTCCTGGGCAGATGAAGTGGAGAGAGAGAGAGAGAGAGAGAGAGGTTTTTACACCCTCTCTTGTGCTTTGAACTTGAGCTTCCTGTTCCTAGGCAAGAACACGTATTCTATTGGCTGTAGTCAGACTCGCATGGGGACAAGTGGAGTCATGTTTGTCTAAGTCAAGTTTGGTTGAACCTTGGGCTGATGCAATGTCCTTAGGAAATTTTGAAATGCAGTGAGCCCTGCTGCTAGATAATCCTATTATGTCCTGAGGAGTCATGTCTTCATCCCATCAACCTGGAGCTGAAGGTCTTTTGTCTTGTAGATAGGCTGGCCCAGTCTTTCTTAACATACACCAAAATATCTGCTAGGGGCAGGGAGCTGAAGCTCCGAGTGTCATGTCTGCAAGCTATCTTTTCTTTTTGGACTTCAGGCCTGCCACACTCTCTACAGTGGGAAAATATGGAGTTGGGTGATTTCTGGCAAAATTTCATGGCTCTCGGGATGACGAGCCCAAAAGGTCCCACGGCGAAGAACAGGTGAAGGTTGTGCTGTGTGTGTGGAAGCTGAGATTTCAGGTGAAAATGTTAACAAAAGCATACCCAGTATTTAATCATCAATATGACTGGAGGGACAAGAAGCTTGTCGGCCAAAAAAAAAAAAAATGTAGGAAGGAGAGAGGGGGAAAGAAAGAAAAAGAGATTACAAAGATGGAGAAATGTCACAAAGACACTTCACAAGAATCCTACTTGACCTTTCCAAGAAGTTGGAAAGGTGGATAAAAGACACTCTTATTATAGAAACCAATAAACACAGTATGACTCACCGAGCATAAAAAAAAACAATTTTTTAAAAAAAGTGGCAAGGAAGTAAGCTTTAATAATAAGTTAAAAGCATATTTTGGTCCTTTCATATTTCAGCCAAATTTGCACCTCCTTCCCACCCAAGCTCGGTTGCCTTAAAAGCAGGGCAGGCTCCAATTTTTAAGAAAGAGGTAAGATGAACATACCTGCTACGTCTGGGTGTAAGAGTGGGGGAAGCTTCCATTTGCTGTGTGGAGGCCCTGGAACTTTGCTTTTCAACTTCTCTCTGTAGGGATGGGAGATGCGAGGAAGAAAAACAGTAGATCGGTATTAAAGAGGTACTGGAATACAATGCAGATTTTTTTTTTAAAGGGTGCATCCGTTAACTGATTGATTAGGTCTGGAGATTTGTATCATCACAGGGCTGGAAGGGAGCTTGGAGGTCTTCTAGTCCAACCCCTTGGCTAAGGCAGAAGACTTTATACCATCCCAAAGACATGGTGGCCCAATTACTTTGAAATTAGTGATGGAGGATCAACCACTCTGGGAGACAAGCTGTCCCGTTGATTAATTGTCCTCACTGTCAGGAAATTTCTCCTTAGTTGGATCTCTCTTTAATGATCTTCCATCTGTTCTTTCTTGTCCTGCCCTCAGGTGCTTTGGAGAATAAGCCTACCCCCTCTTCTCCATGGCTGTCCCTCAAGTACTGGAAGGCTACTATCATGTCTCCCCTGAGCCTTCTCTTCATTAGGCTAAAGATACTTAGTCCCCTTAACTACACTTACAACTTTCAAGAAGAGACTGGACTGCCATTTGTCAGAAATAGTGTAGGATCTTCTGTTTGGGCGGGGGTTGGACTAGATGACCTACAAGGTCCCTTCCAACTCTGTATCTAACTGTTCATCATATGGTTTAGCCTTCAGATCCCTTTTCATCGCGGCATTCTCCAATATTCTGGAGAAATGAGACCTTGGCCCATCCACATCACATGGAGCAAAATTATTTTTTTATTTATTAGAATTTGTCAAACAAAAACGAGAGCAAGAATAAAAGGAAAAAAAAATACAATCACAGGGATGTTAGGCACATTAGTAAACTTATGCACGCCCCCAGTACTGGCCGCTTAAGTATGAACTTAAGGTCCACGGAAGTCAAGTTGGGACTGAAATGGTGAAAATTTGTAGCTGAGACAACTGGATCAGGTAGAGCATTCCAGATGTTGAGAATTCTATTACAGAAATCATATTTTTTTTCTTTTGTTTCATGGCACAGGACGACTGAGGGCAGGTGCCAGAAACTGGCCCCATTGAGACTTATGAGGATGTTGGATTGGGGGACTTTCTAAGCCATCAGACGCACCTTGGAGAGGATCCTGGCAGGGATGTAACCAGGAGGAGAGAAGGGTGGGGGAAAGGCTTCTCCCTTCCAAGTAGAAAATCTCAAGGGACATTCGGGGAGGTGAGAAAAGGGGAAACTGCTTTTCTCTCCCCCCAAAAAAGAGGTCCATGCCCTGCCCCCCTGAATATGTGGTCTTTTCTTACAGGCAGTTGGCCAGTCTGTGGATCAGGGTGCGGATCGACCAGAAAGGAGGCGAGGGGGATGTTTCTGAAAGAGACCAGGCCATGCTTGCTCCTTTGAAGATGGGGGAAACCGAAGACATGGCTTCCTTCTGTGGAAAAAAAAAAATCATCATCTGTGGTTAAAGCATCTCTCCGATCTTGTTTAGATTAGAATAGAATATAGAATGGAATGCAGAGGTGGGTTCCTACCAGTTCGCACCTATTCGGTAGAACCGGTTCGTCAAATCTACCGAACCGGTTAGAAGAGGTTCCACCAGTGGACCCAGAAAGCAGGCCACACCTACAGAAGAAGTTCCAAAAAATTTTGAAACCCACCACTGGTCCTTGGATATGATTATTCTACACTATCATGCTCCTATTTATAAAACTCAGTGCCTCTGTGAAAGGTAAGGATGACTACTGCGTTTGTGGTGCAATCAGAACATTGCGTGTGTTGAAGTTGTTTTAACGCAAACCAAAGATGCCTTTTAAAAAACAAGTTTTCATCCTATTCTTATGCATGCCAGTGCTGTGTGTGAGGTAATTTAAGGTGGTTCTGACAAGTGCCGTTGGCATCTTCATATCCAGTCACATGGGCGGCAAGCCACTACCATCCGGTCACATGGGTGGCAAGCCACTCCCACAAAGGAGGCCACACCCACAGAGTAGGTTCGAACAATTTTTGAAACCCACCACTGATGGAATGGAATATAGACTGGAATAGAATATAGAATGGAATGGAGTAGAATAGAATATAGAATGGGATGGAATAGAATAGAATATAGAATGGGATGGCATATGGAATGGAATAGAATATAGAATGGGATGGAATAGGATATAGAATGGAATGGCATATGGAATGGAATAGAATATGGAATGGAATAGAAGTGCTCCATAGCATCGTTTTGAGGGTAGGAGTTGAAACAATTTACGTCTGGGATGAGAGGGGTCTGTAGTTATTTTCACAGCCCTCTTTTTGACTTGTGCAGCGTACAGGTTCTCGATAGAAGGCAGGTTGGTAATCATTGTTTTTCCTGCAGTTCTGATTATTCTCTGAAGTTTGTGTCTGTGAGTCTGTTTCATGGCCATTGCATAATCCTAACCCTAACCCTACCTCTGAATTAACCACATTTCTGAGGAGGTATGTATGGGCACTGCCTTGCAAAGGCACGCTGCTTCTGCTTGCTTCATATTTTCTTCCTACTATTTCCTCCCCTCCTTCTCTTTGGGGTCTCTGAATAGGAAGAACAGGAGAGTTGTAATCTCCTTGGGGTCAAGATCGATTATCTTATGTTGGTCATAACTGCCCAGTAAGCAAACATTCAGAGCTACGTTTGGAAAAGGCCCAGGTCTCCACTGCAATGTTTACCTAGATTGCCTCCCATTACAGGTAGTCCTCGATGTACGACCACAATGGAGCCCAACATTTATGTTGCTAAGCAAAGTGGTGCGGTGACCTAGAGATGGAGTTCTCGCCTCACAATCAGGGGGCTGAGAATTCGATCCTAGGTAGAGGCAGGTATTTCTCTCTCTCTCTGGGCATAATGAGAATATATCTGCTGGAAAAAAGCCTCCGCTCTGGTGACAGGAAGGGCATCGAGCCAGTAAACACTCAGTTTACCATTCAGCTGCCCAGACTCCACCCTGCAAGCGATTATGGAGTTGTTAAAAGGAGATGATGATTTACTGTATTTTTTGGAGTATAAGACGTTCCTTTTTACCTCAAAAAAGAGGCTGAAAATCTGGGTGAGTCTTATACACCGAATACAGCATTTTTTGCCTCCCCAAACCCCACCCCCTTCACCAAAATGGCCGTGCATAGCCTTTAGGAAGCTTTCAGAGAGCTCCTGGGGGCTGGGGAGGGCAGAAATGAGTGAAAAACGGGCTGTTTCCCCCCCAGGAGCACTCTATAAGCCTCCTAAAGGCTATACATGCCCTTTTTTGACAAAAAATAGGCCCATTTTTGCAAAATGGGTTGTTTTTTGCTTGTTTTTGCCCCCTCTACCTCCCAGGAGCATTCTACAAGCCTCCTAAAGGCTATTCATGCCCCTTTTTTGAAAAGAAAAAAAAACAATGGCCCATTTTTGGAAGAGTGCAAAACCTTGGTAGGTCTTATACTCCAAAAAATATGGTATGTTGCTAAGCAAGACAGATTGTCGGGGGGGGGCAGTTTTTAAGTGAGTTTAGCTTTATTTTATGACCTTTCTCGCCAAAGTTCTTAAATTAAGTTAGCAACTTGGTCGTTAAGTGGTTTCCCCATTGACTCTGCTGGTCAGAAGGTCCCAAAAGGGGATCACGTCATACTACCGTTATCATAAATACGAGTCAGCTGCCGAGGGTTCTGAATTTCATTCATGTCACCATTGGGGGAATGCCGCAACGGTATTAAATGTGAAAAACGGTCATCATGTTGTATTTTTTGGGGGTGCCGGCCTAACTTTGAATGGCCATTAAACGAAAGTCTGTTTAGTCAAGCCCGGAGCTGTGCTTCTTTCCTCCAGCACTTTCTGTTGGATGGTGAAAACGGCCTTCCGGTAAGCAAGTCGGCCTTGGGCCCTGGACAAAGGACGCAAGTTCTTAACACCCGTCTCTCTCTCTCTCTCCCTCTCTTCATTAGCTTTTGCTGCACTGGCGCGTTCGAAGGGGAAGCAAATTGCTGATTACAGCATCATTTCCAATCTCTTAATGCACTAATAGTTTTCAATAATGACACTGCAGCTGCTGAGGGCTGACCTGTGAGGGCACGGAAAGTGCATGTCGACACAGGGGAATTTCCGGGGTGTTTTGTGACCTCGGATGGACAGCTCCATCGACGTTCTCCCAGCCCACTCACCGCCTGCAAAGCCCGACCTCAAAACTGCAGAATCCAAGATTACTTTCCGAGTTGCTGCTGCAGCTTTTTTTTTTTGATTCCGTATGGAGTCAAAGCACGGGGTTGTCAACTCTGAAGCTGGCCTGAATGAGGCCATCTTGGAGGCCTTCAGCGTTGACACACTGGTGCTGAGGGATTAGGGAGGGGGGGAATAGAGATAGCTGGGGTTTCGTAGCCAAAGCAAAATAGTTTCCCCTGAGAACCAAGGTCATTCCCACAGGTGGCTGAAGAGAGGAGGAGTGAACTTTCCAAGCAACTGGACAGCATCTTGATTGGGCCATGTGACTGATGAGTTGGGAAAGGGGGGGAAACTTTTAAACGTGAAAACCACGGGAATCGTTAAAGAGTCGGTTTTCACCAGTCTGTGCCAATATGATATCTCCAATAAAACTGTTCTTTAAGCAATCTACTTGCCTCGGAGTTCTGCTTGCTATGGGTGTATTACTTGGAACCCTGACACGTGTTGTAGCTCTCCCGTACGATGGTTAATTCGACTTACGACAGTTTGTTTGGTAACCATTCAAAGTTACTACGGCACCAAGGAAAGGGACTTGGGACCGTTTCTCACAGCTACGACCTTGGCAGCATCCTGGTGATCAGGGGATCCAAATTCAGATGATTGGTCACATTTCATATATGCTTCCTTCTGAGGTCGGTAAAATGAGGAGCCGAATTGTTGGGGGAGGGCAAGAGGCTGACTCTATAAACTGCTTAGAGAACCCTGGGTAGCGGTATATAAGGGCTATTGCTATGAGCGTGGCTGTGTCCCTGGGTCCCTTTTTGCGACCTTCCGATAAGCGAAGTCAACGGTGAAGGCAGATTCGCTTAATGGTTGATCATGTGACTAACTCAACAACCAAAGAGCAATAAAGGAGGTAAAACGGAGCACTTAACCACAGAAATTTTGGATTCAATTGTGGTTCTACTTGTAGTGTTTGGTTTTTTTTTTAATATCAGCTCAGGCACTGGGATCTAATCAATCCTGCCACTCGGGCATCACCCCTCAAATCCTCCTTCCGTGCCTCTTTTAATTAAGGCAGCAATGTTTTTCTTGATCAGCAAAGATAAAGATCATCTCGTCACCTTGGGGAAAGAACACGGCAGTCTGGAGCGGGGATGACTAGTTGGGTAATGACCGAAGATGGGGGGCAGGTTGACCTCCTCTGGAGGAGTGAAAATGCCAATTAATTATCTTTTTTTTATTTTTTACAAGCAGCTCAATTACAACACACGCTAATCGCCTGTGTAGGGCACCGCCAAGAAGAAAAAAAAAAGAGAGGAAGGGAAAAAAACAGGATCAGCCGTAAGCACCTGTAACCGAGAATGACAAAGGGGCATTATTGTCAGGCTACAGGCCGGGCTTCTAATCATGGGCACAAAGAGTTATGGGCCCACCCTGGCTGACCTCGGCGCCAGAAGACCGCCTTCTCTCTTCATAAATTTTTTTTTTGCTTGGGGCGCCTTCAGCTCTGCCAACGGTATTCCCCTGTAAAGGTGACCAGACACCGTTCATTAGCCTTTAATGCTCAATTCAATTACCAATAAATGTCAGTAATTAATAAGGCAGGTGTGGGGGAAGGTGCTGAGATTCCACACAGCCGAGACATCCACAGGAATGCAACGGGATGGTCTGTGCTTCCCTCCTGGGAGCAATAAGGTGGCAGCAGGTAGTCCTCAACTTGCAACCATTCACCAAGCCCTGCATTTCTGTGGCTAAGCGAGACAGTTAAGTGAGCTTCAGCTCACTTTAGAACTTTTCTTGCCACAGCTGTTAAGTAAATCATTGCAGTTGTTAAGTGAATCGGGTTCCCCCATCTGACTTGGCTCATCAAGAAGGCCGCAAAAGGGGATTGAGTGACCCGGGATGCTACGACGGTCATAAATCCAAGTCTGTTGCCAAGTGTCTGAATTTTGATCACATAATCGCGGGGATGCCGCAACGGTTGTGTGAAAAGCGGTCGTAAGTCCCTTTTTTCCCCCAGTGACGATGTAACTTGGAACAGTCACTAAATGGACTGTTGTTAAACCGAGGACGGCTCGTACTAGCTTCGAAGCACAAAAAAATCTTAAGAATTGGCCGGTGCCCGAGAAAGGGGGGTGGGGAAGCAGCAGATATTTTATCCGGAGCAATTTTTAAAAATCCTCCTTCCGCAAAAGAGAACAGTTTTGCCCTCTGGCTCCGGTCCCTACAGATAATTTTTCCCAGAGGGAAAAGAGAGAGAGAGAGAGAGAGATCTGATGTTGGAGCCCAACTGCGATGCTGGCTCCCTCAAGACCTCTTCATCCCAGCCCTTATGATGCCACGATGCCACCGAGATTAAAAGGCGACCCTTGAAGCAAGCACAACCTGGAGAAATCTGCCAGGGGCTGGTCTTTTCTTTCTAAGATACCATATTTTTCGGAGTATAAGACGCACCTCTTTTCCCTCAAAAAGGAGGCTGAAAATCTGGGTGCATCTTATAAATCAAATACAGCATTTTTTGCCTCCCAAAGCCCCACACTCTTCACCAAATGGCCGTGCATAGCCTTTAGGAGGCTTTCAGAGAGCTCCTGGGAGCTGGGGAGGGCAGAAATGAGCAAAAAATGGGCCGTTTTTGCTCATTTTTGCCCCCCCCCAGGAATACTCTGCAAGCCCCCCCCCCCAAGCTATTCATGCCTTTTTAAAAAAAAATGGGCCAGTTTTCGCGAAAAACGGGCCATTTTGGGGAGGTTTGCAGAGTGCAAAAACTCACCCCCCTCTTGGGAAGCTCTTTAACTGATTGATAAGAATTAGATTGATCAAGTGCTGTTCCAGCAGAAACAAAGTCTTAGGTGCTGCAGATTCTCAGCAATTATCTTCTCCAGCACATGGATAAATACACCTGGAAACATCTACCTACCTACCTACTCTCTCTCCCTATCTACTGTATTTCTCTCTCTCTCTCCCTCTCCCTACCTACTCCCTCTCTCCCCATCTACTGTATTTCTCTCTCTATCTCTTTCTATTTCTCTCTATCCCTCTACCTACTTTCTCTCCCTACCTATCTACTGTATCTCTCTCTCTCCCTACCTACCTACTTCCTCTCTCCCTGTGTTTCTCTCTCTCTTTCTATTTCTTTCTCTATCCCTCTACCTACCTACCTACCTAAACACACACACACACACACACACACACACACACACACACACACACACTCTACCTACTGTATTTCTATCTCTATTTCTCTCTCTCATCCCTTTATCTACCTACCTAACTACTCTCTCTCTCCCTACCTACCTACTGTATTTCTCTCTCTCCCTCTGGCTACCCATCTATTTTTTTAAAATTTGCCTCTTCAAAACCTTGGTGCATCTTATACTCCAAAAAATACGCTAATTGTAAAAAAATAATAAAAAAAATTGAATCTGAGCTGGGGAAAATCCTAAAAAAAAAAGTACTATTTGGAAATGATTTTTATTCTATGTCTCGACAGCATCTTCAATTGGAAAGGGCAACACTGGACAATATCCAAAGGTGGTCTGTTGGAAGAAATACCCATCTGATTCAGTTCCAATCGGGGAGAAAGACACTGGAAACAGGGAGGCTGATTGGATGGTTTACTGGTGAACAGGACCACATGGGTTTGAGATCCTGGGCAGATGACCACATGAAGTGGAGAGAGAGAGAGAGAGAGGTTTTTACACCCTCTCTTGGGCTTTGAACTTGAGCTTCCTATTTCTAGGCAAGAACACGTATTCTATTGGCTGTAGTCACTCGCATGGGACAAGTGGAGTCATGTTTGTCTAAGTCAAGTTTGGTTGAAGCTCCGAGTGTCATGTCTGCAAGCTAACTTTTCTTTTTGGACTTCAGGCCCGCCACTCTCTCTACTGTGGGAAAATATGGAGTTGGGTGATATGTAGTCATAATAACATTCTTCTTAGAAAGCCAAGGACATCTTTTTCTCCACACTTGGCCAGATCTGGTTGGGAGGGATCTGTCTTCGTGGCAGTGGAAGAATGGACCATGTGATGAACTTGTGGGCATTGGGGCAGGATCCTGAACTTTCAACTGGGTGGGGAAAATCTGAAAACTTTGAGATTTGGGTTTTCCCAGATGTGCCAACATGGCTGTTTTAATAAATTGGAATTTTGAGGAATCTCTTGCCTTGGATTCTTATTTTATTTTGGATGCTATTTGGAACCCTGACACTGAGTTTCTGTCTCCCTTAAGATTTCTATTTCTCTTTTAGGGGAAATATTCTGCTTTTTAAATATTTCCTAAAATATTTCATTTCATTGGGTATGAACTTTCTACAGCCCCTCCCTCAAAAGCCCAAAGGCCAGGGGTGAAATCCAGCAGGTTCTGACAAGTTCTGGAGAACCGGTAGCGGAAATTTTGAGTAGTTCGGAGAACCGGCAAATGCCACCTCTGACTGGCCCCAGAGTGGGGTGGGAATGGAGATTCTGCAGTATCCTTCCCCTGGAGTGGGAAGGGAAGGGAAATTTTGCAGTCTCCTTCCGTTGCTATGCCCACCAGCCATGCCATAGCAATAGCAGTTAGACTTATATACCGCTTCATAGGGCTTTCAGCCCTCTCTAAGCGGTTTACAGAGTCAGCATATCGCCCCCAACAATCCGGGTCCTCATTTTACCCACCTGGGAAGGATGGAAGGCTGAGTCAACCCTGAGCCGGTGAGATTTGAACAGCCGAACTGCAGAACTGCAGAACTGCAGTCAGCTGAAGTAGCCTGCAGTGCTGCATTTAACCACTGCGCCACCTCGGCCATGCCCACCAAGCCATGCCCACAGAACCGGTAGTAAAAAAAATTGAACTTCACTACTGCCAAAGGCCACGATTATCAACAGCCACTGATAGTTCCCAGCACATTTCAAAACTGAGCAAGGAAAAACCGGACAGGAGGCAGATTGGGCAGTATCTTTTCAGGTCTCCTGCGTTGAGCAGTGGTGGTGGGGGTAAGACTAGAAGACCTCCGAGGTCTCTTCCAAGCCTGTGGATTGTATGTTAACGAACTGCAGAAACAAATTGGGGAGGGGGGAATGTGCTGCCTCACCCTTCCTCAAAATAAGGAATAAATTGAGGCAGCTGTCTTTTTGGTCTCCATACATCTCATCTGGAAAAATTCTAAGTTGGTAAACGCAATATATATCTGGGGAAAGAGGGCTGGATGAATTTTAGCCTGACATCAAAATAACAACAATGAACCTAAGCGGCAAATGCTCCCTCGAATAACGCCAATTCTTAGGCCGCCAAAGGAGACACGCACAAAGATACAAGCTCCATCAAAACTTGACATACCAGAAGCCACAAAATATTTGGCCTCCATTGGGGAGAGGGGAGAAAGAAAAAACCCACTGTAATAACAGAAATGTTTAATGAGATGGAAGAGAACTTCCTGGGGAAGCCATGAAGAGATCAACACTCCAGGCTGTGAGGACGGCCAGAACATATGGTTACAAGTTGTGTTTGTAATCCCCCTAATGAAGAACGGTTGAAAGAAAACAGCAAAGCTTTACGTAAAGGAAACCCAAGTTTCCAGATAGGAAATCCTAACCTTCCCCTTTATGTAATAATACCGAATTTTTCAGAGTATAAGACACACTCTGTTTTGCTCCTCTAAATCTTGATGTGTCTTATAATCCTGTGCATCTTATAGTCTGAAAAATACAGTATATAGAGACTAAGGATTTAAGTAGTGGATTCCGGATCCCGTTGCAACCGGTACAGTGCAATGGGGCCGGGCGTCCAGTGCGCTCATGCACACTTACCACCCACAATGCTCTACGACACTCCATCTGCTCGGCAGAACATTGTGCAAGCCCCATACTGTCCGTGCGTGCAAGCTCCGATCGGCTCAAATATAGGTAAGGAGGGCAGGCGGGCAGGTGCTCTGCAGCACTGTAGCAGAACTGTACCTGGTGCTCCCAGGTCTGGGGCATACCAGTTATATCCCACCACTGCTCCTGCCCCCCCCCCCCCTAAAAGTGGGTGAAAATTTCTGTGAGTATTATAGACCAAATATGGGCCTGTTTTTGGCCTCCCCAAACCCTCTGCGTGTCACGTTTTCCCCCTTCCCGGCCCCCAGATGTGCTCCTCACAGCCCATTTTTGGCCTCCCGAACTTTCCACTCATCCCGTTTTCATCCCCCCGGCCCCCTGAAGCAGGCAAAAAATGGGCACGTTGTTGGTGAAAACAGAATGTTCAGAAGAGTTCGGGGAGGCCAAAAATGGGCCTGTAAAATGCTTCTGGGGAGGGCGAAAACCGGACGCATGGAGGCCAAACTTTTTTTTTTCTTGTTTTGCTCCTCTAAATCTAGGTGTGTCTTATAGTCCGGTGCGTCTTATAGTCTGAAAAATACAGTATTTAGAGACTAAGGATTTAACTAATCCTTGGTTTGTCAGTGCTGGCTGGAAAAAAAACCCCACAAAGCAAAGAAGTCCAAGGAATCAGTCCAATATCCTTCTAGAAATACGGTCGCATCCATTCAAGCTGACATCTGTAAACTTAAAATGAAGCCTTGGGGGGTGTATTGGAGCGAAGGGGCAGCCCCTTTTGTAGGAGAGAGAGGGAGAGAGCGAGAAAGAGAGGGAGAGAAAGAGAGGGAGAGAGAGAAAGATAGAGAACGAGAGGGAGAGAGATAGAGAACGAGAGGGAGAGAACGAGAGAGGGAGGGAGGGAGGGAGGGAGGGAGGGAGGGAGGGAGGGAGGGAGAGAGAGAGAGAGAGAGAGAGAGAGAGAGAGAGAGAGAGAGAGAGAGAGAGAGAGAACAGGAATGGCTAATGGTTCTGGTTCCATTCTCAAATGTTCGGTCTGCATGGATCTTAATGAACATATGGAAATCGGAAACCACCGGAGGCAAAGAAATCTATCACAAATGAAGGATGTACAACTGGCAGACTTCAACGGAGAAGCATATATAACCAGTGGTGGGATCCTGCTGGTTTAACAACCGGTTCCGTGATCGTGTGCTTTGTGCACGCCTGATGCGGGCTCCACGCTCATGCACAGTTTTAACGAAACTTATCTTCCACGCTACTTCTGGGGAGTAACACAGCTGAGGCGCAGCATCCGCTCTGCCACGTGAATCAGCTGAGGGGATATAGGGAAGTAAAATGCAAGGGCAGGCGGACGAGCCCACCCCATCATCAGAGCGAACCGGTTCTCTCCCCAGCTGATCGCTGGAGCTACGGGTTTGCCCGGACCGGTCAGAACTGGCTGAATCCTACCCCTGTATTTAACATGCTAGGTTGCAAGCAAAGGTGGAAAAAGATTAAAACAACACTTTCTATATGGTCAATCAAGAAAGGAAGGAAAGAAAGAAGCATGTTAAAACCTCCGATAACCAGGTGGGAAGAGAGTAAATCAACACTTTCCATATGGTCAAGAAAGAAAGAAGGAAGGAAGGAAGGAAGGAAGGGAGGAAGGAAGGAAGGGAGGGAGGAAAGAAGGAAGGAAGGAAGAAGCATATTAAAACCTCCAATGACCAGGTGGGAAGAGATTAAATCAACACTTTCCAAATGGTCAAGAAAGAAAAAAGGAAGGAAGGAAGGAAGGAAGGAGGGAGGGAGGAAGGAAGAAAGAAGCATATAAAACCTCTAATGCCCAGATGGGAAGAGATTAAATCAAGACTTTCCAAATGGTCAAGAAAGAAAGAAAGAAAGAAAGAAAGAAAGAAAGAAAGAAAGAACCATATTAAAACTTCCAATGGCCAGGAGAAAGCTTTTTGCTGACTTGCTAGTTTGTTTTTTTTTAATGCAGAAATTTGGCTCTTTTGCAAGAATGTGTTCACCCTGCAATCTTCCCACATCTGGAGAAAGGATTTTTTTTTTTTAAAAAAAAAGCAACTGCTTGATTGAAAAAGAGGCAAGGCTCTCTTTACACACAAACCCTCGGAATAATGCGATCTCTGCCAGCTCTAAGGATCGGGGAGATCATCGCACTTTTAAAATGTCCAGCTGAAGTGGATCAACCTTGGGTTTAACCTAAAATACAGGCCTGTCGTTCCGCAGCTACAGCGAAGAGAGTTAAAGCTTGTGGGTCAGACTGATCTTGGATATTAGATGCCCCAGCAAAGGACAGCTGTGCATCTCGGCGTTGGAGTAGAACTGTATAAATTAAAATTTTAATCTTTTTTTTTAAAAAATTACCGTAAATGAATTATTTCTCCACTAGGACTCCCAAGGTCCCTCTCGCAGTTACTGCTATTGAGCCAGGTGGCACTTATATATTATACCACAGAATTTGGTTTTTCTGGCCCAAATGTAGAACCTTACTTTGTTCCACTGTTGAATTTCGTTTTGGGAGATAGGGCCCAATGTTCAAGTCAGTCAAGATCTTTCTGTGTCTTAAGCCTGTCTTCTGGAGTGTTGGCTATTCCTGCCAGCTTGGTGTTATCTGCAAATTTAATGAATCCCCCATCTATCCCTTCATCTAAATTGCCTTCATTGAAATGAAGAGCCGAGGTGGCGCAGTGGTTAAATGCAGCACTGCAGGCTACTTCAGCTGACTGCAGTTCTGCAGTTTGGCTGTTCAAATCTCACCGGCTCAGGGCTGACTCAGCCTTCCATCCTCCTGAGGTAGGTAAAATGTGGACCCGGATTGTTGGGGGCAATATGCTGACTCTGTAAACCGCTTAGAGAGGGCTGAAAGCCCTATGAAGCGGTACATAAGTCTAACTGCTATTGCTATTGCTATAAATCATAGATAGATAAGATACCGTATTTTCCGGCGTATAGGCGACTGGGCGTATAAAACGACCCCCTACTTTCAGGCGCCCGCGAGCAGGCTGAAGGCCTCTGCGCTGCCGGGCTTTCGTAGTTTGAGCTCGGCGCCTTCCTCTTCCAGACCGCCAGCCAGACCTTACTAAGCCATCCCAGCGCTCATCCATCCATGTGCCCTGGCGAGGAGCGCCGAGGTTATTGATTGAAAGGCTGGCGTCTGCACTGGGGGTGCGGCTTTTTGCTTGGCGGCATTGCTTTTTCTTTTCTTTTGGTTTTTTGGTATGGCCTTTCTTATACCTGGCGTATAAGATGACCCCAGATTTTTGAAATAATTTTTTGGGGTTAAAAAGCCATCTTATATGCCGGAAGATACGGTAGATAGATAGATAGATAGATAGATAGATAGATAGATAGATAGATAGATAGATAGATAGATAGATAGATAGATAAATGATAGATAGGTAGGTAGTAGGTAGATAGCTATAGTTAACTAGATAGCTAATATTGATAGTGATAGTGATATAGATGATAGACAGATAAATAGGTAGGTATGTAAGATAGCTAGATAGCTAATATAGATAGCGATAGAGATAGTGATGGATAGATAGATAGGTATGTAGGTAGCTATAAATAGCTAGATAATAGAGATAGTGATATATAGATATAAATATATAGATATCATTCTTTCCTTTTTCTCTGACATATTCTTATTTTGCTTTCTTTTCTGCACTTTTATTATTTTTCTCCTTTCATGTCTTTGTATTAGTTTTTTTTAAAAAAATCTGTAATGTTTATTAAAACTACTATGAAAACAACAAACAAAATCCCGCTTGATCCCCAAGGCTAGCCGGTTCTCATTTATTAATATGAAAGAGATTTACTCCCAGAGAACTGCTTGCTGTTCTCTTCAATGCCTTATCCGATTGCCAAGTCTTTTAGTTCTTCTGACGGGCAATTAGGATCACTTATGCTCCGGTTTTTGTTTTTGTTTTATTTTCTCCTTCCCGTTTTTCAATCTAGCCTTTTTACTTTTGGCCGATCAGCTCCGTCACCGTGGGAAGCCTTTCCCAGCAAATAGCAACCCCTGCCATTTTCAGAGTGCCTCTTTCCAGTCTGAATTTGGCAAGCCCACAATTCTGTTTCTCTTTTCAAGTTAGGATAGTTCCATGAGCTCCGGGTAGAGATATACAGGTAGTCCTCAACAGAGGTGGGTTCCTACAGGTTCCTACAGGTTCGCACCGGTTCAGTAGAACCGGTTCGTCAAATCTACCGAACCAGTTAGAAGATGTTCCACCAGTGAACCCAGGAAGCAGGCCACACCCACAGAAGAGGTTCCAATTTTTTTGGGAACCCACCACTGGTCCTCGACCTATAACGGTTTGGTTAGTGACCACTTGAAGATACAAGAGTGCAGTGGTGGGTTCCTCCCAGGTCCAGTATGGCCGTACCGGTAGTAGCCAGGAGCAGTTGACAGCGTACCGGTACGGTGGCTCATTTGGGCCACCTGCCCGCCCGCGTTCTATACTTGCTTATAAAGCAACCGGCCAATTGCGCACGAGTGCATAGTGTGCAGCCCTTGCGTGAGCCCCAACAAGCAGCTGGGTGTCGCAGGGGTGGTGGATTGCACATGCGCGCGCTCTTGCCCGAACAGGATGCACAGCCTTATGAGCCGCGTACCGGTAGTGATGGTAAGAGCAACCTACCACGGCAACAGTCCTTCCGTCCTTCCGAGGTGGGTCAAATGAGGACCCAGATTGTTGGGGGCAAGAGACTGACTTTGTAAACTGCTTAGAGAGGGCTGGGAAGCGGAATATAAGTCTAAGTGCTATTGCTATATGAATCGTTTCCCCTTTCTAGTTATGGCATCTCTGACAAGAGAGGAGATTTGAGTGCCCACCATAAACGCCTCCAGTTTCAATTAAGATGATTTAAAATGAAGCCGATAACGGACCTCCCTGCTACTTCAGAAGGGTGGTGTTAGTTTATGGTGGCAAACAATTAGAAGTCCACTAACAGCTTTTCTGGCTGCGTTTAACCAAAAGGCCTCGGGTTTTGCCCCAAGATGTGTGCATCTGATGAAAGGAACTGCAAAAATAGAATTTTTAAATTCTTTTTAGTCCTTCTTTGTGGAAACATAGGATGTAACTCGACTGGATGTGCGTTACGCTACCGAATCGGGTTTCCCACTACGGTGCCCATCTCATCTACACAAGCTGGTGATTTGGCTAACCGTTGCGCTAGTGGGAGCCTGCAAATTTGCACCCGGGCAAGGACCATCATTGTGGCCTGAAAGATGCCACTGCGGGTTCCCCCATTCAGCCTAAACGGGAGAGACAAAGCCTCTCCTGCAGTTCGCTTCTCCTTTTCCGGGCTAAATTGGAAGCTAAAGTTATCTTTAAACTCTCTCTCCCCCCGCCCTCTCTTTCTTTAAAAAAACAAAACAAAACAAAAATGGTCTCAAATCCAATTTGCAAGGAATTGTTTGAAACATATTCGCTATTGCCAGGAAAACAATAGCAGCCTTCCAATTAACGGCACCTGCATTACAATTCAATGCGTTTAAATTGCTAAGGGCTCGTGGCTGATACCCTACTGACAACAATTAGCATTAAAGAAAAAAGAAGGGGGGAAAAAAAAGCCCTACCACATTCCGCAGTTTAAAAGCAGTGGGTGGGAATTACAAAAGGTTAACAGACTAAATATAAAAATGTTTTTGAATATCAAATCAATGCGTTTTGTTAGGGGAAGGAAAAAAAAACACCGGGTACTGTAATTTAACCAAATAGGGTTTTAAAAAAATATCTGGAGAGGATCCAGATGTAGGAGAACCAATTGGAGAACGAACCTCTGCCCGAAAAAAAAAAGAGAGGGAGGGAGGAAGGGATGGAGAGGGAGAGAGAGAGAAGATAAACTAATTAATCATCATCGTTGTCCTATCACATCCTGTTTATTTAGGATTTTTCGAGCAGAGGTTCTTCCCATAATGCTGGCAGAAACTATCCCATCCTCTCCGACATTATTTATAATAACGCTGCTTGGAAAAGAAAAGAAAAAAGGAAGAATTGATTGGTGCACCATTAACTTCTTCCTCTGGGTTGGAGCAAAGTGCACACACTCTGACTGGTAGGAGAGAGAGAGACACACACACACACACACACACGAGTAAGGCTGAGGGTGGCACAAATATGCGCAACCCACCCACCCAATCTGCGCCAGATGTGGGAGGCATTGAGGCATTAAATTCCGAAGGCGTGGATATATATATATATTTTTGCAGAGATGCTGGCAACACTGCCTGGGCTCCAGCCCAGATGTGTTTCATGTTAATGCTCGTCTCAAAGGAAAGAGAAGCCAGCCGCCCTCACCCACCCCCCATCCGCCCTCACCCCCGAACTCGATTCTTTCTTAACTCAAGATTAAGATTTAGGTTCTGGTTTGAAAGAGGAATTACATACTCTGAATCATTTTTTTAAAAAAAACCCTCTCCTTTACGTTCCCGTCAACTTTGGAACAAAGCTAAGAGATTACTCGATCTTCCCGGATTATTTGACCTTCCCCAACTCTCCAACGTGATCAAAACGTGATCGAGTGGAGAAGGAAATGGCAACCCACTCCAGTATCTTTGACACGAAAACCAAAGGGCAAAAAGATATGAACGCTTGTAAAATGGAGCTTTTACAAAAGTTGGCTTGAAACTCAACATGAAGAAAACTAAGATCATGGCACCCGACCCTCTCAATTCCTGGCAAATAGATGGGGAAGAAATGGAGGTAGTGACAGATTTACTTTCCTGGGCTCCACGATGACCACAAATGGGGACTGCAGCCAAGAAATTAAAAGAGGCTTGTTTCTGGGGAGGGAAGCTATATGGTAAATCTAGGCAGCCTACTAGAAAGCAGAGACATCACCCTGCCAACAAAAGTGCGTCTAGTCAAGGCGATGGTTTTCCCAGTTGCAATGGATGGCTGTGAAGGTTGGACCATAAGGGAGGCTGAGCACCAAAGAATGGAGGCCTTTGAACTCTGGTGCTGGAGGAGAAGACTCCTGCATTGAGTCCCTTGGACTGCAAGGCCATCCAACTGGTCAATCCTAGAGGAGATCAACCCTGACTGCTCTTTAGAAGGCCGGATCCTGAAGAGGAAACTCAAAGACTTTGGCCACCTAAGGAGAAGGAAGAAGGACTCCCTGGAGAAGAGCCTCATGCTGGGAAAGATGGAGGGCAAAAGAATAAGAAGGGGATGGCAGAGAAGGAGATAGCTGGATGGAGTCACAGAAGCAGTCGGCGTGAGCTTCAATGGACTCCAGAGGATGGTAGAGGACAGGAAGGCCTGGAGGAACGTTGTCCATGGGGTCGCGATGGGCGGGACACGATTTTGCAACTAACAACAACATTGTTCTTCTGGTCAGTCTTGGGGCACCCGAGAAGTAGGAAGACTTAACGTGGAAGTCCTTTGGGCAAGAGATCTGGGAACTGCCGCTAAGGACAAACAATGCAAGATCTTTTAAATGAATTCAGCTTTCTTCAGGCAGTAGACCGTGTATGTATGTACAACGCATTAAAGCCCCGGGTTGTTTAACTATGGTTTAGTGAATAAATGACAAATAAGCCACAAACAAACTACCTCTTGGCTCGGCGGATTGCGAGCGCTCAGTCTCTGTGTTTCAGAAGTCGCTCAGAGAAAGGAAGGATGCATCCGAATTGACCATCAACCCGAATCCGATCTCAAAAAGCTGAGTGAGGGTCTTAATGTTACACTACCAATAAAGGCCATTTAGAACATGTCGCTCTGGGTTTGTGTTTTATCTGTTCTCCTGTAATTTCTTGCACCCATTTCCAAATTTTTGTCCAATATTTTTGTGTTTACGGGCAGGTCCACCATATGTGATAACAAGTCCCTTGTACTTTTTTACAGATAAAATACAAACCCGAAATCTTTCTACTGGGAATAATCAAAGGGAAATATACAAAGAAAATTAAGTACATATTAATACATCTGTTAACTACAGCTAGAATAGCATTTGCCCAATGCTGGAAACAAAATAATACCCCCTCGGATGAATTAGTGATTAAAAAAAACTTTGGATTGTGCAGAGATGGACAAATTAACACTGAAATTAAAAGATAAAGAAGAGTCGGAATATTATGAAATTTGGAACAATTGGTACAAATGGCTGCAAAACAAGAATAAAATATATTAAGCCAAAAAACAATATATATATATATAATATATAGAACTGTGTATAAAGTGTGTAAATATAGAAGCGAAATATTATATACATGTACGGGTATGATGACATAACAATGTTGATGTAATGACTGTAAGGTGTTGTAGAAGGGAAAAAATAATAATAATAAAAAATCTGCTATAGAACATGTCGTTCTGCTGAACCAAAACTGGACTCCTGCCATAAGCTTTAACTCAGCCACCAGGTTAGTTTACTATTCTAAATACCTATTTTTTGGAGGGTGGGGGGTGGGTTCTGGGTTAGTTTGGCTCACTAGAGTTAGGGATTAAGCAGGATTTGGTGGTATGTGTGTGTGGTGGGAGATTCAGTTCTTGTCTTAGCATGTTTTGTGGGCACAGTTCTGCTGTGGGAATTGTTTTGCTACCTTGGGTTTAGGGTTAAGCTACCGGCATCCAGTGTTTTGGAACACAAACTAACCCAACAGGCTGGATTCACCCCCCAGCGGTGCCAACCTCACCCCAGGTTCAAACGAAGCCAGCTTAGCATGAATGTCCCGCTTACATCTCGGATTCTCAGTCCTGCAACCACTGTACGTTTCTCTGCCACAGAGTCAAGCCAGCCTAAAACAAAACCAGTCTGAGCAACACGATCTTAGGTAAAGGTAAAGATTCCCCTCGCACACAGGTTGCTAGTCGTTCCCGACTCTAGGGGGCGGTGCTCAACCCTGTTTCAAAGCCGAAGAGCCAGCGCTGTCCGAAGACGCCTCCGTGGTCATGTGGCCGGCCTGACTCAACGCCCGAAGGCGCATGAAGCGCTGTTCCCTTCCCGCCAAAGGTGGTCCCTGTTTTTTCTGCTTTCATTTTTTACGTGCTTTAGGATGGCAGAAGCTGGGACAAGTCATGGGAGCTCACTCCGTTATGCGGTGCTAGGGATTCGAACTGCCAAACCTTCTGATCGACAAGCTCAGCGTCTTAGCCACTCAGCCACCGCGTCCCTCAAGTAGACTGGGCTGTAAAAACCCTGAGGGGAAAGTCTATCCTCCAAAGCCCCTGAAGGCAGGAAGAAGAAGCAACGGATGGAAACCCATCAAGGAGAGGAGCAACCTGGAATTAAGAAGGAATTTCCTGACAGTGAGAACAATTAACCAGGGGAACAACTTGCCACCAGAAGTTGTGAATGCTCCAACACTGGAGGTTTTTAAGAAGAGGCTGGACAAGCATTTGTCTAGAATGGTAATAGGGTCTCCTGCTTGAGCAGGGGGATGGACTAGAAGACCTCCAATTCTGTAAGTCTTTTTAAGGCAGTACTCTATGGCAGTGTTTCCCAACCTTGGCAATCTGAAGATGTCCGGACTTCAACTCCCAGAATTCCCCAGCCAGCATTCGCTGGCTGGGGAATTCTGGGAGTTGAAGTCCAGACATCTTCAAGTTGCCAAGGTTGGGAAACACTGCTCTATGGAGTAGAAAGCCCTGCCAGAAGGACGGGAATTGTGTGCACGTCTGTGTGTATTTTAACAGTTGATTTATATATTTTCGCATTACATACCTAGGTGCTCAGTGGAAAGCATATTGTTTGGGTCGTATGTGCTTTAGCCACTTAGCGTCTTAGCCACTGAGCCACCGCGCCCCATGATCTTAATTATGAAAATTAGGAAGACGATTCCTCCCCCGCCCCTTCTCTCTCTCTGGCATTGTTTTGGTGGTGGTGATGGGGTGGGGAGGGGGGAGGAGGTCACTCAAACAGATCAAAGGCTGAAGGCCGGGGAACGCTTGCAAAGCTTGTTTAGACGTTCCTCGTCAAACAAAAGGGAAAAGTGCAAGCGACCCCAACCACAGTTGTGAGAATCACGCTGGGCCTCCTCACCAGGTTTAATCCCTTCAGACAGCTCAGCAAGAGAAGGGACAAAACCACCCCGCGACCTCTGGCCTATTCGGGACCGAAGCCTCCATGCCTTCCTCTTCGGGCAGATGGCTTCCCTGCTATGGAGAAGTTTCCCGGCACGACGATGATGCTGCCGTCCCGACTTAAATAAACGTCACCGCTAAGTAAACCGCAGATGGCAGCTGAACTTCTTAACCCTCGAATGGGCTGAAGGGAGAAAGAAACATAAGAAATGCAGATGGACGGGCAGGGACGGAGGCCCTGACACAACGGGGCCACCTGTGATGAAGGCAGCCTCTGCTCCAGACCTCCGACGGCCAAATATTCGTATTGAATTCAAGGCAGGGGATGGAGGAGGAGGTCGTGCCAGCCGTTAAATGGGATGCAAACACGGGCAAGGGACACGTTGAGGTTCGAGGGGCCAAACGGGGAAGAAAGTCATGTTTCCAAGTCGTGCGCATGTACGTGCGCGGATCCAGATGTTCTCGTTCTGTGACTGTATGTTTTTTTTCCCCATAAGCTGATCCCATCATGGTTCTCCCCCTCCCCCCCAAGGAGGACTCCACAGAAGGATCTGGAAGGAGGCTGAATCCCCCAAAAATTCTCCATCTGGTCTTTGAAGCCTTGCACACTTGGGGTTTTTTTTCCCTTAGGAGTCCCAGGAATTCAATGAGTTCTCCAACACTCAATCATCATCTTTTTTCTTCTTCTTCTTCCCCTTCCTCTTCCACCTCTTCTTCCCCCTCTCCTTCTTCTTCCTCCTCCTCTCCTTCCCCTTCCCCCTCTCCTTCTTCTTTTTCCTCCTCCTTTCCTTCTTCTTCCCCTTCCTCCTCCTCTTCTTCCCTTCCTCCTCTCCTTCTTCCCCTTCCTCCTCCTCTTCTTCCCTTCCTCTTCTCCTTCTTCCCCTTCCTTCTCCTCTTCTTCTTCCCTTCCTCTTCCTCCTCTCCTTCTTCCCCTTCCTCCTCCTCCTCTTCCCTTCCTCCTCCTCCTCTCCTTCTTCTTCTCTTCTTCCCCTTCCTCTTCTTCCCCTTCCTCCTCTCCTTCTTCTTCTTCCTCTTCTTCCCCTTCCCCTCTTCTTCCTCTTCTTCCCCTTCTCCTCCTCTCCTTCTTCCCCTTCCTCCTCCTTGTTCTTCCTCCTCCTCTTCTTCCTTTTCTTCTTCTTCCCCTTCCTCCTCTTCCTCTCCTTTCCCTTCTTCCTCCTTGTTCTTCCTCCTCCTCTTCTTCCTTTTCTTCTTCTTCCCTTTCCTCCTCTTCCTCTCCTTCTTCCCCTTCCTTCTCCTCCTCCTCCTCTTCTCCTTCCAGCATAACCCTGGAATGCCTCGATCAACTTCAACCAAACTCAGTACACAGATGACTTACTCTCTGGAAACAAATACTGTGCGGGCAACTCAGTCATTATAGCCCCATTTGCCTCATGGGTTTTGCTGGTTCCTGAACTAACCTACTTTCTGGGTTCACCGCCCGGACTGAATCATCGACTAATCCAACGGGATAAGCTGCCAAAAAGTCCAACTGAAGGTTAAAGCTTGCTAAGCTCAGCGTATTGTGAAAAACCTGCCAGCTATTCTTTCCTTGCCAGTTTATTCTTTCCTTGACCTGGGAAAACCCAGCCTGCTGTCAACGCCCAGAGCATGACTGTCGAAGTCAGTCGCCCAGGGTCCAAATTTTGATCATGTGACTGTGGGGATCCTACAACGTTCGTAAGTCTGAAAAGGGAACATAAGTCACTTTTCCTCCCCCAGCGCTATTGTAACTTCAGTCACTGAATGAACTGTTGTTAAGTCGAGGTCACCAAAGCTCTCGCCATTCCAGATGTCTTCTCCAACTTGGCAAGCTGTTCTTAGGGTGGTGGAGCTTACCCCGTTTTGAGACTAGAGGGGGAAAAATGCTCCTGTGACTTTTAAGAAGCTAGAAGGACCAAACCATCTTGGTTGATATCACTCAGGGGGCCACCTGGAGGGCGTTCAGTTCTTTGGAAACGTTTCCCAAACCGCCTTGCCTTTAAAAATCCTCTGCAAAATCCAGCTCAAAAAGGGGATTTCGAATCGACGCACGTTTCGAAGGCCCGATTCCCACTGAGCTTTTATTTCCCCATCTCATAAATTCTGCCCGGTTTGAGACATGTAACGAGAGAGCCAACGTCTTGTCCAAAAGAATGAGAAGCATTTGAGCTGAAGCGGCAGAAAAAGAAAAAAAAACACGGGACGACAGGAAGCAAACTTTTAAAACAGATGGACGGTTGCTATTGTCGGTGCTTGGAAACGGGCTGAGTTGGTGTACTTTGCCGGTGCAAAAAACACAAGGGCCGCATGGGGGAAATCAGCCATGGTGGAACAGGCGTCTCATTCCACAGGAGCGATGTCAGGCTAAGCCAGATACGCTTGCATTGTTGCTCCAAGTCCAGACGTTAAGAAGCTTTACTTAAAATTGGCCGGTGGTTAGAGTTAATCAGAAAGGATGCAGAAATTCTGGGGAATTGGAGAATTTATACCCAGCATGGGCTGAAGTCTTGCAAGGCATGTAGATGCCCAATGCAGAAATCCAATAGCCCAGGATAAGAACTTTCCAGGCAGAAAATAGCAAGAGCACTTAAAACTTCTATACTGCTTCACGGGGCTTTTACAGCCCTCTCTAAGTGGTTTACAAAGTCAGTCTCTTGCCCCCAACAATCCAGGTCCTCATTTTATCCACCTCGGAAGGACGGAAGGCTGAGTCAACCTTGAAACGGTGAGATTCAAACTGCCCAATTGCAGGCAGCTGGCAGTCAGCAAAAGTAGCCTGCAGTACCGTACTCTAACCACTGGGAGGGAGAGAGTGGCACGCAGAGCCATCTCTCCGGGAACACCAGCTGTCACCCATTGCTCTTCTGGGTTCCGGCGCGCCAGCCAGCTGGCCTTCAGACACCTGGGAGCACCGGAAAATGGAAGAGCAGTTCCCCGGCGCATACATGTGTGCCGGGGAACTCCTCTTCCGGTTTCTGGTGCTCCCACTCGGTGCCGAAAAGGCTCGCTAACGCTGGTCCAAGCTAAATTAAACCATGAGTGGTCTTGGGCCTCTTCGGTGTCACTTGGCATCCCAAAGATGCTAATGGAAAATACAGAGAGGAGGACCAGATTATTTGCCTTTATTTGAAAATCTTCTGAAAGAAGCAAGCAGTCAATTGCTGCTAAGGGAGGAGGAACTTCCCCTGAAGTGACTTTTAATCCGGCTTCCGATGTCATTACGCCGGCTTCAAAACCAGAGAGTCGAGCACATCTATTTCTGAAAGGGAAAACGCCCCGAGCAGCTCTCAGAATTCCATTTTGCTGGCTGTTCATCAATAGTTCATAGGGCTGGGTACCTTTCCATCACTGGGTTATTACCGCCACGTTAAAAGAAGAAGTGGGGGGGGGGGGAAGCAAAATCCTCAAGGACCTCAGTCATTTACCCATCAGCAGAACTTACTCCTGAGGTGTTTTGATCCTGGGCCAACCTTTTGCTCAAGCAGCCAGCCAGAAAGTCTTGCTGGAAAAAGAATGGAAGGATAGATGGAGAAAGAGGGAGAGGAGGGAGGAAGGAGAGGGAGAGAGGAAAGGCAGGAGAGAGAGGGGGGGAGAGAAGGAAGGAGAGGGAGGGAAGAGAGAGAGGGGGGAGGGAAGGAAAGAGAGAGAGGGAGGGAAGGAAGGAGAGAGAGGGAGGGAAGGAAGGAGAGGGAGGGAAGGAAGGAGAGGGAGGGAAGAGAGAGAGAGGGGGAAGGAAGGAGAGGGAGGGAAGGAAGGAGAGGGAAGGAAGGAGAGAGAGGAGGGAAGGAAGGAGAGGGAGGGAAGGAAGGAGAGGGAAGGAGAGAGGGAAGGAAGGAGAGAGAGGGAGGGAAGGAAGGGAGGGAGGGAAGAGAGAGAGAGGGGGAAGGAAGGAGAGGGAGAGAGGAGAGAGAGGGGGAAGGAAGGAGAGAGAGGGAGGGAAGGAGAGGGAGGGAAGGAAGGAGAGGGAGGGAGAGAGGGAAGGAAGGAGAGAGAGGGAGGGAAGGAAGGAGAGGGAGGGAGGAATGAGAGAGAGGGAGGGAAGGAAAGAGAGGGAGAGAGGGAATGAAGTAATGAGAGGGAGGGAAGTAATGAGAGGGAGGGAGGGAAGAGAGGGGGAGGAAGGAGAGGGAGGGAGGGAGGCAGAGAGTCAAAGGAGTGGGAGGGATGAAGGAAGGAAGAAAGGAAGGCAGGGTGTTCATGGATGGATGGATGGATGGATGGATGGATGGAAGGAAGGAAGGAAGGAAGGGTCAGCTATAACAGTTTACCAGCTAATCAAACTCTCATTCTAACATCAAAACTGCCGCCTTCTTCAACCTGATGCTCTTCAGATGTCATCAGGACCATTATGGACCATACTGGCTGAAATTTTTGGAGCTGTTAGAATTACTACTATTATTATCAGATTTGTATATGACCTTACCACCAATGTACTTAATGCTCCCTTCTCCTGTTTTCCCCCACAACAGCAACAACACCCTGTGAGGTGGGTTGCATTGAGAGAGAATGATCCTTCCTCTTGGTTGACTTTCACACCTCAAGGATTATAACTCACTCAACCCTGTTTCTGGCCCAGCTGCTCCACTACTACAACAAGCCGGAGCTCAAGTATTCATTACAGGCCCCTCTGTTCCCCTAATGTCATTTTACTGTAGTCCCAGCTGGATGAGGGAATCTGACCCATTGTGGCTTGCTTCAATCTGTTTTTTTCCCCTCCAATCTCTTTTCCGTTCAAACGCAGGAATATTACAACAGAAACTCTCACGAAAGGGGAAAAACTCCCAAAAAGAGGTTTGTTTATTTACTATTTCTAAATCTTCTGGTGACTTAAAGCAAGGGGGGAGGGGGGGAAGGTCAGGTGTTACGTAAGGGCCCTTATAAACATATTTTGCTTGGAAGAGTGGAAACAAAAAACTAAATTTAATACAACCAAAACAGGGGTGGAAAACAAAAAACAAAGGACAAACGAAGAATTTTGCGTACGCTGGGGCTATCAAAATAAACTTTCCCGGAGCGCCAATAGAGAGGTTGTTTTTACAACCGCTAGGCTTTCCCCAGCCCCCCAATCTGTCTAGCGAGCCGAGCAAATTAAGATTCAGAGCGTATATTTGCAAATGTATCAAGTGATATGGGGGGAGGGGGATTGGAATATTAGGGCTCACCATAAACCCAGATAAACTCGGATTCAACTCCCAAGGTTTCAAAATGTTCGGAGTTTCCATTGAATAATTTCAATCAATCACTTGGCCTGTAAAATGATATCCGGGTATTTTTTTTTTTTTATGAAAGGGGAGGGAGGGGGGAAACAAAAAACGTCAGCTCATCTGTCAGCACAGCCCTTTAAAGGAAGCCAAAATAACAATATATAGGTAGTGAATGTATATTTATACAAAGGATGAGTTGGCAGTTTTGACTCACTGGGATTAGGTTAAACCTTGAGACACAAGTTTTGAGTAGGTGGAGAGAAAGGAAGAGAGAGAGAGAGAGAGAGAGGCCCCTAAGAGGTGGAGACGAAGAACTTGGCCAGGAGATGGGAAAGCAGAGAGAGAGCTCAGCTTTACAAAATTGCTTCCCCTTTTCCTCTGCAATTCTTTTCTTGTCTTCCACTTAAATCCAAAAATGGAACAACATAGGGATTACACAGCTTTTACTCTCCAGTTTGAATCATCATCATCATCATCAAACGACCCCATCATCCCTTGCGGGGTGGAGTGTGGGCAACTGAGTATTGAGTGGCTTCAAACTCGGGGCCAAATCTAAAAAGAGCTCTCGTCAGCTCCTTTTCGCGCGGGCTGAGTTCTTGTTCCATTAGAGTTATACAATAACAGAGTTGGAAGAGACCTTGGAGGTCTTCTAGTCCAACCCCCTCCTTAGGCAGGAAACCCTGTACCGCTTCAGACAAATGGATATCCAACATCTTCTTAAAAACTTCCAGTGTTGGAGCATTCACAACTTCTGGAGGCAAGTCGTTCCACTGGTTAATTAATTCCACACTCTCCCATCTGATCTGCGTTCGAGTAAACCTTCCTTTGGCCTGGATTCAAGTCCCGAAAGATTAAAAAGGCACCTATGGTGGTTTCCTATGCCCTGATCTTATCAAGCAGGTCCTTGAACAGAAATGTAGAAGGTTTTGAGCATCTAGCAGCCGAGCGGAGGTACAATGGGAGTGAAAGGAAGATTTTACCCTATTGACGTCTTGCCTCCTTCGGTGACAAGGAACCAGGCCGCGTGTTGTGACCCACTAGTGGTCAGTGGAGCTGGCAGTAGATTAGGACAGTGAGGAGGTTGGGGAGGAAGGTGGGCCAGTCCTGGAGTCTGGGAAAGGCTCTGATGAGGGCTCTGTGTCGGAGGCAGAGAGGGGGCCAGGGCCGTATGCCAGTTATCAGCTGCCTTCGGAGTCAGACATCAGTGAGGCAGAAGAACAGCTGGAGCCTCTTCCCAGTGTGCGCATATGCAGAGTGGCCAGATGAAGGGAAGAGCTAAAGAACAGGGGTCGACTTGGGAATAAGGCCACAGGTGGACAATGAATGGCCCCTCCCAGAGGAAATAAAACAGGAGCGAAAGGGGAGTGGAGTTTGCAGGAGACAATTAGCTCGCTTAATTGGTTGGCGACTCTCCGAGACTCCTGGCCAAGTTGTGCAGATCTCGGCCTGGCAGCTCTCCAAGCCAGATAAGGTCTGTGACCGCAAATCCTCCCTCGAAAGACTTTGCTGGATGTGAAGGAGCAGAATTCACAGGAAATTAATAAAAGGGTTTTTTTGTCATGACCAGGAGTTTACTTCAGGCTCTCGGGAAGCCTCGGTCAGAACACCGAGTTTGAGTGACACAAAGCTTAGGAGACTGCCAAAACAGGATAGGGTTGGGCCTAGAGGCTGTCATGCCTTAGCTTGTAACTCAAGTGTCAGCGACCTAGTAATGCCACTTTTCTCTCCTAAGTGGTTTTTATTCTCTCTCTCTCTCCTTTTGAAAGACGGGGCATCGTTACTTGGCAAAAAGAGCAGCTGAAATGCAACCACTGAGCACTTCTCTCTGTCTCAAAAGCAGGCTTAGATTGATCCAAGAACTCCATCCCTCCCCTGCCACAAAGCTGTTTAATACATGGTCTCCCCCCCCCCACCACTTCAGGAATTTGGAAATCAAACTAATTTCTTCCGAAGGATGCCAGTGCAAACTTCACAGGCAGCCTTCCAATGTTCTCACAACCGTCCATTAGCGTACAAAAGGCTCCACAGGTTTTCTCCCCCCCTTCCCTCCCTCCCCCGGTTTCTTAAACCTTGTGCTCAAAACCAACTTCATCCCGGTTACTTACTGTCCTTTGTTTCAAGGCCCAGCTTTTTTTCGTGGGAGGGTACCGCTTCGGGCCCGGCGTGTGCTGATTTGCTGACAGCCGAGGGAACGCCTTGCGAGACTTGGCTTGAAGACGCGACCGTCATCGAAGGGGAACTCGGACCCCCGTGCTTCCTGCCAAAAGAAAAAGAGGAAAAAAAAACAGAACCAAGGCTGACTGGGGCGCAGATGTTAGGGCTTGCGAGCCACAAAGGCAAGACAGCGGATAGGATGCGAAAGCTTCAATGTTCCCCGAGATGGAAAAGGGAGGCTGGCCAGTTCTAAGAGAGGTTTTTCCAGTGAACTGTAACCCGAAAGAAGTAGGACGAGGTTCTCACTGGCTGGTGGTGGCCTCTTTGTGAGTAAAACAAGCCGAGGGCAGATAACGCGGCCTCATTAAGGATGTGTGAAAACAAGGGAAAACAGTTACGGATTGAGAGTCGCGGAAGGGGAAGTTGAAGCGGTCGTGAATGCTGGTTGCACTCACTATTGGGTCATCTTCGGCATCTTCCTCCTCCGAGGCCACCCCCTTGGTAGGACTCTTCGTCACTTTAGGTTGGGGGTCCTCTTTGTAAGGTTGTTGGCCCTGATGACTCTTTTCTGGTGGCGTCTGGGGCCTCCTCTTTACTGCTGACTGAATTGAAGACAGATTCCCTATCAAAATGGGGAGTTCAAACCAGCCAGCGGTTGACTCCACAATGGATAGGGCTTTCGGTTAGGACAGGTAGGGGAAAAAGGACGCCGCGCTAGGAGGAGACTCTATGGTGTTGGGAGCCGGACTTCCGGTCAGCTCCAGAATTGAGCGGGGGGCTTCTGGTAAGGATCTTTGAGTGTTTAAGATTGCCGACCCCTGGGCTAAAGTATTGTTGCTCTGAGCGAGATGGGCAATCCCTACAGGCAGGCAGGCAGGCAGGCAGAGAGAGACAGACGAACAATTGTGAGTACCTTGTTAAACCAAACACTTCTCCAAGTATTCCCCATAAAAACACAATTGTAATAAAAACGCTTTAGATTGTGCAGAAATGGACAAACTGACGCTCAAATTAAAAGAAAAAGAAGACCCAGAGTATTTTCGAACATGGGACTTGTTTTACAAATGGTGGTAGAGGTAGAAATTAGGCGAGGGGAAAAGTATTATTATATATAAATAAAATGATCCAGACAATACGCTTTTCACTAAGCTATGTATGTAATGTGAAAATATATAAATAAACTGTTAAAATACACACACACACAATTCCCGTCATTCTGGCAGGGCCTTCTACTCTATGGAGTAGAGAACTGCCTTAAAAGACTAACGGAATTGGAAGGAGCCTTGGAGGTCTTCTAGTCCATCCCCCTGGCTCAAGCAGGAGACCCTATTACCATTCCAGACAAACGCTTGTCCAGTCTCTTCTTAAAATCCTCCAGTGATGGAGCACCCACAACGTCTGGTGGCAAGTGGTTCCCCTGGTTAATTGTCCTCACTGTCAGGAAATTCCTCCTTAATTCCAGGTTGCTTCTCTCCTTGATGAGTTTCTATCCATTGCTTCTTGTCCTGCCTTCAGGTGCCTTGGGAAACAGACTGTCCCCTTGGGGTTTTTACAGCCTTGAAGGACACAGTGGCTCAGTGGTGGGGAGGGAACAGCGTTCCGTGCGCCTTCGGGAGTTGAGTCACGCCAGCCACAGGACCACGGAGACGTCTTTGGACAGCGCTGGCTCTTTGGCTTTGAAACGGAGATGAGCACCGCCCCCTACAGTCGGGAACGACTAGCACAGATGTGCGAGGGGAACCTTTACCTTTACCTACTTGATGAGCTGACAGTCCACTTGGAAGGTTTTTTTTCCCCCGGGAAAGCATCGAAGTATATCTCTCCGGAGTGACAGCCTCCGCCGGTTTTCAGCTTCGCACCTCTGGGTAGCAGGGAAGAGGCTTCCAAATCCCGCTGAGAGAAACAAAGGCTCCAACCCAAAGTGGTTGTGATCGTAGGAGAGAATTGCAAGCTGGCCGTGGCAAAGGACACTCAGATAATAGGCCAATTGAGCCAAGGTAGCCCGTCCTTTGGACTGAGAGCACATTCAGAATTTGGAAAGAGAGAGAGTGTGTGTGTGTGTGTGTGTGTGTGTGAGAGAGAGTGTGTGTGTGTGTGTGAGAGAGAGAGAGAGAGAGAGGGAGGGAGGGAGGGAGGGAGGGAGGGAGGGAGGGAGGGAGGAGAGAGAGAGAGAGAGAGAGAGAGAGAGAGAGAGAGAGAGAGAGAGAGAGAGAGAGAGAGAGAGAGAGAGAGCGCACAGACCCAAAGTGCTGCCAAGGGAGAAGTTTCTATTCATAAAATATCCATCACAGTGAGCATAGTTCCCAGCTACCCGCCAGAAAACATTCCTGGAAACAAATATTGCCAGAGAATATAGTGCACTGCTTGGCACCGTTCCAGTTGTTTAATTATTTTAATTTCCAAGAGGTTTTTTTTTTAAAAGGCAGGCGGGGCCAGGAGATACCAAAGCACCTTGAGGCTCGTGGGCACCAGGCTGCCTACCCTGTGGAAAGCTATGGTTAGTTTTAGGAGTGGCCTGTTGGCAAAGTGACAGCAACCTATGTTCATACAGAAGCTAAGCCATCAACCATAGCTTACAGGCCATAAGGTTGAGGTACACCCCAAACGAGAGACTAAAACCTATGAAGAACGGTTGCAGGAACTGGGTATGTCTAGTTTAATGAAAAGAAGAACTAGGGGAGACATGATAGCAGTCTTCCAATATCTCTGGGGCTGCCCCAAAGAAGAGGGAGTCAAGCTATTCTCCAAGGCACCTGAGGGCAGAACAACAAGCAATGGGTGAAAACTAATCAAGGAGAGAAGCAACCTAGGAGGAATTTCCTGGCAGTGAGAACAATTAACCAGTGGAACAACTTGTCTCCAGTAGTTGTGAATGCTCCAACACTGGAGGTTCTTAAGAAGATGTTGGACAGCAATTTGTCTGGAATAGTCCAGGGTCCCCTGCTTGAGCAGGGGGTTGGATTAGAAGACCTCCAAGGTGCCCTCCATCTCTGTTAAATTTAAATAAACAGGGCAGCAGTTTAACATGGTTATGAAGGAGGGTTTTGAGGAGATGTGGTAACCCACTCTGATCCTATTGCGGAGGTCCAGATGGGCACCTTTCCTCATGCGATGGCATTGCTCAGGTTTACTTGAACCCATTGATGATGCTTGCCAATCGCAGTGCAAGGCTTCACTCACTGAATTAACCCTCTGAGTCATATGCACCCAACTCTGATTAAGCATAACATGGTGTTCTGACCTAGGCATCCCCAGCATCACGAAGCCAAGTCCTCGTCCGGATAAACCTCTTTTATTTCATTTACAGTGAATTCCTCTCCAGCAAAGTCTTTCCTCTCCCACAGTCTTTCAAGATGGTTTACAATTACCAACCTTTATCCAGCTGGGAGAGTGGCCAGGCCGATATCTTTCAGACGCTGCAATACTTGGCAAGAATGCAGGAATGAACTAATTGCCTCCTGCAAACGCCACTCCCCTGTTGCTCCTCTTTGATTCCCTCTGGGAGGGGCCATTCATCGTCCACCTATGCAAGTCAACCCCTGTTCTTTAGCTCTTCCCTTCGTCTGGCAACTCTGCACATGCGCACACTAGGAACAGGCTCCAGCTGTTCTTCTGCCTCACTGATGTCTGTCTCTGGAGGCAGCTGATAACTGGCATACGGCTCTGCCCCCCCCCCCTTCTGCCTACGACGCAGAGCCCTCGTCCGAACCTTCCCCAGACTCCAGGACTGGCCCATGTTTCTCCCCAACCTCCTCACTGTCCGACTCTGCTGCCAGCTCTGCTAGCGGGCCACAACATATGGCGTGACAGTCCTGGACATCTAGAATGCGCCCACAAGGAACGAAACGAAACTGGAGGCTTTGGGAAGAGACAAACGCTGACTTTCTCCCTGCCACTTACAAAATAGGTTGCTTCTCAGTTGCCTCCAACGATTCCTGGGAGCTGGTTCTGCAGCCTTCCGAAGAGGTGATCTTTCTGATGTCAGCCGTAATCTTCAGCAATCGACCCTTTTCGTCTAAGAAATCGAAGAACAAGGCAAGAGAAACCATGATTTCATCTCCTGCTCCACACCTGGATCAAGGTTAGGTTCTACAAAGAAGCTAAGATTTCTGGGGCCTCCTATTTGGGACACTCCTAAGTGTGAGTAGAAGGCTTAATTGTCTCTTCGAGAGCCACGACTGTGTAAAGACGTCCCTCTTTAGAATATTTGTATGTACAGGTCATCCTCAACTTACAACAGTTCATTTAGTGACGGTTCCAAGTTACGACATCACTGGGAAAAAATGGCTTAGTGCCATTTTTCAACCTTACAACTTACAACCATTGTAGCATCCCCGTAGTCACGGGATCAATATTTAAATGCAGGGCAAATGGTTCATATTTATGACGGTCAGTGTCCCCTTTTGCGACCTTTATGGGTGCCGGCACGCATGCTATGGTGTGTGCACCCTGGCATTTTTCGCACCCGACAACATAAAGGTGAGCCACCGCTGATCTATATAAACAGGGAGTAAGGCCCACTCCTTGGTAACACTGATGACATTACCTCGTTTGGTAATGAGACGTCGGCAAGAAAAACAAGGACATTCAGATGGATCGCACAACATCTGCCTTCTTCTGGTTTTGAATTTCTTCCTACTGAGTTTCACCAGATGCTCTCAAGAACTAATGGGGGGGGAGGGCGGGGTGGAAGGGGAAAAAAACCACCAAGAATCCGTCTGTCTGGAAGAGACATGCAACCAAATCCAAACACGGGGCAGAGTAAACTCCACGGTTGCCAGGACGATCTTCTATCCTGCGACATCCTGCTTCTTTTAGGACAAGCTATCTCTCTCCCTAGGCTTCCACCATGTCCATCTTTCTTTTTTAAAAATAATTTTTATGAAATGTTTTAATCTTTAAAAACAGTAAAGAGGACACAACAAGAAAACAAAACATAGATAACAATATACAGTAATTGTACAGCTTTCTATATCGGATTTCCTGCTTAGCTTTTATAATCCTATATTGCAGCAAACGTAGTATTAACACTTATAGTAATATTAACTATTTGTATCACCATATATTTATATTCTCTATTTTCTGTTTTGGCATCTGATTTCTAGCCACTTATACATTTTATTCCAAACTTTATAGAACTCCGATTCTTCTCTTTCTTTTAGTTCTATTGTCATTTTATCCATTTCTGCGCATTTTCCTGATTATAGTTTCATCTGAGGGTGTATTGAATTTTTTCCAGTTTTGCGCGAAAGCAATCCTGGCTGCAGTGAATATGTGTATGATTATGTATTGAGATGGTTTGTCCATTTTTTTGATCTAGTAGTCCTAATAAAAATGCTTCTGTTTGAGTTCTATTTTTCGCTCCGTAAGTTTTTCCAACCATTTCCAAATTTTGCACCAGTACTTCCTTGTGATGGGGCATGTCCACCACATATGATAGAATGTTCCAGGCTTGTGGCTGCATCTCCAACATTTGGGGGATAAATTTGGGTACATTTTGGCCAATCTCGCTGGAGGCAAATGCCATCTACAAAACATTTGATAGAGATTTTCTTTATACCATGTCCATATTTCTATGTCAAAGACAAAGACATGCAGCCAAAGATGGAAGAAGATCGTTTTCCCACGGGACGAAATCAGAACGTGGTCCATTTTTTATTCAAAAAGGGGGAGAAGAGAGGAGAAGCAGCAACGCAATCAGCACATTCCACAATAAGCCCACAAACACAGCCGTCACCCGGAACAACGTAGGCAGCTAACAATCATTTAATTACCGCAACCTGCTACAGGCAGCCTTGACTTCTCCGGCGGTCATTTGAAACAAAACGGGTTAGGAGGTCCACGCAAGTCTTCTGCAATCGACAGAAAACTTTTCTAAAATCAAGGCTTCCCCTTGGAGCTTTAAAAAGGCTCTTTCTTTTTTTTTCTCTCTCTCTCCTGTTTTTTATTGCAATCAATAATTAGCAAAGAGCTAAGAAGGAAACTCAGGAACAAGTGTGGCTGTGGTTAGCTGGGATTAAGAGGAAATTAGCAATATGGAGAAACACGATGAGGAAGCCCAAAGGATAAACCACCATGGGATCCTAACAAAGAGGCTTTGAGAAAAGGGGTTGCTTAGGTGCTGAGTGGGAACAGGATTGGTTCTCTGGAGCTTCTCGCAAGAAAAATGAGAACTTTGTTTTTTGTTTAAAAAGAGGATGATCTAGGTTGATTTTGGCTTTGAATTGGCCCAGTGTCTAATCTGGTAGTTTGCACACAGGCTCACTGTTACTCCGATTTTAGGAAGTGGAAAGCTGTGGAATTGTTACCTGTCAAGAATGAAACTTGGCCAGGAAACAAGACATGGGAAAGGAGGAATTTGTATCTAAAAACCTGGATGGTCCTGGGATTGAACGGCCCATCGATCTAAAAAGGTTTGAATTCAAATGGCAGACCACATTAAAGTAAGACAAAGGTAAAGGTTCTCCTCGCACATATGTGCCAGTCGTTCCCAACTCTAGGGAGCGGTGCTCCTCTCCGTTTCAAAGCCAAAGAGCCACCGCTGTCCGAAGACGTCTCCGTGGTCATGTGGCCGGCATGATTCAACGCCCGAAGGCGCATGGGACGCTGTTCCCTTCCCACCAAAGGTGGTTCCTATTTTTTCTACTTGCATTTTTTATGTGCTTTCGAACTGCTAGGTTGGCAGAAGCTGGGAGGAGTCACGGGAGCTCACTCCATTACACAGTGCTAGGGATTCGAACCGCCGAGCTGCCAACCTTTCTGACCGAAAAGCTCAGCGTTTTAGCCATTGCATCCCACACTAAAGGACTCCTACTGTAATGTCCCACAAAGCTACCCTTTTGCATTCTTGCCTACGGAATGGATATCAACAACTGTTTCAGATTGGAGAAGGGGGTTAGATAGTCAAAAAATACTTTTCATTCATGGGTTTCACAGCTTTCGCACACTTGACAACTTTCATGAAGACAGATGAAGAACGGTTGCAGAAATTGGGTATGTCTAGTCTAGTGAAAGGGATGCGGTGGCTCAGTGGCTAAGATGCTGAGCTTGTCGATCAGAAAAGTTGGCAGTTCGGCGGTTCGAATCCCTAGCACTGCGTAACGGAGGGAGCTCCCGTGATTTGTTCCAGCTTCTGCCAACCTAGCAGTCCGAAAGCACGTTAAAAAATGCAAGTAGAAAAATAGGGACCACCTTTGGTGGGAGGGTAACAGCGTTTCATGCACCTTCAGCATTTAGTCATGCCAGCCACATGACCACGGAGACGTCTTTGGACAGTGCTGGCTCTACAGCTTTGAAACGGAGATGAGCAGTCGGGAATGACCAGCACATATGTGTGAGGGGAACCTTTACCTCTAGTCTAGTGAAAAGAAGGACTAGGGGAGATATGCTAGCAGTCTTCCAGTATTTGGCAAACTGTTTACCAAAGCACCTGAAGGCAGGACAAGAAGCTACAGATGGAAATTAATCAAGGAGAGAAGCAACCTAGAACTAAGGAGAAATTTCCTGACAGTGAGGACAATTAACCACTGGAACATCAGAAGCCATGGGTGCTCCATCACTGGAAGTTTTCAAGAAAAGACTGGACAGCCACCTGTCTGAAATAGTATAGAAATGAAAAGGACCATTTTTTTCTTATCACTCATAGAAATTATTTTACGGAGTGCCACAAAGCTTTTAAAAAATAGCATTCTTACTTTTAGAAACCTCTCCATTATCGGTCTGAAGCTGGACTTGTAAAGTAAGAACCGATCCTAGACTCAGGTCGATCACCTCTGGTCCTAAAATCACCATTGTCTTCGCTTGCCCTGCAAAATGATCAACAGACCTTGAAAAGACAAGCTGGGCACATTTAAACATCATTCTCTTTTCTAAAAGTAGGCGTCCGGGACGGGACATTGGCAAAATGTTTCCCACAAGGGGGGGGGGGGGCTCGAAACATGGGCAATTAATAAGAGCATATTTTGTAGCAAAGGTATGCAGCGTTGTCTATTTTGCTCTACTTCAAAAAAAGTTTCATTTTTCTAAGTTTAGGGGAGGAAATGAAATTAGTTTCATAGCAGCTTCCACCAGATGTGGAAATCATTTTTTTAAAGACCAAAAGTACCTTGGCAAACCTTAGTAGGTGTGACACTATGTGTTGTGACCCGCCAGTGGAGTTAGTAGTAGATTCGGAGAGTGAGGAGGATGGGGAGAAACATGGACCAGTCCTGGAGTCTGGGAAGGCTTGGACGAGGGCTCGGTGTCGGAGGCAGAGAGGGGGCCAGGGCCGTATGCCAGTTATCAGCTGCCTTCGGAGTCAGACGTCAGTGAGGCAGAAGAACAGCTGGAGCCTGTTCCCAGTGTGCGCATATGCAGAGTTGCCAGACGAAGGGAAGAGCTAAAGAACAGGGGTCGACTTGGGAGTAAGGCCACAGGTGGATGGTGAAGGGCCCCTCCCAGAGGAAATAAAAGAGGAGCAACAGGGGAGTGGAGTTTGCAGGAGACATTATTTCACTTAATTGGTTTGTGACTCTCTGAGACTCCTGGCCAAGTTTTGCAGAGATCGGCCTGGCAGCTCTCCGAGCCAGATAAGGTCTGTGACTGTAAATCCTCCCTCGAAAGGCTTTGCTGGATGTCAAGGAGCAGAATTCACAGCAAATTAATAAAAGGGTTTTTTGTCGGGACAACAAGGAGTTTGCTTCATGCTCTTGGGAACCTCAGTCAGGACACTACGTGAAGATCTCGTCCTATGCCTTTATGATAACCCAACAAGGGAACCTTTAGGTCTCAAGTTCGTATACTTCTGAAGCTGACTTCCCGCCAATATCCTTGACTGCCCATTCCTTCTGGTAGTAGAAGGCTTTAATTCACAAGGTCTTTCTTTCCTATTCCGTCCTCCTTCCAGGGCAGGAAGATGAAGCATTGTCCCTGCAGGTGTTGTGACCCGCGACTGCCAGCATTCTTCAGCACTAGCTAGGTTGGTCTTACAGCTCAGAAGCAGCTGATAAGTCATCAGTACTGCATAATAATAAGATAATAAGGAGATTCCTCCCCCCCCCCCCATTGCAGTTCGCTGCTGGTTTTAGATGGGCTGAAGTCAGCGGCATTGTAAGAATTAGCATCACTGGATGCACGTGTGACGGTTAATTTATCAACTGGGCCTCCCCTCAAAACCCACACTGGATCCTTTGGTTGCTACATTATGACGACGTTTCTCAACCTTGGCCCCTTTAAAAATCTCTGGACTTCCAACTCCCAGAATTCCCCAGCCAGCATCTTAAAGTAGCCAAGGCTGAGAAACACAGCATTAAAAACTAGCGCCTGCATTTTCTGGTCTTTTCTTACATCCCATTTCCTTTATTACCTCGTCCCTCTGTGTGAGGCCCCAAAATCCACAGGGAGCATCCAACCTAATTTATTTGCATTAATTGTTTATCAAGCCATTCTTAGGAACCTTTCAGTTATAAAGAAACATGCATGAAATAAAATAAGAGTGGTGGTGGTTGAACTTTGGCACAGTGTGATGGCAGCCCGTTGGGCAAATCTGTCAGTCTTCCTTCCTTCCTTCCGTCCATCTTCTCTGCTTACCCACTCTATTTATCCATATCCACCCATCCATCTTTCCCTATCTATGCATATATATCTTTGTCCATCTGTCCGTCCATCCATTCATCCATCCAACTTCTCTGCTTACTCACTCTACTTATCCATATCTACAAATCCATCTTTGCCTAACTATGCAAAAATATATCTCTGTCCATCTGTCCGTCCATCGCTATCTATGGATATATACCTCTGTCCATCCGTCCGTCCCTCCATCCATATCTACTCTATGCATATATGCCTATGTCCATCTATTTGGCTGGCCGTCCCTCCGTCCGTCATCCATCCATCCCTATCTACTATGTATGTATGTATGTATGTATGTATGTATGTATGTATGTATGTATGTATCTATATGTATATATCTATATATTCATCCATCCATCCATCCAACTTTTCTGCTTACCCATTCTATTTATCCATATCCACCCATCCACCTTTTCCTATCTGTGCATATATCTATCTATCTCTGCCCATCTGTCAGTCTATCCATCCGTCCGTCCATCCATCCCTATCTACTCTATGCATATATACCTCTGGTCCATCCATCCCTATCTATTCTATGCATCTGTCCATCTGCCCGTCCATCCATCTTTTCTGCTTACCGACTCTATTTATCCATATCCACCCATCCACCTTTTCCTATCTATGCATATATATCTCTCTATCCATCTGTCCGTCCGCCCATCCATCCCTCTCTATGTATCCACCTACCCACCTACCCTACATTACTGCCCATCAAAGGGCTCCCCAGCCGAGATCACCACAAACTCCTGGCAATTTTCCTAAAGTTTCCTTTCCTTTTCCCGAGGCACGAAGTGGGAACATCTGTGAAAGGGGGACTCCCCACCCCCCCACCCCAGTATGCTGCAAACAACTTCCTCTCCCCACCCTAGATAATTATCCCCACCCCCACCACGGATTCGCTGCTGCTTTTCAACTCTTTGGCCTGACAAGTTCGGAGAGCAGAATTGAGGCCGGCACTAGTCAAAGCAAATCAAAGGAAAGGCAGGGCATTATTCTGTGTGTGTGTGTGTGTATGTGTGTGTCTCATTATGAACCGAACTGCAACTAAATCCCAAGCACGTACCGAGAGGAGAGCCGTTATGCCAGAGGCCGTCGTAGATGACACCCGAACAATGGATCATGCAGCCTTGTCCATTGAACATATCGTTTCTCCATTGTCCCTTCAAACAGATAAAAGGGGAGTGGGGAGAGGGGAGAAGAGGGAGGAATGAATGAATGAATGAATGAAACAGGACAAAAGAAAGAAAGCGAGCATGGGGTTTCAAACTTGGCTGGTAACTCTAGAAGATGAAAATATAATTACTGTATTTTTCGGATTTTAAGACGCACCGGAGTATAAGACATGCCAAGATTTTGAATTTTTTTAAAAAGGGTTTTGCACTCTGCAGGCCTCCCAAACCCTCTGCACGCCTCATTTTTGGTGAAAAACGGGGCGTGCAGAGAGTTTGAGAGGCCTGCAAAGTGCTCCTGGGGGCTGGGGTGGCAAAAACGAGGAAAAAAATGGCCTGTTTAAGAGCCAAGGTGGCGCAGTGGTTAAATGCAGCACTGCAGGCTACTGCTAGATCAGCAGTTCAGCGGTTCAAATCTCACCGGCTCAGGGTTGACTCAGCCTTCCATCCTTCAGAGGTGGGTAAAATGAGGACCCAGATTGTTGGGGGCAATATGCTGACTCTCTGTAAACCGCTTAGAGAGGGCTGAAAGCCCTATGAAGCGGTATATAAGTCTACTGCTATATTGCTATTGCCAAAAGCAGGGCATGCATAGGCTTTGGGAGGCTTGTAGAGTGCTCCTGGGGCTGGAGGGAGGGGGCAAAAATGAGGAAAAAACGGCCAGTTTTTTGCTCGTTTTTGCCCTCCCCCCCCCGCCCCAGGAGCACTCTACAAGACTCCCAAAGCCTATGCATGTCCATTTTTGTGAAAAACGGGATGCTTTTGGGAGGCTAAAAATGCTGTATTCAGTGTATAAGACACACCCAGATTTTCACCCTCTTTTTTTGGGGGGGGGGGGGAGGTGCGTCTTATACTCCAAAAAATATAGTAAGCCAAACATGTGCAAGTGGGAGGCTATGGAAAGGCCTGGAGAGGGGGAGGTTCGGGTGGGTTAAAATCTTCAACTGGGAAAAGCAGGTGAGGAAGGGGGGCATGTGGGGAAAGGCCACCCAAAGAAACACCCACGATGATGCGGTCGATGGGACAGGGCAGCGAAGAGGAACACATTTGGGGGAGAAGCTGCTTTCTGGGCCCCAAAAGGGAAGGGGCAGAATTGAGGGATGGGCTGCTTTAGGGGAAGATAGGGCCAGGGAAAAGGACTCCCCTGGTTTGATCCTGCAATTTGGGGTGGCTCTCCCAGTGGGCCAGAGCTTGTCCTCAGAGGTTATGACTCTTGAGAACTTCAGATGACTTAAGACTGGGTTGCAAATTGCAAAAGCCCAGAGAAGTGGCTCAGTGGCTAAGATGCTGAGCTTGCTGATCAGAAAAGACCAGCAGTTTGGCGGTTCAAATCCCTAGCACCCACATAACGGAGGGAGCTCCCGTGACTTGTCCCAGCTTCTGCCAACCTGGCCGTTCGAAAGCACGTAAAAAATGCAACTAGAACAATAGGAACCACATTTGGTGGGAAGGGAACAGCGTTCTGTGTGCCTTCGGGAGTTGAGTCATGCCAACCACATGACCACGGAGACGTCTCCGGACAGCGCTGGCTCTTCGGCTTTGAAACGGAGATGAGCACCGCCCCCTAGAGTTGGGAACGGCTAGCTAGAAAAATCTAAGCGTGGGAGACGATTCTCTCTTCGCCTCCCGTGGGCGAGTCGCTTTACTAGTTAGAAGAGGGGCGGCAAGGCAAAGGTTCTCAGGCAACAGCACGTGGCAATTTCAAGACCGGCGGGGCGAAATTGGCGCATGGGTGGGTGGGCAGGAGAGAGTGACAGCCGGGATCCAGGCACTGAACGGCTGACGGAAGGGTGGCTCTCGTGTGGAACAAAGTGCTACTACGAGTCTAAATTTATCCGAGCTGCCAGCAAATCCCAGATGGATCCAAAAGACTCAAAAAAAAAAAAAAAAAAATCTGCCACCCGCGCTCTCTCCTTGACGCTCACAACAAGTTGTCTCCCAAAATAGTGGGAGGGGGAGGCGGGGAGGAAATGCCACGGGGAGAGGAGGGGGAGCAGCTGCCCAAGCCATTGAAAAGCAGACGCTGGGGGCGGGGGGAGAGAGAAGATTCAGCAAGTGGGATCCTTCCGCACTCCCCCCCTAACCCCCATCGCTCTTCCGCCAGCCTTCCAAAGAAATCACTCACGAGCCTGCTGTGAAGAGTAAGCTGTGGGTCCTGTACATGTATTTACACATATGTGCATGTGCATGCACCCTCTTCCCCTTCTCTGAAGGTCCTAGAACCGGGATGGCGAACTGCATTGCATTTTGCCTCCCTTGGTTTAATAATTAAGTTATATTATGCTGTAAAATACTATTGTGTCGAATGCACCGTAAATGATCTTGTTTCAGTCCTACAGCTTGCAATGAGACCTGGCGAAAAAGAAAGGGGGCAAAAATGGTGAAGCAATCCTGGTCTAAAGTAGCTCACCTTTGGTTAGTCCCTTCGTTTCCCCCGTGGGTGTGCCGTGAATTTTTTTAAAAAATTCCAAAGTATAGGAGACTTTCAAACGTTACTCATCCTGGTCAAGCATCCTCCTTTGCATGCTAGTTTAAGAATCAATATGCTGGGGGGATCCCAGAATGTGGGTTAATTCAAGAATCAGGCCGAATGGCTGTCTGTGGAAACCCAGGTCAAGGAATAAGCCACATCCCTCCCGCCAGGCATTACCGTCGGTTCGGTGTGTGCACGCGATTTTGCTCCGCGCGAAGGTTAAAAAAAAAAAAAGATGTTGCGGGGAACAGGTCTGGGGGCGTGGCGAGCACGCTCTCCTTACCATTTTGGAGACCCAGTCGCCATTTCCACCGAACCGGTAGTAGATCACCTCTGCCTCCCACCTAGAAATGTTTTTTTTTATATCAGCAGATAGACAACCTCCTGGCCTCTAAAGGGACCATACCGTCAAGACACCCTGGCAAACATGGATGGCTTATGAGGCGGGATTTCTGGCTGGGGACCAGGGGACGTGTAGTCCAAGGCCTCTTTTAAGAAGAGGCAATCCTGGAATGATGGAGGGGTGGGGGGTGGGGAACAGGTCCTGGAGGCTTGTGTCCCAATCCGTCCTGAGACCCTCCTTGCAGTTTGGTCCTTAGCCCGCTGAAAAGGAAGGCGGCTGCGTCCTCACGAGCCGGCCAGTTGGGACTGGAGGATGCCAGCCCATCGGCGACAGACCGCCGGTGGGAAAAAAGAGCCAAGCGGTGTTCTTTTCGTCATATGCCTTTGCATCATTCTTTGAAGAAAAAAAAAAACAGCTTGACTTTGCAACTACTTCACACATTTATACATTAATTGAATCACGGGCTGCTCCCCCGACGTAGAACGTGGCTTCCTTCTCCGTTAAATCCACCCCGTCGCTTTCTTTTTCCAGGTGGCAAGAAGGGTGGGTGGGTAGAGGGGGGGGGGGTTGTAAATGTTTCCAAAAGTTGCTTAGCAATGCAACCCAGGGAGACGTCTGGAAGGCTGAGATCCCTGCAAGCGTGTGTGTGTGGGGAGAAGGGCGCTGAACATACTAAATAACCACGCACAAAAGACCCCCTTGGGGCAAGGTGGGGTTGGTGGTTTAAGCCCCTCACTCTCTCCGGACAGAAAGAAAAAGAGGAGGGAAAAAAAAAAAGAATCAGCGAAGCAGCAGCCGCCGCAACCTTTCGGTTAGCTGGCCAATCTCCCGCTGCGGATTTCCAATTAAAGTCAATCAATCGTTGGTTTCCATCTGGTCTTTTCCAACACCAATTAAAGGTCAAGCGAAGGCTCTAGGCACGCATGTTATCTGCTTGGGGCTGGGCTCCAAAGCATGTTTCTAGCCCCCCCCAACACACACACACCACATCTAATCGAGGAGCACAAAACCAGATGGGGCAGGAGGTGATGTCAAAAGATCTCCGGATCTGAACCTGGGACAGAATCCCACATGGGAATTATGTAGACTCAACCAGAACATAAGACTCTCAGGGCTGGAAGGGACCTTGGAGGTCTTCTAGTCGAACCCGCTGCTCAAGGCAGGAATCCTTATACCAGCCCGAACAAATGGATATCCAACATCTTCTTAAAATCGTCCAGTGTTGGGGCATTCACAATTTCTGGAGCCAAGTTGTTTCACTGGTTAATTGTTCTCACTATCGGGAAATTTCTCCTCAGTTCTAAGTTGCTTCTCTCCTTGATTAGTTTCCATCTGTTGCTTCTTGTCCTACCCTCAGGGGCTTTGGAGAAGAAGTCAGCCCCCTCATCTCTGCGACAGCCGCTCAAGTATTGGAAGACAGCTATCAAGTCATCCTTAATCCGTCTCTTCACTAGGGAGATAGACATACCTCGTCCCGTGAACCGTTCGTTGTGCACTTCATTATCTCTGTTGCCCTTCTCTGCACTCTGACTACATAACCCATGCAGCTTGGGCCCAACCAACCAGGCCCCCGTCCTTCTCCTGCTCTTAGGACGGGAATGCTGCCGTTAAATCCCAGGGACCCGCTCTATCGCTTCGGTCTCTCGGTGTCTTTATTGACACAAGATGAACCAAACTGAACAGCTAGGTAGAGGCAGATATTTCTCTCTCTGGGCACAATGAGAATATATATCTGCTGAAAAAAAGACTCCACATTGGCGACAGGTAGGGCATCTGGCCATTCAACGCTCTGCTAGCTCCATTCAGTTGCCCACACTCCGCCCCGCAAGGGATTATGTGGTCATTAAATGATGATTTAGAAGCTGCTCCGCTCTGTACCACTCTAGCTGGCTTAAGCTTTGAAAAGGAGGAAATTCTAAAACAGAAAAGTGGAATACGCGAACCCACAAGGGAAAAAGATCATACACTTCAAGTAAAAATAAAATAAGATTAAAAAAAAACATCCATGGGGGTTTAAAACCAGGCTACCCCAAGGCCCGGAAGAGTTTCCCAGACTTTGGGGACATCATTAGGGTGGGAGCCAATGGGAGGGAGGGGGAATCCTATCTGTAGAGGGCAGGTGCTGCAAAAGGGAAGATCTGATTTCCAATGCAGGTAATTGTTTATTACCTGCCTTGGATGTACTGGGATCTATTGGAACCTAATCTATTGGATGCATTAGGATATGGAGTGCCCTCACCTGCCTAAATCTTACCAATTGGGCAGAGACAAATGCCTCCAGCTTTCTTTTCCATTTTTCTTAAAGCAGCCATTTTCCTTTGTTCCAAATATATGTAATCTTTTTTTTTTTTAAAAAAGATGGCCAGCTGCCTTGGTTAGTTCTGCTTTCGAATCCTTAAATGGAGATATAAATACATATTTACAACTAACTGCATTAAGAGCCATGAATGGGAAACTACTACGCTGCCTTATTGAAAGGCAGCTGTACGGTATTGTATTTGGGGCAATTATACTGATCCCCCCCCCCCCAGTTCTGATGGGTAAGATGCGTGTGAAATATCTAATACATACACACACACAGAAAGATAGATAGAGGATAGATAGATAGATAAATAGATAGATATAGATAGATAGATAGATAGATAGAAAGATTAGATAGATAGATAGATAGATAGATAGATAGATAGATAGATAGATATTAGATAGATATAAAGATTAGATAGGTAGATAGAGATTAGATAGATATAGATTAGATAGTTAGATAATAGATAGACAAAGATTAGATAAATATAGATAAGATACTTAGATAATAGACAAAGATTAAATAGATAGATATATGATATAGATAGATAGATATAGATAGATAGATAGACAAAGATTAGATATTAGATATAGAGAGATAGATAGACAAAGATTAGATATATATGATAGATAATAGATAGACAAAGATTAAATAGATAGATATTAGATAGATAGATAGATAGATAGATAGATAGATAGAGATAGATAAAGATTAAATAGATAGATATTAGATAGATATTAGACAGACAGTGCTATCTTTCAGAACTGTGCACTGTGAATAGCAGCTAGGGAGCCTCCCTTGCTTATAAATCAAAAAAAGGTTTGAAATGAAAAGGCCAGAAACATGCATTGATCTTCTGAGGTAGCAATTTTCGCATTAATTGACGGCGTTTCTGTTCCTTAAGCCTTAGCAGCTATTATACCTCTTATTGCAATTCATTTTCGGGTCGTTGGTTGAAAGCCTCCGACGGTGTATCATTTCCATGAGCTCGCTCGGGATTGATCCCGCGCACAAACAAGGCGCCATTAACTGGCTGCGACCCCTTCACACACCTTCGCCTTTGCACTCCCTCCCCAAACTCTGCTGACAAGCGGGGGGGGGGGGCGGGGGCGGGGAGGGATTGAGGGGAAACGGGCAGGTCTGAAAGTCTGCCCTCTCTCCGGCTGCCTTCCGGGTGCGTGGAAGCGGCAAGCATGTAATTTCCACCCTCGCTTTTCAACTTGTCAGTTCTTCCCCGAGACCTCAGAGGCTCGGAGACAGCGGGCACATAATTCAGAAGCAGGTGCCCTGTTCCTACAATTAGTGGGTTTTGTCAACCTCTCTGTCCCCCTGCCTGAGAGTATTGTGCTCATCGCTGGCTTCGGCGCGCAATTCTCTGTTAGCAAATGCTCGGGGGCATTTTCCTATTTGCTGGCTTCTTTTGTGGTATTTGTACATCTTTGTGTGTTTTGGCTATGCCACGTTTGTCTTTTTTTTTATTTAAATCCTCCTTCCAAAGGAAGACCTGCTGCTTAAGACACCTGTTAGCAACACCAAAACAGGTGGGTCACCTTATGGGCTTTTTCCCCACCTGCAAGGAGAGAAATGTTGTCAGAAAATAAGGGGGGGAGGTGGAGGAGGAATGTCCCGACACTTGTTCTGCGGAAGGAACAGCCGCTGAGAGAAATGGAATTTGGGAAAGCTTTGAAAAACGCTGTTTAAATTCTTCTACATTCTAAAATCAGGAATGTAAGAAATTGCTGGTTTATGTACTATGCTAAAGGCCTAGCTGGTTTAATTCTGCTTTGTTAAACAAGCCCCAGTACCGTATTTTTCGGACTATAAGACGCACCGGAGTATAAGACGCACCAAGATTTTGAAGAGGAAAACAATGGACAAAATATATAATTTTTGCCCTCCCCAGCCCCCAGGAACACTCTGCAGGCCTCCCAAATCCTCTGCACACCCTGTTTCTGCAAAAAAATGGGCCTATTTTTTGGTGAAAATGGATGCACAGGGCAGGGTTTCAGGAGGCCAAAAACATCCTTATTCGGTGTTTAAGACGCATCAACATTTCCACCCTCTTTTGGGGAGGGGGGGAAGTGTGTCTTATATTCCGAAAAGAACGGTAATAAAAGTTAGATTTCAGAAAAAGGAGAATTTAAAAATAAAACAAAGCAGTTATTATTAAATTGTGGTTTAAGGAAACGAAACTGGTTTCTTCCAACTGGTTACGTGGAAGGGGCTAACGTCATGCAATAAACTAGGCTAAAGGCAAACAAATTGCATTATAGGTCAGGGTCATTGATCCACACCACTTTATGCTCCCCAACCTGGCTGCCTTCGGACTTGTTCAATCCTTCCGTGCCCAGCATAGTCTACCCCAGGGGTCTTTGGGAAGGTAAATGGGAGGGGTAAGCTATGAGCATTACTCTTGGAGGAGAAAAAGAAGAAAGTATGGAACACTAGATTTCATTTTTATCCTGGTCTTCAGCAGGGAAAGCTTTGCTGAAGGGCCCCGGTGCTTTGAACAAAAGATGCTTTAGACCAGCGTTTCAACACCTCTAAACCTTGCCGAGGTTGAAAAATCTGCTTTAGACTGAACCAAGTACTCTCTCCACCTGCCAAACTGCTGGGTTAGGTTCAAACCGATATACGCAAAACGTCCCATCTTCCCCACCTCCGCCCAGCCAAGTGGATCAGAAAGATGCCAGATATATTTTTAAATAAACATCCCACAGGAAGCCTGTCCTCTAAAGCAGATTCCAAGCTGTGAAGGCTACTAAGAAGCGAAACCAACAATCTGGAAGTGCACGAAACCCCGACTCGTTCCGTTCCTCAAGTCTGTCCAGTGACACGAACACTGATTTCCAAAAGGGAAGAATTTTGGGTGGTGGCCTCCCTCCGCTATCCCAAACAGCTAGTGCGCTTGGCTGCCTTTCAGAGCTGTACATCACGCTTCCAGACGGTAGAAGAAGACATCAATGGGCATTGACTAAGAGAGCTGGAAATGGCTCATCCCTCAAAAATGTAAATAAATGCAAACAAGGGCGAGGTTTTTAACAGAGCAACGCTCCCCCGCCACTTCAAACACATCTGGAAAAATGTGCTAATAGCAATCAAAGCAGTGGCGCTTGATGTCGATGAGGAGGAGGAGGTGCGCTGGAAGAGACGGGCCTGTATCTGCAGAACCGAACAGCTGGTGTGATGGAGGTGTGAGGTTATTTTGCTAGTTGCAAAAAAAGATCTGGGAAGCTACAGCCAAGAGTGAGACACGGCGGTAAGGAAAGCCGACGGCAGTTGAAACAACATTTATCAAAATTGTTGGGAAATTCTGCCTCCAATCAATTCATCGTCTCTGGATGGATTCCATAAATGATGATGATGTGGATGTGATCCATCCAGTGGTGTCCGACTCTTGGTGATGCTATGGGTGAGGTGTGTCTCTACATCCTCTGATCCTACAACATGTCTTTAAATCGTTCAATATTCAGGGAAGATGGTGTCCCGCCACCATCTTCTTTGACGGATTGGCTTCCTTTCACCGGTGACTCTTCCCAACCTAAATTGCTTCCTCCGGGGAATTCCCCCGCATGAATATGGCCAAATACTCCATCTTGCTATATTTTACGCCTCTTTCATGGATGCTTTTGATCAGGTGGGATCCATTCTGTGACCACCTGCCCTCGGCTCTTCTTATGTGACCGGCCCAGTACCGTTTCAATCCTTTTACTCTTTGGATGGCATCATATACTTTCGTTTGTTTTTCTAATCGAAGCACAGGTCTTTCTATCTTGCCTTGTGATGCTTTTGTATGGATTGTGAGGTTAGCATCCATGTTTCGCCAGCATAGGTTAGAGCACATACAAATCAAAAACTTTTTTCTTCAGATATAGAAGGTTGTCCTTGAAAATTTTGTCTAGTTATAGGCATTACTCTCTCTCTCTCTCTGTGCATATGCAGTGTATATTTATATATTAAACACACACATGCTAACTACCTTATGTACATATGTCCTATACATAAGCAGGAGACTGGAAACTAACTGCCTTATATTAATACTAGCTGGATACTGGTGCTTCACGACAAAGCTAAGCTAGTTGATCGGGCAATGCAGGAGAAATCTGGTTCACTCCGGTTCAATCTGTTGGCTCAGTGGTGGTTGGTGATTGAAACACATAAGGGAATATCACTCCCGCTGCCTTGAGTCCAGAAGCAATTCCATAGTTCCAAGACATAGACATTTTCGTGAGGCACCGATGTTTAGTACTGTTAAGGAGCCCCAGACCGCTCCTGAGTGAAACGTCTGCCAGTTTGAACTGAGGTAATGAAATGTCAGGCAACTGGCAGTTGGAACAGAGTTCTTTTCAGGTGGGGAGGGGGAGTAGAACTCCTTAGCATCAGAGTGTTAATTACTGTATAAGAAATACTAATGATCCGATGGTCATTTCAAAAAGCCTTTCTTAGTGAGCACCTAGAAGCCAAGAGGAACATACGTGCCAAATTTCAAGTTCGTAGGCTTTGCGGTTCTGGAGATTTCGTGATGAGTGAGTGGTATTTGGCATGCATATACATACATACATACATGCATGCATGCATGCATGCATACATACATCCCCTATATATAAACAGGAGACTAGAAACTAAGTCCTGTAATGAGGATTGGAAGGAACTGAGAAATTTTATCTGGTGAAGTGACAGGTTCCCTTCACTTGATGTACTCGGAGTTTACACTGCTTTCACCACTGGCTGGAGAATTCTGGGAGCTAAAGTCCACATGTCTTAAGAGTTGCCAATGTTGAGAAATACTGCATCTGGGGGAGTCTTGCGGGGGTCCCCCCCGCTTGCCTGCCCTCCTGTGCACTTTGAATTCAGGGAACAGACTGGGGTAAGACCTCTCTGTCTCTCTCTCTTTCTCTCTCTCTCCCTCCTTCTCTCTCCCCCCTTCCCGTGAGCAATCCTCCAAGTATGCCTGCTGGCAGAGTTAGCTTACATACATTCCGATGTGACAGAACTCATCAATGGGATAAAATAACATTTTGGGAAGTTCTCCACTGGTTTTTAAATTGACTGTTCTTTCTCTAACGGATTGTTGGGTTTTATCTGCTGTTGTCAAGGTTCCAAGTAATACATCCCAAGAATAAAAGTCCAAGGCATCCATTTTCTTTAAAAGTCTGCTATGTCATCTTCAGGGTTGATAGCTATTATCCTACCAGCATCAATGCTCCCCCTTTATCTACTGGATGTGGAAGATGAGGCACTAGGTCACTTTAGGCTGTGGTTTATGGGAAGAGAGTCTTCTGGTGGACTGGGCCTCTTCAGCTCGTTCAGCCAAAACAGGGCTAGACCTTGGCCCCGAAATTGTACCCGGTCAGTCCACCTGCCAAAAACCTCTTTTCTATTTTCCGAAAACGGAGGACCATATACCTCAGAGAGGTTGGCAGCCCATCTACTACCTTGTGCTCGCTCGCAGTGACGCGCCATACTACGGATACAGATCAGGAAGAACTTGTGGGATTTCACCCTTTTAAAAGCCATGTGACCTTGGTGGCCTTTGGGAGGAGGAGGGGTAGATAGACTTTCGGAAGTGAACTTGGTCATTTTTCCCCTACGATGATGCTCAAAGGGAGAGAGAGAGAGAGGGAGGGAGGGAGGGAGGGAGGGAGGGAGGGAGGGAGGGAGGGAGGGAGAGAGAGAGAGAGAGAGAGAGAGAGAGAGAGAGAGAGAGAGAGAGAGAGAGAGAGAAGTTGAAAAGGTTTTTCTTAGCCAGTCTCTCTTCTCCTGCTCCTGGAATTGGCCAAAACCTATTTCACGGAATTGTTATGAGCGGTAAATAGATGCCAAAGGAAAAGATTTGCCCTGCCTTCCCGAGCTTTTTGGAGGAAAAACAAAATTCATTGCCCGGAGTTCTCTCTTTCTTTGATGTAGCTTTCCTCCACTAGCAGTCATTTTGGTTTTGAATTGTAAGAAGTTATGTAGTAATTTAAGCTAGCTCTCTGAAAAGAAGATGATTCTTCTTTTCTATTCTTTTTCCCTGGCCTTACCTGCCTCCAGTCTCAGGTTCAAATACAGAAAGATCCCAGGAATTTAGATATGGCATTTTGGGGAAGGTGGGGGGGGGGAGCTTCTATTCAAAAACTTTTAAACAAATTGTAAGGGAGACACCAAGTGGTAGAAAACAAGACAGCATCGCCAGGGGATAGTTTAAAATCGGGTTGCCCCATTGCCAGTTAGCAATGCTTCAACATTATTTATGAATTAAATTTATTTGCTGCCAACTCAGTTTTTCAGTAAATAAGATGTCGTCAGGGCCGTGTTTCACACAAACACAACAGTGCGTTCAAGGGATCGTTATCCCCCCCCTTTTTTTTGTTTATTTTTAAAATTATTTTTATTACGTCGTTCCAAGAATTCAAGTTGGCAAACAACTCATCCTCACTAGATTACAAGGATTACGATCCTTGTTTGGGTACAAAATATTGTACGTCAGTAGTACAAGGCCAACAGGGGGTGGAAACATCTGTCAGTATTAAGGCTGCCATGAAAACAAGAATGTATAAAAGTGTTTTAATAGAAAGACAGTGATGCTTTTAAAAAAAATAAATCCCATCTATACGACTTTATATTTAGAAGGCTAGGAATAAACAAACAAACAAACAAACAAACAAATAAAGATTTGGAGCAGGGTTTCTAATATGATGACTGGGAGATTCTGGAAACTGAAGTCCACACATCTTAAAGCTTCCAAATTCGAAAAACACTGAGTTAGAAGTACACAGAAGGGTAGGTCTGGTTAGTGGTTAAGGTGCTGGGCTAAAAACGAGGTGACAGTGAGTTCTAGTTCCGACTGAGGCACGAAAGCTTGCCGGGTGACATTGGGCCACTCATTTCCTCTCAGCCCAACTCGCCTGGCAGAATTGTTGTTGTGGGGAAAATGGGAGAAAGGAGGAATATTCGGTACACTTGTCGCCCTGAGTTACCTATACCATAATAATGGTGGAATTAAAAATCTAATAAGTAAATAAGCAGGAAGAGAGGCTAGAGGTCATCTTGACTCTCCCCCTGCTTGGTCTAAAATCAATCAGGACATCGCTCCCTACAAACCTGTAGCAAAGGAGGCCTCCCTATGTCTTGTGGCAGCTCGTTCCATGGACTAACAGTCTCTATACTTGGGGTCGGCAACCTTAAACACTCAAAGAGCCACAAAGGTCCTAACTAGAAACCGCCTGTTCAATTCTGGAGCCGACTGGAAGTCTTGCTCCCCCACCATAGAGTCTCCTCCTAGCGTGGCATCCTTTTTCCTCTGCTGACTGGAAGTCTGGTTCCCTCACCATAGAGTCTCCTCCTCACACAGCATCCTTTTTCCTTACCTGTCCTAACCGAAAGCCCTATCAATTATGGAGCCAAGCGGTGACAGGGAGCCGCAGCAGAGGAATGAAAGAGCCACATGCGGCTCCAGAGCCACACAGGTTGCTGACCCCTGTCCTATACAATCAGGAAATTCCTCCTGATGCCTAACCTCAGCCTCTTCTTATTTACTTATTACTGAACTGCCAAAATCCAGAACGATGAGACTGAAACTTTCAGACACTCGCTGGGAAAAAGAAACAGCCATAGCTATAAATAGAGCCAATCTTAGCTTACTTAGGCCGAAGATCCAACAAACATCTGCAAACGTTTGATAACGTTACGTTAAAATTAAAAAGGTAAAGAAAAGCCAAAGCCAGGGACATCTAGGGTTCATAAGGGTAAGTAGAAAACAAGAGTCGAAACCGAATTCTTTCTCATGTGTAGCTAACAGCTTATGGCGGGAAGAGTGACAACTGGAAAATGTTGCAGCCTTTTAAGAAATGTCAGTAGATTGATCTCGCAAGGGCAGATCTATAATTACTGGCGGTGCTTGGTCTGAGAATTTACAAGAAGGGTGAGGAGCTCAGGAAGAAGCCCGGCACGCTAGGAAAGGTAAGTTTTAACAAAATATGACTCAGCTTCAGTGCCTGAGCAGGCGCAGAGGCAGTCCTGATAAGGAGCAGTGCAATATTTTCGCATTGCCACAACTGAGGTCAAGGGTTTGATTTGCCCTTTAGTGTGGAAACTTCCTCTAACCCTTTCAGACAACATGCTGAATGGTAAATCATGGCTTATACCCTACTTCCTCGAAAATAAGACCTCCCTGGAGAATAAGCCCAATCGGGCTTTTGAGCGCATGTACTAAAATAAGCCCTCCCTGAAAATATTTAAATGCATGCGCAGCGGGTCCCCACCATTTCCTGGGGGGGGGGGAAAGCCCCATGAACCTGCCATCCACGCAGACCAGCCTCGCGGAGGCTGCGCCCGCAAATTCTAGCTACCGCGCCCCTTCTCTTAGCGGCGGCCGCAAAAAGAGCAGCAGGCCCAGTGATTCTAGGGCTGGCAAGAGTGTGCCAGAAACAGACATGACTTCCGGCCCTCTCTGGATCAGCTGATCCACAGGCCTCAGGGTGAGGTTAAGCGACCTCCTGCACCTCAAAAATAATAAGACCTCCCCGAAAATAAGGCCAAGCACTTATTTCGGGAGGGGGGGGGGTTGTCAAAAGAAAATAAGATCCTGTCTTATTTTGGGGGAAACGCAGTATAACACAACTGACTGATTCAGATATTAAACTAAGCCAAACAACAACAAAAACCACAGTGTGAAGCTTGTGAGATTGGGCATTGCTGTTCGACTTCCCTCAACTTACTTGAAAACTTTTCCCTTGGCACGGCAAAGAAATGTTTCACCCAGAACATTTTCCTTAGATTTCTGACAGACACAACATACTGATTTCCTGAATTAAGATCTGAAGACAGTTACGAAGCAAACAGGCTCCATTTTGGAGGGCAAAAAAAGTTAAGTATTTTACTTTTACAGGAGCCCCAGTTGCTGGTTGGATACATTGAACACAAAATCTGCAATGCCATACTACTCCCTCCTCCCCTTTTCCCCCACAGCAGCATCCCTGCAAGGTGGAAAGCTGCATCAAAGTCTTCGAGTTAAGTAGAATCTGGTTTTCCTACTCTACCCGGTCCAACACCGGCATCCCGACATCACAACAGTTGCCCATGGATGCGGCTTCACTTCGTTGCAGGGACCAGTTTCTGGCGTTCCGGAGACCGATGCCGGTATACGGGCCAGAACATGGGAGGCCCTGCTCTAAGGAAGCCTCAATTGTCTTGTCACATTTATCCAGCCTGTCTTTCAGGGAGTCAGGGAGGAAAGCCGCTTCCATTTCAATCCGGTTCTTTGGGGGCAATTTGGAGAAGGGCTGCGGATCAGTTGGAGTAAGCCCTTCCGTTTTGGCAAAGGCTTACAACAAGCTGTGAAATTCTGTTGGCTTAGATCGATGGCTACTCAGCCGGCCTTGGAAGTGTTGGTCTGAAAGCATCTGAGATCTATGCAGACAGAGCATCAGTGGGAGCCTATTTTTTAATTTCCGGCATTATTACGCCTGATTGCCATTTATGCACTTTCCGAATAATGAGACTGGACAAGCCATGTGTTGTAAGGAGATGCCAAAGAAAAGGCATCTTAATCTCTCTCTCACACACAAAATAAGTGGCAATTTCTGGATCACTTGGCACTAAACAGGAAACTTTGGCCTCCAGCTCACTACAGATCCACACAGCAGGATGAATGGCACAGGAAGATGGGGTGTTGTAGTCCAAACCCTGGCAAGGACATGGAGTGGCCCAACTCAAGCATAAACACTGAAACAGCCTTGGTTACAATAAGAAGAGCTGCCTATATAACAGGAATCCACTAGTATTCCAAACCAGATAATATATTCCAAGTCCAGGTAAATGCAATTGTTAGAAATATCAGAATTTTGGCGTTGAGATACCAGATAGATTAGATAACAGCTGAAGCATCAGTTTTACAGCATCAGTCAAGGGAATTCATTGATGGTTTACTCAACAAATGTGCCCAATTGCCCATTTAACCAGTGGAACTCTGGGATGGATAGATGGATGGATGAATGGATAGATAGATGGATGATAGAGAGATAGATAAATGGATGGATGAGATAGATAGATAGATAGATAGATAGATAGATAGATAGATAGATAGATAGATAGATAGATAGATAGATAAATGGATCAATGAGATAGATAGATGGATAGATGGATGAGATGGATGGATGATATAGATGGATGGGATAGATGGATGGGATAGATAGATAGATAGATAGATAGATAGATAGATAGATAGATAGATAGGATAGATGGATAATAGAGATGGATGGATGGATGGGATAGACAGACAGATAGGATATAGATGATAAGAGTGAGATGGATGGATGGATGGATGATAGATATAGACAGAAAGATAGATAGAGATAGGTAATAGAGATAGATAGATAGATAGATAGATAGATGATAGAGTAAGATAGTTCGATAGATAAAAATATATCATTACCTACACACAACAAATTCTAGGAATCAAAACAACCTACGTGCAAAAACTTAGATGGACAGTTCATTTATGGCTCGGAAACACAGTGTGATGGTTTTGAAGGGATTTAAGAGTGTTTTCCCTCAAGCCTTTTGGAAGGAAAAGGGGGCCACAAGGAGTTCAGTTTAAAAGTAAGCACAAAGCAGATTAAGCAATTGTTCCTTTCATGAATCGGGCTAGTCTCTATCAAGCTGAATCGTGGTGAATATGGACTCAATGTTCCAGCTTTTTAGCACATTGCAGGATCGCAGATACTGTAGCTATATTCAGTTGTGTTTGGGAGTTTATGCTGTGTCAATGGAGCCACTGGGAAGGTGTCTAAATAGTTAGGGGACTTAAAGGAAAACCAAGAGAGACATTCTTATACCTCAAACACGGTTCCATCCGAGCATTGAAGTACTCCATGGCCTTGCCTTTGATCCAGAATCCAGTCCCCTACAAATTTATCTCCATTTCTAAAAATAAAGAGAATAATTTTAGGTGACTGGGTACACGGACTTCTGCTCTGGCTCTTCCAGGGCTCTGTGACTAATTACGGATCTTGGTTATTGCTCCTTCCTGAAAGTCTGCTAGGCTGAATCCAACTAAAGGCCCAAGGAAATCATCAAGAGAAACTCACGGGAATGTCATTTTTCCTCCTCCGTGTTTTTTGTTGTTATGAAAGCTTCCTTGGTAGGTCTCTCCATCCTTTTCCGTCAGTGACCCATGGCCTATGAAGAAGACTTTGCATTAGATATAGAGAAAAACAATGCCAAAAGGTGATTTTTTTAAAAAAAACAACAACAACAACAACAACCACAAATTCCTGCATACACACTGTGATTTTCTCGGCTGATTTGAAAGCTAAAACTAAAAGTTGTTGGGGGAAAAGGAGAATAAAGAAAACGGACTGCTTTTATGCTGATTGCTTTTATGTTTTGTTGCTGGAAGAAAATTGATTGTAGGCATTTGTGCTGACCACAAGAAAGCACCAACTATGCGGCTGAACTGATCTCAAACACAGATGGACAGCAGTAACTGTACCCCCTCCGGACAATGCAAAGGTGGGTCATGCACAGGCACAACAACACCGTAAGGCAAAAAGGCCGCGGCTTATGTGCTTGCATCAAAACACTGTCCTTGTGTCACTGTTTTGCTGTCCTCCCGCTTTGGGACACACATTGCTGTCTTTTGTCTTAACACTTGTGGGACCCCTGGCTGTAGTCTGGGATATGGCCTGGTGGAAGAGATGATCACATCTGGGAAGTAGGCTTGAGCAGGGGGTTGGACTAGAAGACCTCCAAGGTCCCTTCCAACTCTGCTGTTCTGTTTCAAACATGTGTTCCCTTCAGGATGGTTTGATTTAAAGATCAAGTCGGTTTAGATTTAGATTTGCCAAACAATGGGATAAAGGAATATTCCTGAACTTTGTTTTTATGATTTATCTCACGGCTACTGTGAAATTCTACGAAGGCATCAACACAGTGCATGTTATCTCGGCTTGCAGAGCGTGGGTTCTTTGAATGAGTTTACCAAAAAATGTTAATGTTGCAGAATGTACCGCCTCATGCTACATGACTAAGCTCCATTTCATGCTGAATATACTAAATGATTAATGTACTTTAAATAGAAAACTACCTTTAGATAGATTTTTTTTACCCCAAAAGCATTTTATTAAAATAAATTTGATTTTAAAAAATATCCTGCTTGAATGAGAAAAAAAATCTGATCTGAATTAAAAATAATAATCCATTATTTATTTATTTATTTATTTATTTTAAAAATCATTGATTTTTATTCACCCTGATTACAAATCTTGACCAGACTGGAGTGCTAATGCAATGGTCCTAGGCCGAAACTATTTTGAGAATTAACATTCTCATTTCTCCGCTTATTAACTCACACACACCAATACATGTGAGCAGGAGATTGCTCCCCCAGTCTTGCAGATCGCCCAACAGGGTATTCCCACTTCAGTTAATTTGGGTTCACGCCACTGGAACGGGCTTTCGCAGGGTGTGTCAAATGTCAATGATGACATGTGCCAATTTTTGAACGGCTTCCCCATGTGTGTAAACCACAGCTTGTTGAGCAAACATGTTAAAATAAAGCCCCTTGATATATGGATCCCACCCTAGATGCCATTTTACCTTCTCGCATGCCGTAGGAGAATTCTCCTTCATATTTGCCACCGTTGCCATAATGAAAAACGCCGTGCCCGTGAAGTTCACCGAAGAGGAATTGGCCGGAGTAAGTATTCCCTTGAATTGAAAAAATACAATACGGTAAAACTCAGGGGGAAGCTGTGGCAAATGCCGTTTAATAATCCTTGCTATTCCCATAAAGATTTTGATGGTGCCTTTCTCAGCATGAGACATTCCAACTGAATAATTACCAGCTGGTTTTTTTTTTAATATTATTATTATCAGGACAGCTTCAAGAACAAAGGAAGTGTTCATTAGGTCTTTATCTTACAAACTAATGGAATCAGAGCCGCTATTCCTTCAGGTCTTTGATACTGAGGTATCTTAAAAAGATGTTAGTGTTACTGCAGGGGGTGGGGTGGGGGGAGAGAGGAGGGAGGGAGGAAAAGAACAAAAGAGATTTCAGAGATTGTTTTTTTTTTTAATGGTTCAGGAGATGAAGTACTTTTATTTCATAGACAACTTAACAGCTTTTTGAGGGCGTACCGTTCACTCAAATTCTTTACAGAGGGGGAGGCAGGCTGAATATAATTAAAAGAGAATCCTAAATCCTTTGGGACAAAGCAGAAGTGCCTCTCAAGGTAATCCTACCAAGGATGAGGAGGCGTTTTAGCCACTTCACATAGTTGGTAGTTTTACTTTATTGTCATTGCACTGTGTACAACTAAGTTAAATGCCATCTTCAGTGTGCATCATAAAGAAAACTATAAAAATAAAACAAAAACACACATCCCTCACATTCTACATCCGTGACGGCAAACTTGTGGCATGCGTGACAGAGGTGGCATGCAGAGCCCTCTCTGTCGGCATGCGCACCATTGCCAGCTGGTCTTCCGGTTTCTGGCATGCGCATGCCCACCAGCCAGCTGGTCTTTGCAAACCCGAAGACTAGCTGACCGGTGCACATGTGGCCGCCATGACTAAATGCCAAAGGCGCATGGAATGCTGTACCCTTGCATATTCGCATTTTTTCACCTGATTTCGAACTGCTAGGTTGGCAGAAGCTGGGACGAGTCACGGGAGCTCACTCCGTTACGCGGCGCGAGGGGTTCGAACTGCCGAACTTTCTGATCCACAAGCTAGCAAATGGCAATCACGTGACCCCAGGATGCTTCAACTGTTATATTAACCTACCGGTTGCTGAGCACCTGAATTCTGATCAACTGTGGGGATGCCACAGTGGTCGTAAGTGTGAGGACAGGATGTAAGTCCCTTTTTTTCATTGCCTCTGAATGGTCGCCAAACGTCAAGGACTAAGTATACATTCACCTTTCTAGCTAAAAGGCAGCAAAATTGGGTCTTCGGTGTGGAAGGTCCAGGACTTTACTCGGCTCAGTTTTGGTTTTGAGCAACATGAATAAATGGGGAAGGGTGGTGTGCTTCAATACTTATTGTTAGCTCACAGCAACAGAACCTCTTGCCCTGAAGTCCTTTTCTATAAGTCAGGCTTCCCCAAGTTGTGTTGGTCTGCATGTCCTACCATTTCTAGCTCTCGCACCTGCAGGGAAGGTTCTTATCACACATAATCCTAGCCATTTGATGGAATAGATAGAATATAGAATAACTGAGTTGGAAGGGACCTTGGAGGTCTTCAAGTGCAACCCCCCTGCTCAGGCAGGAAACCCTGCACCACTTCAGCCAAAGGATCGTCCAACGTCTTCTTAAAAACTTCCAGTGTTAGAGCATCCACAATTTCTGGAGGAAAGTTGTTCCACTGATTAATTGTTCTAATTGTCAGGAAATTTCTTCTATTAGTTCTAGGTTGCTTCTCTCCTTGGTTAGTTTCCACCTATTGCTTCTTGTTCTACCCTGAGGTGATTTGGAGAATAGCTTGACTCCCTCTTCTTTGGGGCAGCCCCTCAAATATTGGAACATTGTTATCATAGCAATAGCAGTAATAGCAATAGCAGTTAGACTTATATACCGCTTCATAGGGCTTTCAGCCCTCTCTAAGCGGTTTACAGAGTCAGCATATTGCCCCCAACAACAATCCAGGTTCTCATTTTACCTACCTCGGAAGGATGGAAGGCTGAGTCAACCCTGAGCCGGTGAGATTTGAACAGCAGAACTGCAGAACTGCAGTCAGCTGAAGTAGCCTGCAGTGCTGTGAAGTAGCCTGAAGTAGCCTGCAGTGCTGCATTTAACCACTGCGCCACCTCGGCTCTTATCATGTCTCCCCTACTCCTTCTTTTCATTAAACTAGACATAACCAGTTCCTGCAACTGTTCTTCATATGTTTCAGCCTCCAGTCCCCTCCAATAAAAGAGGCCACCCCCCACCCTCACCCCACACATCATATCGTTCCTTCAAGAGGGGAATGTTGACTTCCTCAGCAGAATGCCAAAATTTAGGGCCACAATAAACAGCGCAGAAAAGACTCCAAAACATTGGGAATGGGTTAAAACATGCTTATGTTGGCTGACCAAGAGGGTGAGAAATAGAAAATCGATGAAAGGGGAGAATGGAAGTGGGGTTGGAGACACTGCATGGAACACTAACAGAAACAGACTGTGTGTTGTTTTTTTGTTATTGTTTTGTAACAAGCACCGATCACAAAACTAACCCGTTGATGCCCAGTATCTGAGTCCATGGCCAACAATTTCTCCATCTGCAAATTCACCTTCGTAATAACTTCCATCTTTGAAGAGTAATTTCCCATGTCCTGCAAAAAAAAAAAAAAAAAAAGATTAATTCAATGCATTCTGGGTAAAAAGAAGAGCCTTTGATGGGTTTGAAACCTTAAAATTTATTGAGCTCTCTTTGCAAAGGAGAATCTTCAGAAAGGTTCTGGGGATGAAGCCACTAATAAAGCTGATAGCTGATGGTTAATAAAGATAGAAAGTTGAAAGTGTTAGTAGTACCCTTCTATACTGGGCTGGTGAGACCACCGCATGCTCTACATGGGGCTGCCTACAGTTGGTCCAGAATGCAGCCGTGCGAGCGATATCGGGTGTACCTAGATACACCCATGTTACACCTGTCCTCCGCGAGCTGCACTGGCTCCCTATTGGTCTCCGGATGCGCTTCAAGGTGCTGGTTATGACGTTTAAAGCTCTACATGGCCTTGGACCTGGATATCTGGGAGACCGCCTCCTGCCGCATACCTCCCAGCGACCGATAAGAACTCACAGGCTGGGCCTCCTCCGGGTGACCGGACAATGCCGGCTGGCAGCCCCGCGGGGGAGAGCCTTTTCTGTAGCTGCTCCGGCCCTGTGGAACGATCTACCCACAGAGTTCCGGACCCTTCCCACTCTCTCGGTCTTCCAAAAAGCCACTAAAACCTGGCTGTTCCGGCAGGCCTGGAGCTGTTGACCCATGAATGAGGTCCAGCCCCCAGCTAAGTGGAGCGTATGATGTGTTCTTTTAAATTTGTTCTTGTCTTTTCCCTATTTTTTTTTATTTTTGTTTATCCTTGTATTTGTAAGCCGCCCCGAGTCCTAAGGGATTGGGCGGCATATAAATTTATTAAATTATGAAAAATTACGAATTAATTACTTTGAATATTGCGTCCAGTTTTAGTCACCATGAGACAAAAAAAGGTGTGGAGACTCTAGAAAGAGTGCAGAGAAGAGCAACAAAGATGATTAGGGGACTGGAGGCTAAAACACAGGAAGAACGGTTGTTGGAACTGGGTATATCTAGTCTAACGACCAAAAAAAACTAGGAATGAGATGATAGCAGTCTTCCAATATTTGAGGGACTGCCACAGAGGAGGGGGTTGATACTTCATACTGCATGGACCTGCTTTCCAAATTTCCAGCAAGAGGGTCAAATTAGCCTATTGGGAAAAAAAAAAGTTTTGTAGCCTTTTAAAAACTATCAGCCTATTACTGTAGATTATGAAATACTGTAGGTGGGAAAAGTTATCACTCTGATGCCATCTAATGGACAAGAGCATAAATATATTCCATCAAATACATCTTATTTTGGAAATATTGAATGACAAAACCGGGTCATTCTTTGCTTCCTTTTTGAGGATAAAACAGGCATTTGGAATCTTGATCAACTGCAAAAAAGTGATTATTTTAAAGATGAAAGATATTATGCAGAGAAACCAGAATATGTTTTTAGCATTCTTTTCAGTGTTTTTTCTTAATCTGCTGCTCTTTCTCCATATTTTTTTAATTAAATAATTAAAAATGTATTAATTACAGGTGGCACTCAACTTACAACAGTTCATTTAGTTACAATGGGACTGAAAGAAGTGACTTATGACCGTTTTTCAGTTATGACTTTGTAGCATCCCCATAATCAATTGTGGTCGTAAATCGAGCACTATCTGTATTTAATAACAAAAGTAAAAATGCAGATTATTATGAAATTAATATTCAAAGACCTGCTTGGGAGTCTAGAAATGTGTTCCAGCCAATCGGTGTATTGGCTGACCTTAGCTAAGATGCTATTTCTTGACATAACAATTCATTTCACAGAGTTTGTATTGTGGTGAAAATAGGAGGAAGAAAGAATATTAGGTATGTGTTGTGGCCCAGCAGGAGCCGTTGGAGCTGCCACCATACTCCGACAGCGAGGGGCCCTATGAGTCGGCCCTGGAGGATGTGGAGGACTCTGGACAGGGTTCCGACTCCGAGCAGGGCGCAGAGAGACTGGTTGGCCACCAAATGGCGCCTGAGCCTTGGATCAGTGGGGAGGAGGCAAGGGAGAGTGATCCAGAAACCAACAGTGAGTTGTTCCTGGATGCACGCCATCGAAGAGCTACTTGGTGTCAGGAACAATTACGTAATTACAGGAGGTAATGACGCTCAGCTGATGGTCATTAGGCTCCTCTCCAGACTATAAAACAGACTGCTTGTGCCACGCCCTTCTTGCAGAAGTCAACGCTTTGACTAAAGAGAAACTAACTTGGCAGGCTGGATTGCTGCCAGAGTTTGTCTGAATTGCTGCCAAGGTTTGTCGGACTTGCTGCCACGGTCCTTATCTGTTTGTTTACTTGGCTTTCAGCCACCGAGATTCTGGTCTTGCTATTCAAGGACATTCTCATTAAGCGTGTCTCGGCTTTCGTTACTGGACGGAGGAGGGGGTCAGAACAGGTATGTTTGCTGCTTTGGGTTATTTATAAAAATAATGAAAGGCGGGATAAATTTATTTATTTAAAAATACAAAATACCGAAGCACTTGCTGAATAAAACACGAGGAAAGAAACCTTTTGGTTCCTTACCATGTTTTTTCCCTCGTTTCCACTGTCCTTCGTACTTGAAAAAGGTGTTGGGGTAAATGTAAAGTCCATAACCTAAAGGAAAGAGAAGTCAAAAATATTAAAAATACAATCGTGAAAAGACGACGATTTGATTAAAATAACCTAGCAAGTTTCCCAGTTAAGTTAAAACAGCACTGAAACAAGTGTCTTATGACCGGTCCTCACACTTATGACCATCACAGCGTCAACATGGTCATGTGATCAAAATCCAACTGACATGTCCTTACCCCGGTTGCAGAGTCCTGAGACCACTGTCGGTGACATCCCCAGCTGGCTTCCAGCAACCCGTATCAACTGTTAGCACCAGCCAATGGTATTTGTGACATATTTTTTAATGTTCAGTTAACTAAGTATCATGTTTCATGAATAAAGTATATAATAATAATAATAAAAATTAAAAACCTGGACAACCGAAGACAATAGAGAAATCATCCTCAGCGCCAGCCAATGGTATTTGCGATGCATTTTTTAATGTTCAGTTGACTGAATTCCATTTTTCATGAATAAAGTAAATAATAATAATAACAACAATAACAATAATAATAAACAACCAGAACAACCAAACACAATAGAGAAATCATCATCAGCACCAGCCAATGGTATTTGCGATGCATTTTTTAATGTTAACTAAGTTTCATGTTTCATGAATAAAGTATACAATAATAATAAAAATAAAAAAAACTTGGACAACCGAAGACCATCGAGAAATCAGCGCCAGCCAATGGTACTTGTGATGCATTTTTTAATGTTCAGCTGACTTGAGTTTCATGTTTCATGAATAAAGTAAACAATAACAATAATAGTAATAGTAACAAGAACAACAATAATAAACAACCAGGACAACCGAAGACAATAGAGAAATCACCCTCAGCGCCAGCCAATGGTATTTGCGATGCATTTTTTAATGTTCAGTTGACTGCGTTTCATGTTTAATAAATATAATAATAATTAATAATAACAACAACAATAAGCGGGGCAGGGGTTTCCGAGAACATTCAATTCCTGCAGGGCGACACCTGCCAACCACAACCTTGTCCCTCCAGCCTTCGGACGTGCATTCCGGTAGACTGCTCCTGCCTCAGGAGGCTCCACTTGGAGCCAACCGAGCCCCCTTTCGCGGGGACACGCCTCTCTCCCGGCCTCCTTTTCTCCCCGTCGTCTCCTCCACACAGCACAGCCAAGCCGTGACCCACCCATCCCCGGCAACCCATCCCCTCACCGTTCCTCCGCTGGTCCTTCATCTCCCCACAGTAAACGGCTCCCTCAGCCGCCATTTTCCCCCCTCTCCCTCAAGGGACGCTGTTTTTGCCGCCATCGGATCCCGCCGCTGATTGGCTGTCGCGTTGCTAGGAGGCGAGGCTTCTTGTGCGGGTTTTTTCTCCTCGGATGGGAGGGGGGGTAAGAGGTTCGGGCTTCTGCGTGGCGCGCATGCGCGGGGAGTCTTGCGTTTCCCAGGGATAAGAGAAGCAACTAGAGGTGGTTTTAATGCTTAATCTTAATCTTAACCCCCAGTCCGCACGGTGCGGGGAGTTTGCGGAGTTTGGCATCTCCAACCCAGGAAAAACGCAGGATGGATTTTATACATAAAGTCTATATGGCTTGTTGAGCCAGCAGGGGGCAGGACTAGATGACCTCCAAGGTCCCTTCCAACTCCTGTTAGTTGACTTTTAACCATAGGGGTTGGGGATAGTGGGATCTGCAGTCGCTCCCCCCCCCCCCAGGCTGGGCCGTGGCACGTGGTTGAAAGCAAGCTGGATGCCCGAGTAGTTAAAACTGTTACGTCTGTATAAGCCACTTTATCGACACAACAGCCCTGAGAGGTAGGCCGGGTGGAGAAGGCGACCTTTTAAAAAAAAGCATCCCTGCCAGAGAGGCTGTGGTCGCTGCGTCCTGGACCGAGAAAGGCAAGCTGTGTCAATCAATCAATCAATCAATCAACCCTTTGATATATCTGTCCTACTCCCCACCCCGGTTAAGAGGGGACAATTTGCTGCTGGCAAACGGGGCGACTACATATCCCCTAAACCGCAGCAGAAAGTCCGGGCGGGGATTACTCCGCCCCACCCTCGTGCCAGCTGGGCTAAAGGTCTGCAATCCGCTGGGATCGCCCATCCCTAGGGCATAATACAGAATCCAACGAACTCTGCGTGGAGGGAACTACCGCTCCCAGAATGCCTCAAGCGGCGTGGCTGCCTGAGGCCTTCTGGGAGCGGTAGTTTCCTGAACTTGGCGGCGCGCCCACGGCTGGGGTGGCTGAGGCATTCTGGGAGCGGTAGTTTCCCCCGCCTGAGCGGCGCACCTATAGCTTGACTCTCTGAGACATTCTGCGAGCGGTAATTTCTCCGCCTTGGCGAGCGGCGCGCGGGGCGAGTAGCTAAGCGGAGGCATTCTGGGAGCTGTAGTCCCCCGAACTTGAGGGCCTTGTAACCGAGGCCAGGCTTCCTCCAATCCAGCAGGCCTCTTGTCCCGCGGGGGCTTCCCGGCTGCCTGGCCTTCTTCCATCCACCCTCATCCTCCTCCTCTTCGCCCCGGTAGCGGAAGCTCTTCTGCCGGCCGCGCGGTTCCGCCATCTCGGAAGGTGGAGGAGGAGGAGTCGGCAGCGGCGGCGGCGGCGGCTCCTCTGCCTGTTCAGGCGGGGCGGGAAGCGGAAGGAGGGGACACCCGGCACGGCCTGGTGAGTTGCCCCCGGCCCGACTAGGCCGCGGCCTGGCCGTTGCCTTGGCAACCAGGCCTTCCAGGTCGGGGGAGACATGGAGGGGGGGCGGTGCTTGGGAGGACCCCAACTTTAATTACTGGCCTCAGGGCGGGTGTGTGTTTGGGGGTGGGGAGGGTCGTCCAGTGGGCCTCTAATGCCCCCTCCCCAGTTTTCCCTAATGGGCTCCCCCCCATTTGGGTGATGGTGGAGGATGCATCCCCCTTTTGGGGGGCATAAGGAGGCCTTATAAGGAGGCCTTACTTCGATCAAATTCTCTTGGACTCCTTCCATCATCCCCAGCCAGGAGAATGGGAACTGTAGTCCAGAACTAAGGGGGGGAGAATATGCTCTGAGTGCTGGGTTGGAATTACCCATGGTGCAGGTGGTCCTTGACAGACAATGATCCGTTTAGTGACTGGTTCGTTTAGTGACCGCTCGAAGTGAGAGCCGCGCTGGGGGGGAAGGAGGGGGGTGATTTGGGACCCCTTTTTCACATTGGGCAACTGTTTGCAGCATTCCCCGGGGTCACGTGATCGGAATTCAGATGCTTGGCAACTGACTTGTACTTATGACAGTTGCGGGGTTCCGCGGAATCGCGGGATTTCTCCCCCGCCCTCTTTTGCGACCTTGGGATCAGCAAAATCAACTGGGGGTGGGTGGGGGGGGAAACCAGATTCGCTTAACAAACGCGTGGCCAACTTCGCAACGGCGGCGTAAAATGGGGCGACCCTCGCTTATCAAGGGTCGCTCTTAGCAAGGGAAGTGTTGGGCTCGTTGAGGACTAGATGCATGGTAGGACGTGTGCCCCGTTTTTGCCTCTTAGACCTCTGGCCGATCTATTTTGGGGTTGGGGTGGCCCCTCATTTTTATCCCCTTGTGAGGTTGGTCAGCCAAGGAGCTTTGCGATGGCGTGAAGATTCGCACCCAGATCCACCCTTCAGTTTCTAATGGGGAGATTGGAACCCATCTTCTCCTCTTCATTCAAGATAATCCCCATTCGCAACCCAATCCTCTGGCTTTCGCTCACCTGGTGGTGCCTTTTCCCTCAATCGTGGCTTAGCCCAAGGGAAGAACTGAGCCAACATTCGTGGTTTGCAAGGACTGAGATAAACCATTAGTTTAAGGTTAGGGGTGTAACTACTACATCTCCCACCTTCTTGAGTGGGATAACAAATGTCTTGAGAAAATCCTCATTTTCCTACCAGTTTCACGCGAGAAAATTCACAAGTTGGTTGAACTTGGGCCATAATTATTTCAGAAAAAAAAATCCTCTCCTTTAATCAAATAGCTGAATGGCATGAATGACAGGCGTCAGCCAGGAGACATTTCTTTAGTTTACACACCTTGTGGAGGGATTCCCCCCCCCTTGAATTTTTCTTCGAGGCGCGCCTAGTTAAGTGTCAATCATCCTTTCAGCTTTGCTCCCCTTTAGGAAACATTGGCAGTTCTGTTCATGTAACAGCCTAAGCCGTAATTAAAGCTTTTTTTTAATCGGCTTTTAGGTGAAAATGCAGCCACTGGCACTCATAAACTTTAAATAATTGCTTTGAATATTGTACGAAAGAAACCTCACGCTTGAAACCCTGCGCCAAGCGGAATCTTTTTTCCCCCTGCGACGTTTCTAAATTAGGATTCCTATCCTGCTTGGCTTTTTTTGAGAACTTGCCTCCCAAAATTGCGGGTGTTCCATCGCAGAAGAGACCGGAGAGCAATGGCATGGGATCTCCTGCTTGAGCAGGGGTGAGGTGGACTAGAAGACCTCCAAGGTCCCTTCCAGCTCTGTTATTCTGTTATTAGGGACTTGTCATTCTAGTCTCGGTTTTTGCAGAATCGGCGAATTGCAATTTCTGAGGCTTGCTTGTCTAGCGGGGGAGAAAAATTTATAATTTTTGGCACGGTTATAATAAAAAGAGTTCACAAAACTGAAACACGGTTAGTTTCACTGGCTGGAATTGCCTCTAAAATTAATATGGAAAACTGGACTTCCCTTGGACTCGAAAGGATAGCATGCAAAGATTAAAGTTGAGTCTCCAATCTTGGCTATTTCAAGCCAAGAGTTCAAATCCCAGATTTCCCCCAGCTAGGGAAGTCCGTAAGTTTTAAAGTTGCCAAAATTGTGCACCCTTGTTACAAGTGTTTTAGCGAACCAACAGCTTCCTTGAAAGCTAATCCCGCTGTAGCCTTTCCAGCTTTTAGTTCAGTTTGTTGGAAAAGTGGAACTTTCTGGAGAGAAATTCTGGGTTTTCCTCCCAACCCAGCTGCCTTATATGTCCTACTGGGATTTGATCTGGTTTTCCAATATGGAGTCAAAAGTAACATCCAGATAAGTCCTTGGGATCGAATTAAAATTTAACCCAATAGCATCCCAGTTTTTTTTTTATTCTCATCCTTAGTGACTTCCCACTGTACTAAAACTTACTCTCTTAACTTCAGTTTAACTCATTGAAGTGATGGCGGATGGACCAAGAGCCAGTGTTCAATTGTAATTTGGAGGGATGTGTGACCTTGGAGGCTTGGTTGATTTCACTGGATGTCAAGCCGAGATATATATATATTTTCAACTTTCGGTTATTGTTGTGGCGGTTTATCACTTCTTTCTTTTTCTCCCCCACATGGTGTGCTTCCTCCTTGCCGTTTTATGATGAGAATATTCTTATTCTCAACCGATGCCCTGCGTGGGAATTCGTAAGGGGGTGGCTTAACAATCACAAAACTTGGATTCACCTTGGCTGAAAATCTTTTAGCATTTCAAAACCCGATTCCTTAGGCTAATGTTCTTCTTGACCTTCCAACAGATTCCAAGTTCCTGGTCAAAAGGTTGTTTTCCTGTCCTTCCTGATTTTCCAGTTGTTATTTTCTTTGCAGGCAGCACTTCACCCCCCTGTCCTGCCAAAATCCCTCTTTGCTTTCCTGTTCCTGGAAAAAAAAAAAAGTGAATTTCCATTTTCCCCGCCCTCCTGGCGTACCAGGAAATTGTGTCATGCTTTCGCTGATGTGGCAGGGCAGCAGCTCCAGCAATTCCTCCGGGTGGCTTAAAGAGAAATGCAAGCTTTCCCCCAAAAGAACGGCTGTAGAAAGTCCTTTTTAAGTCTTTCGTATTTATCTGTGGTCCAAGAAGACTTTAAGCTATTGAAGATTCTTTTTCTTCCGTAAGAAAAGAGAGATGGTAGATCAAGTTTCATCCCCCTTTGGAATGAAAAGGGGACTTTTATTTTTGCTTTGAAGCCTTCCTCCAAAGGGGAGGCAGACTACTCTACAAATACACCTCGGAGTAAAATATAGCCAGCAATAGAGGTGTTAGTGTGTTTTACCTCGTCTGCGAAACCCCGGTGGGAATTGAGCAGGATTTATTAAAAGGCTTTTCCACCCAGTCTTGCAATCCCAACTCTCCTCCACCCCAGAATCAATCCACGCCAATTCTACCAAGTGGGAACACTTTGTATGGGTTAGTCCTCGACTTACGACTATGATCGAGCCCGACGTTTCCCCGGCGGAGTGGGACTAATTGCGTCCCATTTTACGGTGGTTCGGCGGATCGCTGCTGCGCTCACGAAGTTAGGTCAAAACCATCTGGCGGTCCTCCCCCGTGGCTTGTCAGAAGGTCACAAAAGGGGATCCCCTGAGCCCCTCCCCCCAGGACACGGCAACTGTCGTAAATACGAGTCGGTCGCCAAGCGTCTGAATTTTGGCCCCGTGACGACGGGGAAGGGACAAGGGTCGTAAAGTTTTTTTTAAAAAAAACGTTCACAGTTCGCTGTTTTTCAATACTGTTGTAACTTCAAGCGGTCGTTAAATGAATCTTTATACTGTCACGTCGGGCAAGGGGCATTTCCTAGGAGCTTGTACTGTGGTGCGCTCAATTCTTTGTGGTTTTTCCCTCCCCTCCTCCAGCCACCATGTCAGAAGGGGACAGTAGCGGTGAGTCAATCCATGGCAAAACCTCCGTGGTCTATAGATTTTTCACCAGACTTGGACAGGTGAGTTTCACAGCCGTGGCCAAGGGATCCCTAAACCTCTCCCCGGGGGGCGTTGGTGCATCTCCAATTAGATTAGTATTTGATCAGGTCTGATGAAAAGAGTTGGGATTTAACAAGCGATTTCTCTTGCCTCTGCTGGGAAGTGGGAAGGAGGGTGTGGGATGAATCCCTCTCGCTATGGCTTCATTTTATTTAATTATACAAAAAATATCCTTCCTTGCTGACATCCTCCCTCCCTCTCTCCTGCTTCCTTCTTCCTTCCTTCCTTTCCTTCCCTTTCTGTCTCTCCTTTCATTCCTCCCTCCCTTCTTTGCCATTTTTTCCTTCCTTCCTTCCCCCACTCACATCCTCCCTACCTCTCTCCTGCTTTCTCCTTCCTTTCCTCCCTTTATTTCTCTCTGTCCCTTCCTTGTTCCTCCCTCCCTTCTCTCCCCCTCCCTTCTTTGCCATTTTTTCCTTCCTTCCTTCCCTCTTTCCTCACTCACGTCCTCCCTCCCTCTCTCCTGCTTTCTCCTTCCTTTCCTTTCTTTCTCACTGTTCCTCCTTCCCTTCATTCCTCCTTGTCTTCTTTGCCATTATTTCCTTCCTTCCCTCATTCCTCGCTCACATCCTCCCTCTGTCCTGCTTTCTCCTTCTTTCCCTCCCTCCTTCCCTCCCTTTCTTTCTCTCTGTCCCTTCCTTCTTCCTCCCTCCCTTTTCTCCCGTCCCTTCTTTGACATTTTCTCCTTCCCTCCCTCCCTCCTTTCTTTCTTTCTTCGTTCTTTCTTTTTCTTTCTTTCTTTCTTCTTTGTCTTTCTTTCTGTCTTTTTCTTCTTTCTGTCTTTCTTTCTCCTTTCTTTCTCCTTTCTTTCTCTTTCTTTCTCCCTCTCCCTCTCTCTCTCTCTCTCCCTCTCTCTCTCTCTTCTAGCTGTATTCCACAAGCTATGGTTCCACCCTCACTTAATATGCTGAAAATCTTGTGTCTCTCTTAGATTTACCAGTCCTGGCTAGACAAATCTACTCCGTACACAACAATCCGATGGGTCGCAACATTGGGTTTAAGTTTTATCTACATGATTAGAGTTTATTTACTGCAGGTAAGGGGAAAAAAACCCTGCCGGTAATCAACACATTGCCAATTATTGGCAGCCTCTCATTATCCCCTGCAGCCTCCTCTGCAGGCTGGCTTGGAGTTGGGTTTGTAAATCACTCTCCTCCTTCGTAGGCCGTTTATCCTTAGCTGGCTTTGTTGGCTGGGGAATTCTGGGAATTGAAGTCCACGCGTCTTCGAGTGGCCAAGGCTGAGAAACACTGCCCTGTGGGTTGTGCCAAAGATTTGGTCCCCCCCCCCCCCCAAAAAAAAGACAACTAGACTTTCGTCTTCTTTTTTCTTTAAAAACATGGAACACATTTCGTTTCTCATCCAGGAAGCTTGGGTGAGAAGATAGAACTGAAGAAGCTTCTTGGATGAGAAGGGAAACCTCTTCAAAGGAAGAAAGAAAAAACAGTTGCTTTTGGGGAAAAAGCCCCTTTTGGGACAACCACGACCTGGATGATGGAGAATCTCCATAGACATTTTCCTTCTTGGTTCTTCTGTTATCTCCGGCTATTTGTTCTGGCCCAAACACAACAAACCCTCCATAGTTAAATCAAAGATTCAGCCCTGGCGAAACGTTTTCTCTCTCACCACAGGCTAACAAGTCTGCCCGGCAGGGAGATGAATAGTTGCCTGCCACTTCTATTCATCTCCGTCCCCCTGCCTTTGATCCCCAGAGCTAGGGTGGGGCTTTGCTAGCAGCGGTGGCTCTTCCGTCCCGAGGACCGGCTCATAGATTTCCATTGTTCTCCTCTCCTCTGCCTCCTGAGCATCCACGCATCAGGCATTGGCCCCAGCTGTTCCTCCTCTTCCTTATCAGCCACCTCCAGACCTGGGGGCTGTTGACCCTCCATCGGAGGGCTGACGGACGGCCTAGGCTCTGTCTCTGCCTCTCTCTCTACCAGCTCCATCCCCTCTTCCCCCTCGGAGCTCTCAGGTTGCCTTGAGGCTGACCCTGACTTCCACCAATCCTTCTCCGATTCAGCCGCTGAATGGACCTGCGGCTGACAGACGCAACACTATTTCCCATTATCCTTCTCTCCTGGTTCATGGGCTCCCTACATTTTGGGGTATGGCTCCTGCAATCCCTTTTTATCAACCATGCTGCTTGTAGGCCCTCTCCTGACTTCTCATTAACCCCTTGTGCATTGCTAACGATGGATTTTTTAATATATTTTTTTCCCCTTAAACTTAAATTCCCCTCTGACCTCCTGGTTCTTGAATCTCTCTTCTCGTCCTCAGGGTTGGTATATCGTGACGTACGCCTTGGGTATCTACCACCTAAACCTGTTCATAGCTTTCTTGTCGCCAAAGGTTGATCCCTCCCTCATGGAAGATTCAGGTATATAAAAGATGGAATTTGGGTCAAGATGCTTGCGTTTTTCTACCACGGAGGCTGTTGGTTTTTATGGATGGGTTGGATTAAAATTAAAAATCTTGCTCGTACCTTGACTGGGTGGTTTGAGTACGCGCCTCGTCCAAGGTGATTTTTTTTCTTTGGCATTGTGTTTAAGTTCAAGGTTCAAGGTTCATTTTATTTATATGCCGCCCTATTCCTGGCGGGACTCAGGGCGGTGCACAAACCCAAAGGAGGGGAAGGGAAACACAAGAACTACAGCAAAAAGTACAGGGAATTTAAAACGACCAACAGCCACACGATTCGAGAGGGGAAGGGAACTCATCGACCCCAGGCCTGCCGACAGCCAGGTTTTAATGGCTTTTCGGAAGGCCTGGAGAGAGGTGAGGGTCCGAATCTCTGCGGGGAGCTCGTTCCAAAGGGCCGGAGCCGCCACAGAGAAGGCCCTCCCCCGGGTAGTAGCCAGATGACATTGGCTAGTAGATGGAACCCGGAGGAGGCCTAATCTGTGTGATCTAATGGGTCTTTGGGAGGTAATTGGCAGCAGGCGGTCTCTCAAGTATCTTGGGCATACCCGTGCTTGGATTTTAAGGCAGGGGTTGGCAACCTTAAGTACTCAAAAGAGCCACTTGGACCGTTTCCCACACAAAAAAAAACAGCGGAAAAGGATCAAAAATTGGCTGGAGGCAATAACGGGGGTTAAAATAGAATGGAAACCTGAAGTTTTCTTTATTAGGAATTATGTCGGTGAAATACAAAAAAGAAATCCAGTATTTAATACTACATATAATTACGGCGGCAAGGACTGCCTTTGCCCAGAAATGGAAAAACAAATTAATTCCAAGCGAAGATGAAATAATAAGAAAGGTTATGGATTGTGCCGAAATGGACAAATTAACAAAAGAAATACAGGGAAAAGAAGAATCAGAATTCTACCAGATATGGGATAAATGGTATAGGTGGATGGAGGAAAGAAACAAGAATCAACAAAGGAATATAACAAAAATAAAAAATAAAAATAGTTATGAGTAAAATAAGAGGGTTAAGAATGGTGAAATCCAAATGAAATACAATAGAAGGGGAAATAATATAAGGTGAGCGGTATCGATTGATGATTGCTATTATAAAGAACAGGAAGCTCCTGTTCGTATTGTATTGTATAAATGTGTATGTCTAAGTTTTGTGTGTGTGTGTGTGTGTTACATGTTTGTTAATAAAAATCTTTAAAAAAAAAAACAGCGGGAGCCACAAAAACCCTTCTCATGCCTAACTATTGTATTTTTCAGAGTATAAGACGCACCTTTTCCCCTCAAAAAAGAGGGTGAAAATCTGGGTGTGTCTTATACACTGAATACAGCCTTTCTGGCCTCCCGAAACCCTGCCCTCTTCACCAAAATGGCCTTTAGGAGGCTTGTAGATGCTCTTGGCGGCTGGGAAGGGCAGAAATGACCAAGAAAAGAGCTGTTTTTTGCTCGTTTTTGCCCCCAGACCCCAGGAGCACTCTATAAGCCGCCTAAAGGCTATCCATGCCCTTTTTTAAAAAAAAAATGGGCCTGTTTTTGCGAAAAATGGGTCATTTGAGGGAGGTCTGCAGAGTTCAAAAACTTTTGTTTTAATTCGCCTCTTCAAAATCTTGGTGCATCTTATGCTCTGAAAAATACGGTATTTCCTGAGAGGCCACAAAATTAGTATATGTAGTTGAATTAAACGTTCTATTTTCTTCTGAAACTTTTCTTTTCTTGGATTTATCCATGTTTGAAAAGCTCAATAAATCGCATGCCAGCGGGTGTCACACATTGGCGATTGTGGCGCATATTTTGAGGGATAGGGAGCCGCAGCAGAGGGATGAAAGAGCCACATGCGGCTGCAGAGCCGCAGGCTGCTGATTCCTGGCTTATGGCTTAGTCTCCTGTATAATCACAGCCGCTTGTGCTTGATTCTGTGCATCATTGTTCCGTAGATTATGGGCCAATTTACAGTTTTAGTCCTTGCCTTGCAACTATTGGTTTAGTGACAGTGGCATTGAAGAAAGTGACTGTTTTTCCACACTGATGACCCTTGCAGCGTGCCCATGGTTACGTGATGGAAATCCAGACTCTTGCCAACTTTCTCGTCCCGGGTTTAAGGCAATCCATTTTTGCGACCTTCTGCCGAGCCAAAAATCGTTGAGCACGCTAAATTCACCGAACAACCGTGTTACGAAGCAATTGCAGCCCTTTGAGGCTCCATTGTGGTCGTACGCTGAGGACTCCCCTTATACTTCGTATGAGGGTCGTCCTTGAGAAGCGGCATGAATACCCTTTGGGGGGTCCCAGGACTCGCAATGTACGTTCTGCAAAGCAATAAAAAAATTCAGGTTCTGAAACATCCCTTTGTCTGTCTTGAACGGGCTGTGTAGGCAAGGTGCCAGTTTTTTGAACTCCTAAATTAGCAAATAATTACTTTTCCTCTTTGTAGATGAAGGCCCTTCATTACCGACAAAACAGAATGAAGAATTCCGGCCATTTATCCGGAGGCTGCCAGAATTCAAGTTCTGGTGAGTTGAATTTGGATCAACTCCCCTCCTTCCTTCCTTCCTTCCTTCCTTCCTTCCTTCCTTCCTTCCTTCCTTCCTTCTTTCCTTCTTTTGTTCCTTCCTTCTTTTGTTCCTTCCTTCCCCTCCTTCCTTCCTTCCTTCTTTCGTTCTTTTGTTCCGTCCTTCTTTCCTTCCTTCTTTCCCTCCTTTCCTTCCTTCTTACCTTCTTTCATTCCTTCCTTCTTTCGTTCTTTTGTTCCGTCCTTCTTTCCGTCCTTCTTTCATTTCTTCTTTCCCTCCTTTCCTTCCTTCTTACCTTCTTTCATCCCTTCCTTCTTTTGTTCCTTCCTTCGTTCCTTCCTTCTTTCCTTCCTTCTTTCTTTCCCTTCTTCCTTCATTTCTTCCTTCTTTCCTTCCCTCTTTCCTTTCCTTCTTTCCTTCCCTTTTTCCTTCTTTCCTTCCTTCCTTCTTTCCTTCCTTCCTTCCTTCCTTCTTTCGTTCTTTTGTTCTGTCCTTCTTTTGTTCCTTCTTTCCCTCCTTCTTTCCCTCCTTTCCTTCCATCTTTCCTTCTTTCATTCCTTCCTTCTTTTGTTCCTTCTTTAGTTCCCTCTTTCCTTCCTTCTTTCCTTCCCTCTTTCCTTCCTTCCTTCCTTCTTTTCTTCCTTCTTGCCTTTGCTCTTCTAACATACATGTAGAGCAGCTTTTCCCAAAAGATTAAGATTAGAGACTGGGGTGCAATTGTCTCTACCCATTAATTGATCTAACAAAATGAAATTCAGTGTAGAGAAAAGTGAAGCCTTATACTTAGGCAGGAAAAACCAGAAGGACACATATAGACTGGGTGAAACCAGGATTCATAGCAGTGACTGTGAGAGAGATCTTGGAGTCTTAGTGGACAACCAGCTAAATAGGAGCCAGCCGTGTGTGGCGGCAGCCAAAAAAGCCAAGGCAGTCTTAAATTGCATGAACAGAGGGATACAATCAAGATCAAGGAAGGTGCTAATACCACCCTATAAAGGCCACACCTAGAATATTGCATTCGGCTTTGGTCACCACATTATGAAAAAGAAGTTGAGACTCTAGAAAGAGTGCAGAGAAGAGCAACCAGGATGATGAGGGGACTAGAGGCTCAAACATACGATGGACAGTTGCAGGAACTGGCCATGGCTACTCTAGGGAAGAGAAGGACCAGGGGAGACAGGAGAGCATCTTCCAATATTTGCAGGGCAGCCACAGAGAGGAGGGAGCCAAACTATTTTCCATGAAGGCCAAACAAGGAGTAATGGATGGAAACTGATCCAGGAGAGATTCAACCTAGAAATAAGGAGAGATTTCCTGACAGCGAAGACCAATCCACCCATGGAACAGAAGTTGCCTTGGGAAGTTGTGGGAGCTTCATCCCTGGAGGCTTTCAAGGAGAGATTGGACTGCCCTCTGTCAGAAATGGTGTAGGGTCTCCTGCTTGGGAGGGGGTTGGACTAGATGACCTACAAGGTCCCTTCCAACGCTGCTTTCTTCCCCGCAGGCATTCTGCCACGAAGGGCATCTTGGTTGCTATGACCTGTACATTCTTTGAGGCTTTCAATGTTCCAGTTTTTTGGCCAATCCTGGTGATGTATTTCATTATGCTCTTCTGCATCACGATGAAGAGGCAAATCAAGGTGAGTGGAGAAGGCTTTAAAGGACCAGGATGTCCAGCCTTGGCAGATTTCCAAGACTCGAAGACTTCCAACTCCCAGGATTCCCTAGCCAACCATGTGCCGGCTGGGGAATTCTGGGAATTGGAGTTTATTAGTCTTATAAGTGGCCAAGGTGCGACGTCCCTGCTTTTGACCCTGAAATGAGGGGGGGAAGGAGACAGTGGAGATGCGTTAGCTTTGGTCCCCGAATTTCCCCATTTGGGGGCCCTGGGAAGCAAAATATTTACAACTAACCAACTCAGTTGTATTGATTGGCGCACTTAAGTGCAATTGTCCTGTTTTAAGGAACGTGCGAATGCAGCCAGAGAGGAGTTATATAAAAGGGACAAAATTTAGGCTTCCATGCCGAGCGAATCGAGCCGATTACGCTTCATTGCCCGAACGGAGATAACCACGATCACGAAAAGGTGGCTTGTTCGGAGCTGCTCTTCAACCCTCTGCCAAGCCGCAGATCGTCGTAACCCCGATCTGTTGGGCGAGCCTTTATTTATTTACCCGCATCCCTCGAGGCACGTAAAGCCCAAGGATTGCGGCTTAATGTATGACCCTCATCCAGTGCTTGGAGAACTTTGGAAGAGATGGGGAGGAGTGGGGGGAAAATGGAGGCGTCCTCATCCTAAGACCTGTTTCTTTCTTGTCGTTTCCTCCCTCCCCTTTGCAGCATATGATAAAATACCGATATATACCATTCACCCACGGCAAGAGGAGATATAAAGGGAAAGAAGATCCAGGGAAAACTTTTGCTAGCTAGAATCCTTCCCTCTCGAACCTTTCCTGACCAACCTTTCTTCTCCCCCAAGCCCCCCCCTCCCAGCGTTATAATTAAAAAGATTGGTTTTGAGCCATTGTAACCGACGCCTGTGTCCTTCCTAATCGGGCGTCCGCCAGCCATCCGGAGGGTTCGTTTCGGTCTCTTCTGCGGATTGGAGAGGTTGTGTGTGTGAGTGTGTGTGTGTGTGTGTGTCTGGCTCCCTAACGCCTTTCCGTGTCCACCGCAGAATTCTGCCTTTTTGACCGCATCTTCTGATTTATTTTTTTGTTTTGTTTTTATCGGTTTTTTTATCCATCCACAGCCTCTTGCCCCACTTTTTTAAATTTTATCCCTCCCCCCCCGCTCCCCCTTTGGCAGTTATCCCATGTTTTTACATCTAGGTATGTGGGTCTCTGGGCGTATCTGGGATCTTGGCTTCCCAGATTTGGCTTGGCGACTTCCCAAACGAGGCCTCCTGTGTGCGGATTCCTGCGCAGGAGAATAACCAGTAGGGCAGTGGCTCTCAACCTTCCTAATGCCGCGACCCTTTAATGTTACGGTGACCCCTACTGTAAAATTATTTTGTTTGTTTTCCAAAATACGTGTTTTCCGAAAGTCTTAGGCGACCCCTGTGAAAGGGTCGTTCCCCCCCCCCCCCCAAGGGTTGAGAACCACTGCGGTAGGGAATTTGAATTGGAATACTCTCCGGGAAGGCCGACAGCTAGTACGGAAAGGAAGAATATCCGTTATTTCTTTCTTTTAATTCTCCAACCCAATATTTCCACTGTACCTTGCTGAGAGAATTGCAATAGGACGGGGGTCCTATTCCATCCCCGCCCCTATGCGCACCGCATTGCTCGCCTCCAAGCTGAGTTTGGTACTTCCTCCGGAGCCTGGGAAGTGCGGAAAAAACGGGCCCAACCGGAAGTACCGGAGGTTCAGCCAAAAGGTTGAAAAATCACGTGGCTGGCGCTGCACATGCGCCCCGGAACTGACAGCCCGCATCTCATTGGTTGGCCATCACAGTAAGAGGAGAATGGGATGCGATGATAGGCGTTCAGATTTGAGTAATCAATACCTCGTTTTAAGCTTGGGCGTTTCGAATTAAACCTGGCTTGATTGACGGACAGAATCAAGCTTGGCTTTTAGAATGAAGAGGTGGAAGATGGACTGGGTGGTGTGTGTGTGTGTGTGTGTGTATTGAGGTTTTCAGTCATCAACTGTTTTGTAATTCCAATTTTTTTTTTTTTTTTTGGAAAAAGCCTGGAATAAAAATTACATACAGATGATATTTTGACACATTTCTCTGATAAAGGGTTTCTTTTTGTTGTTGTTAAAGTTTGCTTCCTAGCCCAATTAGATTGGACCGGCAGGCTGAATTTTAATTTTAATTTTAGCTTTTAATTTTCTACGGAGAGAAATCTAAAAATAAAACAAAACTGCATGTAAAAAAGCAATTTTCGATGCCATCAAGATACGGGCAGTTTTTATGAGGTGACTTTTTAAATTTAAAAAAAAAAGGGTGGGGTATTAAAAACGAAGACCATGTCCCGCTCTTGGGTTCAGCTGTCTTTTATAAAACAAATGTAAACAGCGATGTATTAGGGTTAAAAGTTTTCTCTCCGCCCTGCCTTCTTCAAATGCGTGTCGTTGAATCTTGTGGCATATATTGTATTTTCGCTGTCTCAATAAAAACGGCCCTTTGCACAATTGTGACCCACATTATCTGGAAGGATAAACAGCTGTTGACTAGTCAATATTTACATCTTATTTGGCAGAGGGATAACATACAGATTCTGGGCCACAGAATTCAATTTCTCCTTTACAGCATTACATATTTTTGTGTGCTCTTCATGGGAATAGGAAATTCTGCTTCCTTTTAAAAAGGTGTCTTTTCCCAGATTTTTTGCCCCCTTTCCTCTCATTCCCAGCTTCTTCCTTTCTTCCTCCCCATCCCTCATTCCCAGCTCCTACCTTCCTTCTTCCCCTCTTCTTCCTTCCTTACTCCCCTTCCCCTTCATTCACCTTCCTCCCCTCCCCTCTCATACCCATTTCCTTCCTTCCATCTCATTCCCAGCTCCTTCCTCCCTCCTTGCCCTCTGATTCCCAGCTCCTTCCTTCCTTCCTTCCTTCCTTCCTTCCATCCATCCATCCATCCATCCATCCCATTCCCAGCACAGTGCCAATGCTCTCCTCCCATCATTTAAAAATAAGGATCTTGAAAAAGTTCTGGGAAGTAAATGTTGAAACCAGACTGAAACACACAACAGATCTTAGGTTGATTATGCCATCTGGGTACATGCTTAACACATTTGAGCATAATTCACCAATGTTGTGGGCTTTTTTTTTTTATTGGGCTTGGAACATCAGGTGTGGCCTTTCCAACTGAATTTTCAAAATCGCACCTTACTGCCCAGGGCTATACGTCACAAGTATATCTGTAGAAAGCTGTACTTTTATGATGTCTTAATATCAATATTTGCCTCTCAAGCTCTATCCAGCTTAAAGGGAAAAGTTCCCTCATGCATATGTGTTAGTCGTTCCCGATTCTAAGGGGTGGTGCTCATCTCAGTTTCAAAGCCGAACAGCCAGTGCTGTCCGAAGATGTCTCCCTGGTCATGTGGCCGGCACGACTCAACTCCCGAAGGGGCACGGAACGCTGTTTCCTTCCCACCAAAGGTGGTTCCTATTTTTCTACTTGCATTTTTTACCTGCTTTCGAACGGCTAGGTTGGCAGAAGCTGGGGCAAGTCATGGGAGCTCACTCCGTTACGCAGCACTAGGGATTCAAACCACCAACCTTTCTGATCGACAAGCCATTAAGTCTTAGCCATTAAGCCACACTGTGTCCCTCTATCCAGCTTAAGGCGCATTAAACTCAGAAGCTGGCAATGCAGGAAGACCGATGGACCTGTAAACTTCGGTACCAGTTGTTGAATCTGCTCTTTGGGGTTTGCCAAGTGACATTTGAGAGGGCTGCCCGCTGCTTCAGAGGTACCGAGGGACTGAATTTAAAAATCAGCCAAGTCTGTAGAACTGAAGGCAAAGTACTATTTGTTTAATGAATCGTGCTTTGCTGTTTTAACGAGACTGGCATCTTGCAAAAACGACATTATACAGCCCTTCTGGAGTTGCAATGGTTTAAAAACCAGTTCCACCATAAATGGGGTAATGCAGTTTTGTGTGTCTGGCAGGGTGCAGTGGGTGGAGATTGCTATTAATCCCAAAACTTAAAATTGCTGAATTCAAAAGAATGGGTAAAAGTCTTAAGCACTTAAAACTGCCTTTGAGATCGCCCATTTTCCTGACCTCATGTTGTGCCTCACCAGTGGCCAGCAGAGCTGGCAAATTCGGACAGTGAGGAAGTGGGGGAGGAAGATGGGCCAGTCCTGGAGTCTGGGGAAGGCTCTGATGAGGGCTCTGTGTCGGAGGCAGAGGGGGGGCCAAGGCCATATGCCAGTTATCAGCTGCCCTCAGAGTCAGACATCAGTGAGGCATAAGAACAGCTGGAGCCTGTTCCCAGTGTGTGCATGTGCAGAGTGGCCAGACGAAGGGAAGAGCTAAAGAACGGGTTGAACTTGGGAGTAAGGCCACAGGTGGACGATGAATGGCCCCTCCCAGAGGGAATAAAAGAGGAGCAAAAGGGGAGTGGAGTTTGCAGGAGGCCATTAGTTTGCTTCATTGGTTTCTGACTCTCCGAGACTCCTGGCCAAGTTCCTGGCAGCTCTCCAAGCCAGATAAGGTCTGTGACTGTAAATCCTCCCTTGAAAGATTTTGCTGGATGTGAATGAGCAGAATTCACAGTCAATCAATAAAAAGGGGTTTTTGTGGGGACAAGGAGTTTGCTTCCTGCTCTCTTGGGAAGCCTCAGTCAGAGCACCTCAAATCTCTCAGATAAAAGTGGATACGCCACAGTTTGTTTTAAACGGATGTAAGTTTGCATCTTCTTGTAAAGGCATTGAAAGTAAAAAATGTTTTGGCTTCCGTTTGATCGCAGCAATTTATTTATCAAAACAAAATCTCGCACTCATTCAAAGCTTGCATTTTCGTTTGGCTTGTTGCGGTTCACAATCCAGCTGGCATCCATTTACCGGAAGTGTCGGAGGTAAATCAGCTTCTGGGGATGAAATTTCTCTCTACACAGAGGACATTCGGTCTGTGGGAAGGGGGGAAAAAAAATCAGTATTAGGAAATGTAAACATTGCTTTAAAAACCATCCCTGTCTAAGCTAGAAAAGAAAGATACAGAACACAGACGTTACACTATAAAATGAGGAAGGGGTGGGGAAGAGGGGGAAAAACAGAAAAGAAAGCACTAAATATACAAATATATACTCAAAAATGAGATATAAAGGGGGGAAAAGCATAGGATAGATTAATGAAGGTAAGGGAATAAGAAATGATATTAAACTATATTTGGGTTTGCGGAAATACCATCCCAAGAAAACACAAATTGAGATTTGAGAGAGACACCTATAACAACAGAAAAAGAAAGGGAGAGAGGAGGAGGGGACGAGAGGAAGAGAGGGAAGGGAGAAAGAGGAAAGGAGGGGAAGAGTGGAAGGGACGGAAAGAGAAGGAGAGAGGGTAGTAAGAGAAAGAGCAAGAGGAAGAGTAGGGGAGAGGTAAGGGAAGAAGGAAGGGGAAGGAGAGGAGGGAAGGAAGGAAGAGGTAAAGAGAAGGTGGAAGGGAGAGAAAGAGGAGAGAGGGTAGGAAGGGGAAGAGGAAGAGTAGGAGTAGGGGAGAGGGAAGGGAAGAAGGAAGAGGTGAGAGTAGAGAAGGAAGAAAGGGAAGGAGAGAGGGTAAGGGGAAGAGGAAGAGTAGGAGAAAGGTAAGGAAAAGGAAGGAGAGGAGGAAAGGAAGAAAGAGGTAAGGAGAAGGTGGAAGGGAGAGAAAGAAGGAGAGACGGTAGGAAGGGGAAGAGGAAGAGTAGGAGTAGGTGAGGGAAGGGAAGAAGGAAGAGGGAAGGAGAGGGAAGGAAGAAAGGGAAGGAGAGGGAAGGAAGAAAGGGAAGGAGAGAGTAAGAAGGGAAGAGTAGGAGAAAGGTAAGGGAAGAAGAGGAAGGAGAGGAGGAAAGGAAGAAAGAGGTAAAGAGAAGGTGGAAGGGAGAGAAAGAGAAGGAGAGAGGGTAGGAAGGGGAAAAGGAAGAGTAGGAGTAGGGGAGAGGGAAGGGAAGAAGGAAGAGGAGGGAGAGGAGGAAAGGAAGAAAGGGAAGGAGAGGAAGGTGGAAGGGAGAGAAAGAGAAGGAGAAGAAGAAGGGGAAGGGGAAGAGGAAGAGTAGGAGAAAGGTAAGGGAAGAAGGGAAAGGAGAGAAGGAAGAAAGAGGAGGGAGAAAAGACAGGGAAAAGACGGTGGTGTTACAACAGGCGGGATGGCAAATAAAGCAACCCAAATTGTATATTATAACCTATTAAATGGAATAACAGTGTATAAAAAGACAAATGTAAAAAAAGAATAACAATTATGTGAAGGTATACTTACAATGGTATGAGAATAAAAAACAAAAAAACTTGTTTATAAAAAAACCCCATCCCTGTCCTTTTAAGGCAGCATAAAATAATCCACTTTGTTTTTGACACCAGTTAATGCATAAACCAGGGTAGCTCTCGGGGGTTTCAAGCATAATAAATTACACAACTGGTCTTGCAACGCTACTCAGAACTACTTCGCAAGTTTTAGCTGTAGGTTTGGGGGGAATCAAAACTCTGCCTGTGAAAAAAAATATCACCTATCAAATTATTTCGCTTAAGGGAGTTTCTAAAACCCCCGAATCCTAAGCCCTGGATATACGACGCTGTCGAAATTTGCAACAGTAAGAAAAATTGGCGTGGAGGGACTTGGGGCAAAGTCTGAGGGAGGCAACACCCACCTTGGTGTAGCACCACGCCGTGATGCATTCCCAGCAGAAGAGGTGCCCGCAGGGTGTGGCTGTGGCATGTTGGCGTTCTTCTAAGCAGAGCGAGCAACGGGAGTTGCGGCTAAGAGTCTTCTCTTCGGCTTGGCTTCTGAAGGAAACGACACGAGACGCAGTTGTTACTCTTCTGCGGTGAGAAAGGCGATTCCAAAAGAGAGATTGATCGTCATTGTTTAACGACCCCGTAATAATCCCTTGCGCGGTGGAGTCTGGGCCACTGAATAGAGCTAGCAGAGCATTTACTGGCCAGATGCCCTTCGTGTTGCCAATGAGGAGTTTTGTTCCGCATATATATTCCCATTGTGCCCAGAGAGAGAACTATCTGCCTCTACCCAGGATCGAACTCACAGCCTCGTGATTGCGAGGCGAGAGATCCACCTCTAGGCCACTGCAAAAAAGAGACTGATCTTTGCAAGAAATAAGTTTAGAAAATGACGAATCTCCCTCCACTCAGAATCTACAAACATGGTCGTATATAAATATACCCATTTCTTTGATCTGTTTTTTTTTCTGGTCCTACATTATGTGTTTTGGTCATATATTTTTACTACTTTAAAGCTCACTATTCCATAGGCCAAAAGTCCAGGTTGTGCATCACAATAAAAGCCTTTTAGAATACTAGATTTTAAAGTATTTTTAAATACTTAAGTATTTAATACTTAAATACTTTTTAAAGTGTTGTGGCCTGCTGGCAACCAGCAAAGCTGGCAGCAGAGTCGGACAGTGAGGAGGTTGGGGGGGGAACATGGGCCAGTCCTGGGGGCTGAGGAAAGCTCAGAGGAGGACTCTGCGTCGGAGGCAGAGAGGGAGATAGACAGCAGTGAGGCAGAGGAACAGCTGGAGCCTGTTCCCAGTGTGTGCATGGGCAGAACTGCCGGAAGATAAGAACAACTAAGAAAGCAGGATCGACTTGGGAGTAAAGCCACACCTTGGAGGTGATTGGCCCCTCCCATAGGGAACCAAAGAGGAGCAAATGGGGAGGGGGTTTGCAGGAACCAATTTGTTCCTTCGGTCGTGTCGAGAGTGGAAAGTTCTGTTTGTGACTATAAGAGACTCTGTGCCAAGTTTTGCCTCGCCCTGCGTTTGGAAACTAGTTATCTGGCAGCTGTCCAAATTGAGATAAGGTTCGTGTTGATAAACATTCCTTGGAAAGACTGTTTGCTAAGCATGGCTGACTGTGAATGAAAGGAATTCATAGTCGTGTAAATAAAAAAGAGGACCAAAACTCTGCTTCTTGCTTTTAAGGAAGCCTTAAACAAATACCCACAAACCTATATTTCTGGGGTGTGTCTTTTAGTTATTTTTAACTTTCTTAATACCACCTTACTCTTAATTTAGTGAAAAGTTAAATTTTCAAATGCCGCTGAGGGGCCACTTGTTGACCTCAATCCTCTTTCCCTCTAAATAAAAGAAAACCCAGACTTCATACATCTGATGGGAGAGGTTACGGTGTAGCTTCCATTCTTTTCCCGCCCCCTGCCGATGTCGGAGGTTGTACGCGTAGATGCCAAGGGTCAGCCCCAGGTGCAGGAAGGACACGATGCCAAGAAGCTTGTAACTGGACCGAATGCTTCGGTCGTCTTCGGTGAAACCCGCCGAGCGTAACTGGAGAACAGAAGAATCAAGCAGAGCCCGTCAAAGGAAGGTACGTTAATAACAAAATGCTTCAAGACGTTATCATCACAAGAGTTCTGATCAAGTGTTCCTCGCAGAAAGAATATCTTTTTAAAATTGAGCCGAGGTGGCGCAGTGGTTAAATGCAGCACTGCAGGCTACTGCTAGATCAGCAGTTCAGTGGTTCAAATCTCACCGGCTCAGGGTTGACTCAGCCTTCCATCCTTCCGAGGTGGGTAAAATGAGGACCCGGATTGTTGGGGGCAATATGCTGACTCTCTGTAAACCGCTTAGAGAGGGCTGAAAGCCCTATGAAGCGGTATATAAGTCTACTGCTATTGCTATTGCTATTAAAATCACGAGCCGCCTGCAAATAGATTAGTGCTTTGAGGTGTTTGTTTTCACCTTGTGGAATGTCTCCAATAAAGGAAATGTTTATTTTTTTATTTATTCGAGTTTATGAGAATAATCTGCCAAACAAAACTCCGCCATGGTGACAAGAAAGGCATCTGGCCATTCAACACTGCTAGCTCCATTCAGTTGTCCACACTCCACCCCACAAGTGATGAAATGAAGATGATTGAAACGTAACTTATACTCCTCACTTCTCTTTTCCCCACAACTGCTTGTCAACTCCTAAAGTTGCCATGGTGAGGAAAGGGGGAGGAGAGGGAGCACATTCCATGCATCCTTTTGGCTAGAGTTGGTCTCGGATTACTACAGCAGGCTTGGGGGGGGGTGCACCTCATTGGGGAAATGTGATTTATGACATTGCTTTCTCCACAGACTGAGGGGAGGGAAGGAACAGGGGTAAAGTTCCGCTATAATTCAAATGAGGCTCAGATCTGACTGCAAAAAAAGTCTTGCCAATATGGGGCTCCCAATAAATGACTGGTTTTCTTTTGAAACTCGGCTCGATACTCATGAATCAATTAGGGCATTTTCTGGAAACCTGACACCACTCTTGTGAGGTGGGCTGAGGCAAAAGAGACTCTTCTCAAAGACACCTAGCTGGGCTTTCATCTGTAAAGCGGGACTAGAATTCCCAGTCTCCTAAGTTTCTAGATCAGCAAGCACCTTAACCCCTATACCAAACTGTCTCTCCAAATCATCCCTTGATAATTTTTATGCCAGATAGCAATAGCAATAGCAGTTAGACTTATATATCGCTTCATAGGGCTTTCAGGCCTCTCTAAGCGGTTTACAGAGTCAGCATATCGCCCCTAACAATCCGGGTCCTCATTTCACCCACCTCGGAAAGATGGAAGGCTGAGTCGACCTTGAGCCGGTGAGATTAGAACCGCTGAACTGCAGATAACAGTCAGCTGAAGTGGCCTGCAGTACTGCACCCTAACCACTGCGCCACCTCGGATGATTCGTTTAGTGATGTAGGAGCTTTCCCGATGCACCCTCCTCCCCACGCTCTTAATTTTGGTGCCAGGAGGCTTCAGGGAGAGCCTCCAGAGTCCGGGGTGAGGCCGTTTTCACCCTCCCGGAGGCTCTAGGAAAGCCTGGGGAGTGGGAAAATGCCCCCCCCCCCCACCGAGGTACAGGAGGCCGAGTAGGTCGTGCAGAGAAGGGGTTGCACACACATGCGCGGGGTGGCAGGGCGCATTGCGATGTGGGTGTGGGTGGGCGTACGCGATTACGGCATGCCAGGACAAAAAGGTTAGTCATCACTGTTCTATACATTTCTGACGGTGCCCAATTTAGAAGCACATGGGAAGCCACTCACATAGGTGATCCCTGTTGTCCGTTTAGAGAAATGGTAGAAGATGCCCTTCATGTAAAAGACAGCTAAATGCAGCCTCCGGACAAACGGGATGCTTTGCTTGACGATATGAACAGCCTGAGCGACAAACGATCTCTGCCGCTCGGTTAGTCGCCTGACCCGTTTCTGCAGCCAGCTTCGTAGGAGCGCCCGGCGCTGCAACCCGCTTAAGTTTCGACTGGGCAGGTCCTGTAACCCGCTGGAGACTGCCTCCAGCTCCTGCTCCAGCGCAGTCAGTCCCTTGTCTAACAGATAAGGCAAGAGGGTTTGAAGAGCGACCAAAACGGCTCGGCGTCTTAATGAAGGGACCTTCCTCTTTGATGGGTCTACTTGGATCACGTTGACGTATTCTTCACCAAGGGTTTGATAACCTGAAAAAGGTGGGTGGGGAGGAGGCAATCAATGACAGAAACCCTGAAGAGATGATTACAAACAGAGCATATAAATCCAGTAAACCACAACAACAACAAACAGCTTTAGAATAGAAGAATAGAATAGAAATAATAGAGAGAATTGGAAGGGACCTTGAGATCTTCTAATCCAACCCCCTTCTTAGGCAGGAAACCCCACACCGCTTCAGACAAATGGATGTCCAACATCTTCTGAAAAACCTCCAGGGTTGGAGCCTTCACAACTTCTGGAGGCAAGTAGTTCCACTGGCTAATTCTTCTCACTTGTCAGGGAATTTCTCCTCAGTTCTAAGTTGCTTGGAATTAGGATCCAAAGTTGGAACCAGTTATGGCTGGCCGGTCATCTATTTCAACCGCTTTAATCTTAGATTCCTGCCCCAGGCACCGGGTCAGATTTGACGGCCCCCTCTAATTTTCAGTAAGCTTCAAAGGATCAGGAATTTAGCACAAATTTGGGTTGATTGATTACCTGAAAGGGTAGTAAGGGTGAAATAGGCAACGTCGGCGAGCAGCTCGATCTCTTTCTGCCATCCCAGCCAAAGTTTAGCACCTAAAGGAGCCAGAATATATGGAATTACACGAGGAGAAAAAGTAACACTGCTCCATTTTTATCCGACTGACACTTGAAAGGGGAGTCAAGTTGCATATTTCTATCATTAAAATGACTACCACCATCCCTTCAGAATATGTGTGTATGTATGTGTGTCTATATGTGTGTACATACACACACATATATGGTGCATCTGTCTGTTTGTCTATCCCTCTGTCTCTCTCTCTCCACACACACACACACACACATACAGACATATGTTTTTATACATATAAACCTTAGTAGGACTTATACAACTTTTTAATACAGCTTTTTACACGTTGGCTAACAACAGGCAAATCGTAGGATAAGTAAAACTTGGAGCAATAACAACAACAACAGAGCCAGTTTGGTCTAGTGGTTAACTGGAAAACAGGCGGCTGTGAGTTCTAGTCCTACCTTAGGCACAAAAGTCAGATTTTGGCCCAGTCACACACTCTCAGCCCAGTCCACCTGTTGTTCTTGTGGGTTAAAAAAAAAAAGAGGCTAGCGTGTCTGATATGTTTCACCCCCTTGAGTTACTTATAAAAATAAAGGTGGGATATTAATATAAATACACACATATTATATTCGTGTATGTGTATGTATATGTTCATACATATACGTATGTGGCTTAGAGGTTAATATAACTGCCTAACATGTAAAAACAGCTCAGGTTCGAATCCCAGTAAGGGTGTGGCTAGCTGATGAGAGCTAAATAGCTTGAAATAGATCTATACTAGTCTCCCTTTATTTATCAGCACAAATGCAATACAATACACACAAACACACACTATATATACACATATGTATGTATGTATGTATGTATATATATGTGTATTATGTATATGTGTGTGTATATATATGTATATATATGCATGCATGTGTATATGTATGTATATGTGTGTGTATGTGCGTGTGTGTGTGTATATATATATGTAATGTATATGTATGTATATGTATATATAGGTGTGTGTGTGCGTATGTATGTATATATATGTACATATGTCTATATATGTATAGATGTGTGTGTGTGTGTGTTTTTGTGGGTATGTTGCTGATGAATGACAAAATCTGCTTTGAAAATGGGCTCGCTTCTTCCTTCTCACATGAAGCTCCTGAATGTTGTTTCATAAACCAACCTGGCATCCTATTAAAACACGTATAAATATATATTTATTTCCATTTAAATTCGAATTTTAAGGCAAAACGCCCAGAAAAAGGCTTCGGGGTATGGGAGGAGAGAAGGCGGAGGCGCCTCACCCGCCAGGCCGGACAAGACGGCGCCGGCCCTGCTTTTCAGCGCTCCCCGGTAGAGCTCGTCCTTCTGGGCCGAGCGGACCAGGCGGGCCGGCCCGGCTTCCAGCGGCATCGCGACGCCTCGGAGAGCTGCTTCGCCTCTGTCATCGTCGCTCGGATTCAGGCGTCATCCGCTGTCGCCGCGGCGCGGCTCCTGACGTCATCAGAAGCGGTTTTCCCTTTGAAGAACGACGAAAATAGAGAAATGCTCAGAGAGAATGACTTCCGGGGTCAGGAGTGAATTTTTTTTTCCTACGCGCAAAGAACGTAGTTTGTAGCGTTCTTCTTCTGCAAATCAATTGCACGTCTTTCTGTTAGGAAATTAATTGGTTGATTATGCCCCATCAAGCCGGTGTAGTTTTCCCGACCCCATAGATAGATACATTTCACACTGATAATAAATAATAATTATTATTTTATTATTAATAATAATAATTGGGTCTCGCGTTCAACCGACTTGTACCATTGCCCTCCAGAAGCTTTAGATTACATATAATCCTCATAATGTACAGACCAGTTTTCTAATCTCAGCGCGAAAACTCTGCGTTGGTAACAAAAAAAAATTATCTGAGTGAACTCGGAATGTATTTATAGAAATTGTTCTATTCTATTATTTTCGTAAATCTATAGTGATAAATAACGTAATCAGAACGCGCAGCCGTCGCCTTTAAAGAAAAGGGCGCCCTCTTCAGCCTAACTCACGAAATGATTCCCTTTTAGCTAGGCGCCTGCGCACTCGCGCGTTCTCTTCATTGCCATGGCAACTAGAAAATTTCCCGCCAATTTAAGCCCTACGCGAGGCGGAGGAGGCGCGACGTGGGTCAATGCGAAGAAAATAAAATTAGAAAGGGAGGAAATTTAAGAGCGACAAGGTGGCGAAGTTTCACCAGTACGGCAGAAATGTGGGATGTCCTTTTCCCTCCAAACTTATTTATGGAAGTGTTTTGAGTGTTTATTCATTTGGGGCCTCTAAAAAAATGGCTGCCAAGGTGGGGGGGGGGGGCTGTCATTTTTACCCTTTTTGGGATAATTATAAGAGGCAGGTTGAAGCAGAAGGCCTTTTGTCTCCTTTCCCTGGAGTTGGGCTTGTGGAAGGCTTTAAACTGGGTTAACAACTAACCCTGGTTAGTGGGAATGCAGGTTTGTTGAATGTTGCTTTATCTGGGCTTCAGGGACCTGGGAAGCCAGCAAAATGGAGTTAATTGAGTCAGCTTTGAGAGCCAATTTGGTGTTAAGGGCTAAAAATGTTAATTTAAGAATAGGGAGGCTTGGATTCGAGTTCAACCACGCCTATGGAAAGTCATAAAAAAGGGAATTTATGTGGAGGTGCTTCCTGGCAGTCATGATGACCTCATGGGGTCCTTGTGGGGGCTAAAAACCCCATGGAAGCTACCTTGAGCTGATGTACTTATTTGCATTTCCCTTTATCCTTCCTTTATTCCTTTACTATTTATTGATTAGATTTTTAATCCTGTTTTTATTACAGGTCATGCAGTTGGTCCTCGACATACAGCGGTTCGTTTAGTGACTGAAGTTACAACAGCACTGGGGAAAATGGCTTATGACCGGTTTTTACACTTAGGACCGATAATGCAGATGATAAAAAATTTTGCATCGAGAATGGCAGAGAGATTAAAAAGATTTCTGAATGAATTTATTTCACCCGGATCAAAATGGATTTCTACCAAAAAAAGACAAATTAAAAATAATGTAAGATTTATTCTGGACACGTTGGAATATTATGAAGCACACCTGGGAGAGCAAATGGCGTTGATCTTTTTAGATGCACAGAAAGCCTTTGACAGTGTAAATTGGCCATTCATGACACGACAGTTAGAATATATGAATTTTGGTGAGAAGTAAACATGATTAAGACAATATATTATAAGCAAATAGCAAAAGTAATAGTTAATGGGTATTTATGTGGAGAATTTTAATATAAAAAAGACACACAATGTCCACTCTCCCCGTTACTATTTATATTAACATTGGAAAATTCAGAAGTTTGGCAACTGGTTTCATATTTTTGAATCGTCACAGTGTTATGGGGTCAGGTGATCCCCTTTTGTGACCTGACAGGCAAAGCCAATGGAGCGATTCACTTAACAACCGTGGCAAAAAGGTCATAAAATGGGGGAAAATCTCTTAACAAGATGTCTCGCTTAGCAACAGAAATTTTGGCTTCGACTGTGGCTGTAAGTTGAAGAATACCTTCACTCCTTCCTTCTCTCCTCTTTTCCCCACAACCACAAACCTGTGTGGTGGGTTGGGCAGAAAGAGTTGCTCAAAATCACCCAGCTGGCTTTCATGACCAAGGTGGGATTAGAACTCGCATCTCCTGGTTTCTAAACCACCACCTTAATCACTACACCAAACTGATTCATTAAATGGGCTCACGAAACGTCCCAATGGGTTAAAAAAGAAAAGGGCTGGACAATTGTATTAATAGCAACGCTTCAATGATCCATGAATAATTTTTGTTTAAAGATTACAGATAGTCCTTGGCTTATGACGAAAACCGAGCCCAAAATTTCTGCTGCTAAGTGAAACATTTGTTAAGTGAGTTTGGCTCATTTTACGACCGGCCTTGCCATGGATGTTAAATTAATCAGTGTGGTTGATAAATTAGTCAAATTGTTAAGTGAATTGGGCTTCTGCATTGATTTTGCTTGTCAGAAGGTTGCAAAAAGGGGATCATGTCACACAGACGCGCACACACACACACACACACACGACTGCAACTGTCATAAATATGAGTCAGTTGCCAAGTGTCTGAACTTTAATCATATGACCCTGGGAAATGTTACAACGATCGTAAGTATGAAAACTGGTCACTTTTTTAGTGCCACTATAACTTTGAATTAACAGGATAGTTAAACCCATTTTATATTTTCCCCCTGAATTAATGGCACAACACAGCACCTCCCACCTTTTCACAGTGATAATTAATTTGGAAAAAGGTGCTTGCCTTTCTTTTTCTCAGTGATGGAAGAGCAACACAAATCAGCGGCAGGAGGAGAAAGAAACAAACACAAGAATAACAAAAGCACATCTTTGATTGCCCTGAAATATGAAGCAAGGTCGAGCGTGGGGATGCCTGAGGAGAAGCCTTGTTCTACTTCAAATTTTGGGTAAGATTTCTGCTTGGTATTGGTCGTGACCCACCAGTGCATCTGGCAGCAGATTCGGGCAGTGAGGAGGTTGGGGAGGAAGATGGGCCAGTCCTGGAGTCTGGGGAAGGCTCCGATGAGGGCTCTGTGTCGGAGGCAGAGAGGGGGCCAGGGCTATATGCCAGTTATCTGTTGCCTTCACAGTCAGACATCAGTGAGGCAGAAGAACAGCTGGAGCCTCTTCCCAGTGTGCACATGCACAGAGAAGCCAGAGGAAGGGAACAGCTAAAGAACAGGGGTCGACTTGGGAGTAAGGCCACAGGTGGACGGTGAATGGCCCCTCCCAGAGGGAATAAAAGAGGAGAGAAAGGGGAGTGGAGTTTGCAGGAGACAATTAGTTCGCTCAATTGGTTTGTGACTCTACGAGACTCCCTGCACAGGATTTAGGCGGTTGCAATTCGGAAGGGACGTGATGGCTCAGTGGCTAAGACGCTGAGCTTGTCGATCAGAAAGGTCGGTAGTTCGGCGGTTCGAATTCCTAGCGCCGCATAACGGAGTGAGCTCCCGTGACTTGTCCTAGCTTCTGCCAACCCAGCAGTTCGAAAGCACGTAAAAAATGCAAGTAGAAAAATAGGAACCACTTTTGGTGGGAAGGGAACAGCGTTTGATGCGCCTTCGGGAGTTGAGTCATCCCGGCCACATGACCACGGAGACTTCTTCGGACAGCGCTGGCTCTTCCGCTTTGAAAGGGAGATGAGCACTGCCCCCTAGAGTTTGGAACAACTAGCACATACGTGCGAGGGGAAGCTAAGCCAAGTGAAATTTGGACCGTGTGTGTTTTGCCACGCCATGGATTTTCAGTGTCAGTGGGGCGGCCAGAGCAGAAACTCTGAAATCCATAATTTAGAAAGGATTTAGACATTAGCTTCAAACCAATTGAGTGATTATGCATTTTTTTCCCTCCTGATTTAGAGATTTGGAGTTTTTTTCCCTAATGGAAGTCAGATTTCTTGAATGGACAAAAAGGATAGCCTGCAGAATTTCTGATCTCCTTACCAAGTCTCAGAAATTTACTATTTTTTCTTTTTTGGGGGGGCGGGGGGAGAACCCCCGGGTTAGTTAATTCTATGGGTTTCTTCCCAAGGCTGATTTAATTCCTTCCCAGCTGATTCACACTTCGCAATTATGTCCTCCTCCTCCTCCTTTCTTACCTTTTTATTCAGCGAGAGTGAAAGAAAGAAAAAGCCTGTTAAATCACTCTCACATACCCGAGATGAGTAATTTGAGTTTTGAAGCAATCCAGGCAAAGTGGCAGAAAGCCGAAGGGTTTAAGCATTTTTTTTTAAAAAGCTGGGTGATATCTTTGCATCCTGGCTGAAGGGCAAAATGGAACCGCACCAAATTTAAAAAAAACAAACACAAAACTCTTTCAGGCAAGGTAGCTGAGGCTGGCTCGCTTCAGCTCAGTAAGACATCGGAGTGCGTGTCCAAAGAATTAAAATGCTAGGAACACTTGACAAAGGAGAGAGAGAGAGAAAGAGAAATCCACCAGGCACAACTTGTTCCCGAAGCTAAGAAAAGAATAAACCGACTGACAGAACCCGCTCTCGATGAATAGGCTTCCTTTAGTGCTCCCAGGCTCTGGATAGGATTCCTTTATGTTTTAGGCTGCAGTCCTCAGCATGTTTATTAGATGGAAATTAAGTGCTGGTGAATGGAGTGGTGTGTGTGCGTGTGTGTTTTTCCCTCCCCATCTCCTCTCCTTGTGAAACGCCAAAGAATTTTATTCAGCCTCACATTAAAAAGCAAGGCGAAGCGCTTGCATCGACAAGAGTTCGTGTCACCGTTGGGGGGAAAAGGGATTGCCTTTGTAATTAAGTATAGAACAAGGTTTTTGCTGGTGTGTGTATGTGTGTGTGTGTTTCTATTGTGAGCACAATGTGGCAGTTAGAAATTGCACTCGGGGGTGCTTTTGCTAACTTCTTAGAAACTCAGAACTTTGTCCAGTGCAATTCAAGGCAAAATGTCATCTCCTAGTAACTCATCATCATTTAACGACCCCCATAATCCCTTGCCAGGTGGAGTCCGAGCAACAAAATGGAGCTAGCAGAGCGTTTTAATGGCCAGATTCCCTTCCTGTCGCCAATATGGAGTTTTGTTCAGCAGATATATTTTCAATGTGCCGAGAGAGGGAGGGAGGGAGGGAGGGAGGGAGGGAGGGAGGGAGGGAGAGAGAGAGAGAGAGAGAGAGAGAGAGAGAGAGAGAGAGAGAGAGAGGGAGGAATAAATATCTGCCTCTACCTAGGATTGAACTCACAGGTGAGGCGAGAGCTCTACCTCGAGGCCACCACACCACTCTAACGTCGCCATCTGGTAACTGATCCTCCCAATTTAGAAAATGCAAAGACTTGGATTGAATGAAGGATCATAGGGCTGAATTCAGGAGGTCTCCTGTTTGGGCGGGGTTGGTGACCTACAAGGTCCCTTCCAATTCTGTAAATCTGTAAACCTTACGCCACAAAGGGTTGCCTCGTCTACTTTTGAAAAACTCCTGTGATGGAGTAGCCACAACTCCAGGAAGGGAGCTGTTCCACCGATTACAGCTGGTCAACTGAGAACTAGTATCATCATAGCACTGACGTTGTTGCCTCGTTGGCAGTGGTGGGTTGCAGGCGGTTCGCCCCGGTACGAGTGTACCGGTGTGTTCCTGGAACACCAAGTATCATTCCAGTACGGTGCTCCGGAGGGCCCACCCGCCCGCCCGAGCTCCTTACGTGTATTTGAGCTCTTCGGCACTTCGGTGCATGTACACAGCGCCTGTGCGATGCTCCGCCGAGCAGCTGGAGCATCGCAGAGGCTTCGCAAGAGGTAAGGACGCATGCTTGAGCGGCACGCATTCAAGTGGTGGACGCTGATTCGGAACTCACCACTGCCCGTTGGGTAATGAAAAGCCTGCAAGAAAACAGCCAAGCTCAGAGACCATCAAGGACGCCTCAAATGGTCAAGCATTGTTCCTTAGTTGGCAATTCAGAGTGTCATGCAAACCCAGGGAACTGGTTTAATTATACAATACAATAGCAGAGTTGGAAGGGACCTTGGAGGTCTTCTAGTCCAACCCCCTGCCTAGGCAGGAAACCCTATACCGTATCAGACAAATGGCTATCCAATGGCTCTTCTTAAAGACTTCCAGTGTTGGGGCATTCATAACTTCTGGAGGCAACTTCTGTTCCACTGATTAATTGTTCTCACTGTCAGGAAGTTCCTCCTCAGTTCTAAGTTGCTTCTCTCCATTGATTAGTTTCCACCCATTGCTTCTTGTCCTGCCCTCAGATGCCTTGGAGAATAGCTTGACTCCCTCTTCTTTGGGGCAGCCCCTGAGATATTGGAAGACTGCTATCATGTCTCCCCCAGTCCTTCTTTCTATTAAACTAGACATACCCAGTTCCTGCAACCGTTCTTCCTATGTTTTAGCCTCCAGTCCCCTAATCCTCTTTGTGGCTCTTCTCTGCGCTCTTTCTAGAGTCTCCACATCTTTTCTACATCGTGGCGACCAAACCTGAATGCAGTATGATTTTTAGATGCAAGCAAAGTATGGCTGTATATGGATTTCATCTCGTCCTTCTGTGTGGGGGGAGGAGGGAGGGAAGGAAGCGGGCGTGTCGTATGAAGACAGGAGTTATTTGAAGGGTTGGGATTTAGTGTCGGAAAGCTAACATGAGCTGGTTGTTGGAGAAAAGGAATGAAATCCAAATTGGGTGTCTATTCCATACCTTCCAGTTGTGGAATTCTTTTTTTTTTAAAAAAAATCTTGTGCATCGTTCAAAATAGCTCCCGATAAAAAGCAAATTCTCAAAGGCTGCCCCTGCCAGGTAGTTTTCAAACGGAGTGGAATAACAGTTGGAAGGGACCTTGGAGGTCTTCTAGTCTGACCCCCTGCTTAGGCAGGAAACTCTGTACCATTTCACACAAACAGTTCTTCAGCATCTTCTTAAAAACCTCCAGCAATGTTGGAGCATTCACAACTCCTGGAGGCAAGTCGTTCCACTGATTAATTGTGTTCCGTGTCAGGAAATTTCTCTTTTAATTCCAGTTTGCTTCTCTCCTGGATTAGTTTCCCACTCATTTGCTTCTTGTCCTGCCTTCAGGTGCCTTGGAGAATAGCTTGACTCCCTCTTCTTTGGGGCAGCCCCTGAGATATCGGAACCCTGCTATCACGTCCCCTCCTTGTTTTATATATACGGTAATGCAGTCAGACCTAATAAAGTCCCTGCCAAGCTTGTGAATGTACCATTTTTCCCCCTTCGACAACCCTGGCCTGAAATTTCTTCTATCTATACATTTTGGCATCCATCTGGAATTCGGGAAGAACAGTTTGTCACCGCCTGTGAATCACTGCCGAAAGTCACAAAGAGGAAGATGATTGTTATGTCAGCAGCATAATCCGCAAATAGCTGCGTTGCTAACAAATCACCTTTCTCACACACACCTTAAAGCCTCCGTTTATGCATGCCGAATCCCAGAGTCCTATGAGATCAGAGACACTGCATCGAACTGTTGGCGATTTGTTGGCTTCGACGAGGTCCCCGTTGACCTGAACGGTTGCAGGTAGGAAGGGACACGCTTCACTTCCAGGAAAGCGTCTTCAAAATCCTTCCCCCTCGACCTTATGTGAGGCCACAAAAAGGCTCATTCAAGCAATTGAAGACCAGTCTGATGCTCCCAAGACTGAATATAATTGGGGCATTGGGGGGGGGGAAGCTAGAATTCACGCTGCCAGGCGGGCAGTACCCAGTCTCTGTTCTGCTATAACGCAATCAAGCAGCGGCATGCCTTTTCAGATGTAGCACTTCATCATCATCATCCTCTTTTAACAACCCCATAATCCCTTGCACCAGGGTGGAGTCTGGGCAACTAAATGGAGCTGAAGGTTTTACTGGCCCGATGCCCTTCCTGTTGCCAGAGCGGAGTTTTTTCCCCCAGCAGATATATTCTCATTGTGCCCAGAGAGAGAAATATCTGCTTCTACCTAGGATCGAACTGACAGCCTCCTGATTGCCAGGTGAGAGCTCCACCTCTAGGCCACTGCACCCCTGTTGGATTTAGCCCTTCCTCTCTGTAAAAATACCTTGTTTTGAAACTCCAAAGCGGTGTTACTTGACCTTGGCAACTCACATAATTCCTTAGCCAGCAAGTCTTGAACAGAATAGAATTAGAATAGGACAAAACAGAACATAGAATGCAGAATAGAATATAAAACAGAATAGAAAAGAGAATAGAATAGATATTGGAATGGAATTTAATAGAGGAATGGAATAGAATAGAATCTGGAAGGGACCTTGGAGGTCTTCTAGTCCAGCCCCCTGCTCAAGCAGAACTATACCATTTAGGAGCTTCTGTGGCACAGGGGTTAGAGTGCAGTACTGCAGGCTCCTTCTCCTGACTGCCGGCTGCCTGCAATTTGGCAATTCGAATCTCACCAGGCTCCAGGTTGACTTAGCCTTCCTTCCGTCCTTCCGAGGTGGGTAAAATGAGGACCCGGATTGTTGCGGGCAAGAGGCTGACTTTGTAAACCGCTTAGAGAGGGATGTAAAGAACTGTGAAGTGGTATATAAGTCTGTGCTATTGCAAAGGGAGGGAGGGAGGAAGGAGCCACAGTGGCACAGTGGTTAGAATGCAGTATTGTAGGCTGACTCTGCTGACTGCCAGCAGTTCAACTCCCATCAGACTCAAAAGTTGACTCAGCCTTCCATCCTTCCGAGGTGGGTAAAATGAGGACCCAGATTGTTGCGGGCAAAAGGCTGACTCTGTAAACCGCTTAGAGAGGGCTGTGAAGCCCTGTAAAGCTGTATATAAGTCTAAGTGCTATTGTTATTTCAGACAAGTGACTCCCTAGTCTGTTGTTAAAAGCCTCCAGTGATGGAGCGCCTACAATTTCTAAAGGCATCTTAAAGTTGTCAAGTTGAAAAACACTGCCACGAAGACAGATTTCTCCCATCCAGATTCATCCAGGTGCAAAGACAAAGCTGACCTTGAGTTTCTAAGAAGGATGTTGTTATGGCTACCTATCACCCAACTCCATATAATACCCACCTCCCATTTTCCCACCGTAGAAAGAGCGGCAGGCCTGAAGCCCCTTTTCATTTCAAACCACGAAACTCACCCACCTATCAAAAGCTCGGTTATCTGTGGATATCTTCTGGGGGGAGTTGTGTTCGGGACTTGCCCTCCAGTTTCAGAATCCCACTCCCCTCATTTAGGTGCACAAGTGGGAAATTACCGAGAAGCGAAATGTTTTCAAAGAAAACCCACCAAGGAAGTCTTTTTTTGAAGGGAGGGAAACCGTGACTTGGATGATGGAAGAATTTCCGCAGACAATTTGCTAACCTTCCTTCCAAAATATATAAATATCTCACTAGGTGGCAGTGGCCTGCCTCAAATCCCAAGTTCTGAACCGCTTCGTTTTCTGAGAATTTCCGCTACCAACCTAACAATGGCTTGAGGGCTGCAGAAGAAAGGGGAAAAAAAATAGCATAGGATTTTGAATCACAAAAGATAGATACGAATGCAGTCCTCGAACCCTGGACCCCAGGCCTTGTGCAGCCAAAATAAAGAACCACGCCAGTAGGGGCAAACCCGGTTAACTGACTTTTAATTATCTGTGATGTACACACACACACACACACACACACACACACACACACACACCTCAAAACCCACTGTGCGAATCCCTGCCGGCGAAGTCAGAAGTGTGCGCTGCACAATCTTGGAGACAGCATCATTAAAATAAAAAGTGCTTCTTGGATTTGTTTCCTGCCTTTTGTATCTGAGTTCCAGCTAACACAAGCACAGCACAACTTTTTTCTATTTTGATTGGCAGGTTGGACCGAGAACGAGTGGGGGATTGTCCCAAAGTCACCTCTGGAGGTGCCAATGGCCTCAGGAACCTAAATCTCCTTTCCCTTAATCCAGCATTTAAAAAAAAAAGACTCTAGAAAGAGTGCAGAGAAGAGCAACAAAGAGGATTAGGGGACTGGAGACTAAAACATATGAAGAACGGTTGCAGGAACTGGGGATGTCTAGTTGAATGAAAAGAAGGACCAGGGGAGACATGATGGGAGTCTTCCAATATCTCAGGGGCTGCCCCAAAGAAGAGGGAGTCGAACTATTCTCCAAAGCACCAGAGGGCAGAACAAGAAGCAATGGGTGGAAACTAATCAAGGAGAGAAGCAACCTAGAACTAAGGAGAACTTTCCTGATGGTGAAAACAATTAACCAGTGGAACAGCTTGCCTCCAGAAGTTGTGGGTGCTTTTATCACTGGAGGTTTTTAAGAAGAGACTGGCAGCCAGGAGTGATTTAAAGTAAGGAGTTAACTGGAATCGGGATGTAATTTTTTTTGCAGCTGAATTGAAAATTTGCAAATGTGTGTGTGTGTATGTATGTATGTATATGTGTATGTATGTATGTATGTATATATACATACATACATACATACATACATACATACATACATACATAGAAACTAATCTCCTTGATTAGTTTCTATTTATTTATTTATCAGCACAAATTTAAAAAAAACACATAGATACCTTCCACCCTGGCTTCGCTGATAAACAGATAAGAGCCTGTGGCCTAATGGCTAAGATCTCTGCCTAGTATGCCTAGTGTGCAATATAGCCCAGGTTCAAATCCCAGTAAGGGTATGGCTAGCTGATGAGAGCTAAATAGCTTGAAATAGATCTATACTAGTCTCCCTTTATTTATTTATCAGCACAAATTTAAAAAAAAAACACAAATATAACAAAGGCAACAGTAAAAATATTGGGTTTCTGTCGTGATGGACTCTTGTGACGAGCCGAAGGACAGATGATGAAAGCAGTTAGCTTCCTCCCATAATTGGGGCTTACCAGGGGTTGTAAAAAATCTAATATATATATATATATATATATATATATATATATATATATATATATATATATATATATATATATATATATATATATATATATAATGCAACTCTTAAAGTAGGTAGAACTTACTGAAAATGTATTTGAGAATTACCTTAATACAATACAATAGCAGAGTTGGAAGGGACATTGGAGGTCTTCTAGTCCAACCCCTGCCTAGGCAGGAAACCCTATACCGCTTCAGACAAATGGCTATCCAACATCTTCTTAAAGACTTCCAGTGTTGGGGCATTCACAACTTCTGGAGGCAACTTCTGTTCCACTGATTAATTGTTCTCACTGTCAGGAAATTTCTCCTCAGTTCTAAGTTGCTTCTCTCCTTGATTAGTTTCCACCCATTGTTTCTTGTTCTACCCTCAGGTGCCTTGGAGAATAGCTTGACTCCCTCTTCTTTGTGGCAACCCCTGACACTTTCCATTAAGAGAAAGTAAAAGAAAATGAGGTATCAGTTTAAAGAAAAACTCTATGTTAAAAAGTATGTTTATATAAAAATAATTATTATTCTATAAGGGTAGTTTGGACGGAGGGGAGCTCAATGCAATATCTAAGTTTAAAGCTCGTATGTTAAAGTTAAAAGAATAAGATGTATTAGATAGTTTCGACTTAAAATAAAAAAAGAGAAGAGACTGGGGAGCCATTTGCCTGAAATGGTTTAAGGTCTCCTGCCTAGAGAGGGACGCGGTGGCTCAGTGGCTAAGATGCTGAGCTTGTCGATCAGTCGGCAGTTTGGGGGTTCGAATCCCTAGTGCCGCGTAATGGAGCGAGCTCCCGTGACTTGTCCCAGCTTCTGCCGACCTAGCCGTTCGAAAGCACGTAAAAATGCAAATGGAAAAATAGGGACCACCTTTGGTGGGAAGGGAACAGCGTTCCATGCGCCTTCGGGCATTGAGTCATGCCGGCCACATGACCACGGAGACGTCTTTGGACAGTGCTGGCTCTTCGGCTTTGAAACGGAGATGAGCACTGCCCCCTAGAGTCGGGAATGACTAGCATATATGTGCAAGGGGAACCTTTACTTTTACCTTATAATACTTAAGCAACTCTTAAAGTACTCAAAACGTATTGAAAATGTATATTAAGAGACAGTAAAAGAAAATGTGTCGGTTTAAAGAAAAACTATGTTAAAAAGTATGTTTATACAAAAAAATTATTCTATAATTTTATAATTTATTCTAAGGTAGTTTGGGCGGAGGGAGCTCAATGCAATATTGAAGTTTAAAGCTTGTAGGTTAAGAGTTAAAAGAATAAGATGTATTAGATAGTTTCGACTTAAAGGGGGAAAAAAGGAGAAGAGATTGGACAGCCATTTGCCTGAAATGGTGTCGCGTCTCCTGCCTAAGCAGGCGGGCGTGGGTTGGACTAGAAGACCTCCAAGGTCCCTTCTAGCCCTAAGATTCTACATTCAGCCATCTTAAAGGATGCGGGCTGGGGAATTGTAGGCGTTAAATCAGAGAAGGATCCATCCTGTAACTAAGGAGAAAACTTCCTGGCCGTGAGAACAATTAATCAGTGGAACTCCTGGCCTCCAGAAGTTGTGGCTACTCCAGTGGTGGGATTCAGCCGGTTCGCACTGATTCGGGAGAACCGGTCGGTAACTTTCTAAGCAGTTCGGAGAACCGGTTGCTGGAAGAAATCTCCTTTTGTTTTTCCCCACTTTACAGGGCTAATCCTGTAAGGAAGGCAGGAAGGAAACATTCTGGTGTTGTTTCTAGCCTCATCTTTGTTGCCCTGCTTACAGAAACTGCCTCTCCGGTTAACCATGATGACATTGTAAGAGTTAAGGTGAAGCGCCCATCGACGGGAGTGATGTTGAGTTGGCCACACCCACCCAGTCACGTGACCGCTGAGCCCCGCCTACCCAGCTGGCTATCAGGGCAGAGAACCGGTTGTTAAATTATTTGAATCCCACCACTGGGCTACTCCATCACTGGTGAATCCGGATGGTGCCAAGGGATTGGAACGGGGAGCCCTGCGGGGGCATTGCAGATGTTGTCTCCTCGCACTTTTGGAGACTGTTTTCAACCAAGGTGCAAGGTGTGATTAAAAGTTGGCTTTTGAAGGTACAAAAAAACAGGTCCAGGGCTCAGGGTGTTCCTTAACCACATCCTCCACCGTCTGCAAAATCAAGTGAGTAAAAAACAATTACTCATTGGCCCCATTTGGCAGAGTTTGAAACTGAGCCAGAGGGGCCAACCTGGCGGCTGCTTCAGAGCTTCAGGATGAGCTGGGAGCCAGGGAGAGACTTCCCATATTTGAGTCCCAACCCCTCCGAGCTCACAAAGAAGCGAGGGGAGGAAAAAAGAAAAGAATCGGCGACAGTAATCAACGCTGCTTGACCTGAGCCGCCAACTTCCAGGTCATTTCTAAACGGCAGCCAAGTTGAAACACACCTTTTCGTCTGGCATCGAATCATGGTCTGTTGCAGCCTGCAATTGTGGCTTCGTGCGTGGGACCGAGCCTTAAGAGTGCGTCGTGTTGATTTGGACTTACCGTATTTTTCGGAGTATAAGATGCACCTTTCCCACCCACCCCAAAAGGGTGAAAATCTGGGCGTGTCTTATATACCGAATACAGCATTTTTGGCCTCCTGAAACCTCTCTCCCCCTTTGCAGAAATGGACGTGCAGAGGGTTTGGGAGACTTGTGGAGTGCTCCTGGGGGCTGGGGAGGGCAAAAATGAGCCAAAAAGGGGACTTTTTTGCCCCCCCAGCCCCCAGGAGCACTCTACAAGCCTTCCAAAGCCTGTTTTTGGCAAAAAAATAGGCCCGTTTTCGTGAATAATGGACCATTTTTTGCTTGTTTTTGCCCCCCCCCCCAGCCCCCAGGAGCCCTTTGCAGGCCCCTCAAATTCTCTGCATTTTGTTTTTCACAAAAAATGAGGCGTGCAGATTATTTGGGAGGCCTGCAGAGTGCAAAAAAACTTTTTTAAAAAAATTTTCCTCTTCAAAATTGGTGCGTCTTATACTCCGAAAAATACAGTAGTTTTTTTTTGTGTGTGTTTGTGTCTGTGAATCAGCTGCGGTAGCTAACAACCAGCTGTGGGTTTCACATTTTGTTACCACCTGTTAGCCCCGCCCGGGCACCTACTTCGTGGGTGCACGCGTCTCCTCCGCGCATGCACCCGGCCTTCCATGCATGCACTTTGCTTGCACGCACGCCTTCCGCGCATGCACACAGCCTCAAACAGGACAGCATGGAGCCGGGGCGGGGGAATGGTGGCAGGTTCACCGGCAATTTCCGCTACCGGCTGAATGCCACCTCTGCTAACAACCCACGCTTCGTAGCTTTACGATGGCAGCAACGCCAACGATGGGGAATGCCAGGTGGATGGATGGGGATTTGGCAGTACATTGTGTGAATCTTACAGCCGATTGTCTTCCTTCTCCTTGAACCAAAATGGGAATAAAACAGACCTTAATGAGGAGTGGGCTTCAGACGCTCAGTGTTCCAGTTGAAAAAGGATGCGTAGAAAAGAGTTTAAATTCGAGAAAAATGTAACACCACTATAACACGTTAGTGCACATCGAAACCTAAGAATGTAGCACATGAGAGAAAGTTGCTTGCGGGGGAAAAAAACCCCAGCACATTAAAAACCAAGCTCCAAAGACAAGACACATTTTTTTGCGCGGCCTTAAAAATGTGCAACTACCAGATGTGAAAAGTGGGTGAAAGGCAATGCGATTCCAGACTGGAAAAAAATAGAAAGCGAGAGAAACTGATGCTGATAGAGGGGTTTTTTCCCCCCCTTCTCCTCCAACTCAAGTGGATTGACAGATGCACAGCCTAAGAGCCAATTTATTAGGATTAGCCTTGCCAAATTCTTACGAGCTTTTCAGCCTTGTTGAACTTGGAGTTGATTAAGATTAAAAAAAAAAATATTGGCTGGATCCGTAGTTGTGTCTGGAACTTGGTTTCCTATTTCCAGATAGTGAAATTAGCTCAGGAGGAGGAGGAGGAGGAGGAGGACTTTTGACTGAGCATTCCCTGGATCCATTCCACTAGGATGAGTTATTTCCTGAGAAAATGATATCTTTTAAACCAGTTTAGGAGAGGTGCTCTTGTCGCAAAGGAGACAGTGCGAAATGTCTCCTCCTCTTTAATTTTATCACTTCTAAAGAGGGTGGAGAACTTCGCATGGCTAATTCTGCAGAATCCTTTTAAACTCAAGATCTCATATGATGTTTAGTATGTATGTATACATCTGGATACCCGTTGAAACTATGTGATCAGGAAATGCAGGGGAAATCCGGTTCAATCTGTTGGCTCAGTGGTGGTCGGTGATTGAAACACATAAGGGAATATTGTTTCTGCCGCCTTGATTCCGGAAGCAGTTCCATAGGTGGAAGGCGTAGACATTTTGGTGAGGTACCGATGTTTAGTACTGTAAAGAGCCCCAGACCGCTCCTGAGGGAAGAAGTGCAACGTCTGCCACTTGGAACTGAGGTAACGGAATGTGAGGCAACTGGAAGTCAGAACAGAGTTCTTTTCAGGCGGGGAGGGGGAGTAGAACTCCCTAGCATCAGTGCGTGTTAATTACTGTATAAGAAATACAATGATACAACGGACAAATCCTTTCTTAACGAGCACTTAGAAGCCAAGAGGAACATGCGTGCCAAATTTCAAGTTTGTAGGCTTTACGGTTCTAGAGATTTCGTGATGAATGAGTGGTATTTGCCTTTTATATATATAGATTGAGGTTAAATCTATGACTGAAAGTCCAACCTTCTCCTGCAGAGCTTGACCAATCATCAAAGAATTAAGATCAGGTGTATCGGATTGAACAGAAAAATAACAAAATCCTCTGTACAGTGGTACGTTGGTACTCAACTGCTTTGAAACTCATCGGGTCTGGTATTCGACGCATTTTGATACAAAATTTGGTCCCGGTACTCGTCGTTTGTTTGGTACGCGACGCGCGAGCTAGAACTTGTCAGCTTTTCTCGTGATTCACTCTCATTATTAGCAATATAGCAATATAGCAGTAGACTTATATACCGCTTCATAGGCCTTTCAGGCCTCTCTAAGCAGTTTACAGAGAGTCAGCATGTTGCCCCCAACAATCTGGGTCCTCATTTTACCCACCTCGGAAGGATGGAAGGCTGAGTCAACCCTGAGCCGGTGAGATTTGAACCGCTGAACTGCTGATCTAGCAGTAGCCTGCAGTGCTGCATTTAACCACTGCGCCACCTTGGCCCATTATTCCTCGTGGGAAAAATTCATTTGGTACTCGGGTACTTGGGTGTTTTTGCTACTCATCGCAGCTCCTGCCACCAGCGAACGAGGAGTACCGAGATATCACCGTACTTTATATACAGTTCTGAGAAATCATACCTTCTCCAGCACGGTATTCCCTCGACTGCCCCGGGGTTTTACGTTGGAATTTAGAATGAAATTCTAAGAATTCACAGCCGACGTTTGGTAGGCAAGACACTGCCTGCAGAAGAAAATGCGTGGGGAAACTTGGGGGAATAAAAGAGCATTGTTCTTTTTCCTGGTGATCTCTTGAGTTTTGCGGTACAATATTGTACAGTATTCTCAGTATTGTTCAGCCGCATTCATATGGTTCAGTGCCCTTTCAACTTTTCCTAAACAGATTTTTCCGTAGGCAATCCACGAAGCGCAACGTACACACACCACTCGTGCTTCCCTGCCTCTCTCTTCGTATCTGGAATGTGTGTTGCAGGGAACTCGGGTGGAAAGAGATAAACTTGGACGTTATTGGTGTGATTTTCGTTTTTATCCAGGTGGTCATCATTTTCCTTTAAATTGTGGTCCTCGGCTTAACAACAGTTCATTTAATGGACTGTTTGAAGCCACAATGTCATCACTTATGTAACACTTATGGCAGCATTCTTCTGCACACATGATCAAAATGTTTGGGATAGGGGGGTGGGGAGGGGAGAAGATTGAAGTGGCCAGGTCTGGATGAGTTTAAAAAAAACTCATCCAGGACTGACCACTTCAATCCTCTTCCCCCAGATATACAACACTGGTTTTCTTGGCACTATTAAGTCCGTGACCCGTCAAAACCGCGGTCCACAAAAGCGCGCTCAACGAAAGCGCGCATTTGACGTCATCACAGCGCGACGAAAAAAATTAAAAATTGAAATAAAAATAAAATTAAAGCAAGCCGATTCACATAAAGGTAAGGGTTAGGGTTAGGGTTAGGGTTAGGGTTAGGTTAAGGATTAGGGTTAGGTTTAGAGCGTTAGGGTTACGTTTAGCGATAGGTTAAGGGTTAGCGTTAGGTTTAGCGTTAGGTTAAGGGTTAGGTTTAGGGTTAGATTTAGGGTTAGGTTAAGGGTTAGGTTTAGGGTTAGGTTTAGGGTTAGGTTTGGGGGGGTTAGGGTAAGGTTTTCGCTTTATTTTTACATTTATCGATCACAGCGCGATGTTTTTGTCGCGCTGTGATGATGTCACGTACGGGCTTTCGTCGAGCGCGCTTTTGTCCACCGCGGTTTTGTGGTGGAACCTATTAAGTCAAGTGAGGGACGTGGTAGCTCATTGGCTAAGACACTGAGCCTGTTGATCAGGAAGGTTGGCACTTCGAATCCCTAGCGCCGCGTAACGGAGTGAGCTCCCGTGACTTGTCCCAGCTTCTGCCAACCCAGCAGTTCGAAAGCATGTAAAAAATGCAAGCAGGAAAATAGGGACCACCTTTGGTGGGAAGGAAACAGTGTTCCGTGCACCTTTGGCATTGAGTCATGCCGGCCACATGACCACGGAGACGTCTTCGGACAGCGCTGGCTCTTCGGCTTTGAGATGAGCACCGCCCCCTAGAGTTGGGAACGACTAGCACATACGTGCGAGGGGAACCTAAGCCAAGTGAAATTTGGACCATGTGTGTTTTGCCACGCCATGGATTTTCAGCTGTCAGTGGGAGAAACTCTGAAATGCATAAAAGAAATCTGTTTTTTTTTTTAAAGCGATGAAACCTGATCCCAAGTCTACACTTTTTACTATTTATTTATTTCATGGAGCCTTTACGACACCCGTCTCCCCTATAAGGCAACCCTGGTGGGTAGTTTACACCCCTTACAGTTGAGAAATTTACACTGCCGTGTTATCATTCCCATCACTAGAGCACGCTGGCCAGTGGTGAAATTCATTTTTTTTTTTACTACCGGTTCTGTGGGCGTGGCAGGGTGGGTGTGGCAGGGGAAGGATACCGCAAAATCTCCATTCCCACACCACTCTGGGGCCAGCCAGAGGTGGCATTTGCAGATTCTTCGAACTACTCAAAATTTCTGCTACTGGATCTCCGAACTGCTCAAAATTTCCGCTACCGGTTCTCTGAACTACTCAAAATTTCTGCTACCGGTTCTCTGAACTACTCAAAATTTCTGCTGCTGGTTCTCTGAACTACTCAAAATTTCCGCTACTGGATCTCCGAACTACTCAAAATTTCCACTACCAGTTCTCTGAACTACTCAAAATTTCCACTACCGGTTCTCTGAACTACTCAAAATTTCCGCTACCGGTTCTCTGAACTACTCAAAATTTCCACTACCAGTTCTCTGAACTACTCAAAATTTCCACTACCAGTTCTCCAAACTACTCAAAATTTCCGCTACCGGTTCTCCGAACTACTCAAAATTTCTGCTGCCGGTTCTCCGAACTACTCAAAATTTCTGCTGCCGGTTCTCCGAACTACTCAAAATTTCCACTACCGGTTCTCTGAACTACTCAAAACTTCCACTACCAGTTCTCTGAACTACTCAAAATTTCCACTACCGGTTCTCCGAACTATTCAAAATTTTCGCTACCGGTTCTCCGAACTACTCAAAATTTCCCCTACCGGTTCTCTGAACTACTCAAAATTTCCGTGACCAGTTCTTCAGAAACTGTTCGATTTCACCCCTGATTATCCAAAGTTGAGGTCCAGACCACGTCTGGGCTCAGACCTACCAAAGATTTCCATCGTGTGCAAAATAGATGAAGCCTTGGTGTGGAATCCTAGACTCCCTAGAGCTGGAAGGGACCCTGGAGGCCATTTAGTCCAACCACCTTCTCTTACTGCCCCCTCTTTTTCTCTCTCTGACGGATTTGGAGACTTTGGCCCACTACCTGCCCTGCAACAGGTACAGGATGAGGCATCCCGGAAGCCAGAAGAGATGCAGTCGACTTGCTTGCTAATGATTAACCTGCGTTGGGCAGGTAAATTGCGTTTGAACAGAGCTTTCCCTATCAGCGTCTGTTCAAGAGAAGGTGGGGAAACCAGGGAGTGCGGCAAAACACAGCAATAAATGGATTGATTTATGTTTTCAAACTGGGAACAGGTTGGGCTTTTTTGTTTTAAACACACCCACCAGTCCGTCTTAAGCCAGCGGGTTTCCCCTGCCTCTCACTGGCTCGCTCTCCTCCCTTTGAACTTGTTACCTTGGAGCTGAGGCTGAAAACGGCCAGCCCGCTCTGTAATCTCCAGGCCCCGTCATTATGTAAAGCGTGCGCGCCTGGGAGGGGCTGTGCCTTTTGGAGGTTTCTGTATGGGAGTAACTGGGCAGGCAGTCGGGAGGTTTGGGGAGAGGGGGGGGAAGGCAAGAGACGTTGCAGCTGTCGAAGGGGAGAGGCGAGAGAGTTGGGAACCTCGAGGTACGCTCCCTCCCTGCTTTTCCCACTCTTCTTCCTCCTTCTCCTCCTCCTCTTCTTCCTCCTCCTCTTCCTCAGACTCCTAAGTTTTGTAGGACTAAGGCTTCTTCCTGGCTTTGAAGGGAAAGCGAGTTGGGCAACTTCCAACAAGCTCCTACAGGAAGAGTTCTGCAGCTTTTGGAGGTTGTAACAGCATTTAACTTCTGCCTCTCTCTGTCTCTCTCTCTGTGTCTCTAACTCTCTGTCTCTCTCTCTCTCTCTTTTTCTCTCTGTCTCTCTCTCTCTGTGTCTCTAACTCTCTTTCTGTCTCTCTCTCTCTCTTTTTCTCTCTGTTTCTCTCTGTGTGTGTCTCTCTCTGACTCTCTCTGTCTCCCTCTCTCCCTCTGTGTGTGTGTGTGTGTCTGTGTGTCTCTCTCTGTCTCTGTCTCTCTGACTCTCTTTCTGTCTCTCTCACTCTCTGTCTCTCTTTCTCTGTGTCTCTGACTCTCCTTCTGTCACTTTCTCTTTCTCTCTCTGTCTCTCTCTCACTCTCTCTTTCTCTCACACTCTCTCTTTGTCTCTCTCTCTGACTCTTTCTGTCTCTCAATCTCTCTTTTTCTCTCTCTGTCTCTCTGTGTATCTCTGTGTGTCTCTGACTCTCCTTCTGTCTCTCTCACTCTCTGTCTCTCTGTCTCTCACTCTCTCTTTCTCTCTGTCTCTCTCTGTTTCTCTCTCTCTCTGACTCTCTTTCTGTCTCTCACTCTCTCTTTCTCTCTGTCTCTCTCTGTTTCTCTCTCTCTCTGACTCTCTCTCTGTCTCACTCTCTCTCTGTCTCTCACTCTCTTTCGCTCTCTTTCTCTGTCTCTCTCTCTGTCTTTCTCTTTCTCTGTGTGTCTCTCTCTGACTCTTTCTTTCTTTCTTTCTGTCTCTCACTCTCTCACTGTATGTCTCTCTCTCTTTCTGTCTCACTCTCTCTGTCTGTCTCTCTCTCTCTGACTCTCTTTCTGTCTCTCTCTCACTTTCTCTGTCTCTCTCTCTGACTCTTTCTCTCTGTGTGTGTGTCTCTCTGACTTTTTCTTTCTGTCTCTCTCACTCTTTCTCTCACTCTGTGTGTGTGTCTCTCTTTCTGTCTCTCTCTGTGTGTCTCTCTCTCTCTGACTTTCTCACTCTCTTTCTCTGACTCTTTCTCTCTGTCTCTGTCTCTGTCTGTCTGTCTCTCTTCCTTTGCTCCGGATTCGATAGCAAACGAGAGCATGGAGACAGCAACCCGCCGAGATGTCTCGTCGATTCGGTATTTCATGCATGCCGTTTCTTGCTCGCCTAACTTGACTTTTACCAATGCTTTGCCTGTTTCCCTGTTCGCCTTAAGCTGGGGACAAGAGGAACTTCGCCGAGCTGGGAGTCTTTTGTTTTAAACCTGTTACCTTCTTTCTCTCTGCAGGGAAGAGGCGAGAGAGAGAGAGAGAGAGAGAGAGAGAGAGAGAGAGAGAGAGAGAGACAGAGAGAAAGAGAGAGGAGGAGAGGAGAGGATAGAGGATAGACAGAGAGAGAGAGAGAGAGAGCAGAGAGAAAGAGAGAGGGAGGGAGAGAGAGAGGGAGAGAGAGAGAAAGAGAGAGGGAGAGAGAGAGGGAGAGAGAGAGAAAGAGAGGGAGAGAGAGAGAAAGAGAGACGGAGACAGAGAGAGAGACAGAGAGATAGAAAGAGAGAGAGAGACACAGAGAGCAAAGTTGAGATGAGGTAAGACAATAACGTTTTTTCTCGGCTGCTTTGATAAGCGTTTCATTTCTTTTTTTAAAAGTTTGAAGAATCTTTGTCTTCAGGAGGTCCAAAGAAGAAGAATTGGACTGCGCACTTCTGGGGGTGGGGGGGGGGGAAAAGGAAACTTGGTGTATAAGGTCCAACAATAAGAGGTGGTTTTAGATTGACAGAGATTCATTTAGTGGCCGTTCAAAGTTACGACGGGAACTGGGGGGGGTGGAAAGCAACTCGGATCCATTTTTCAACCCTTAACGACCTTCTGCAGAATCCCCACGATCGCGCGATCGGAATTCAAATGCTTGGAACTGACTTGTACTTAGGACGGTGGCAGTGTCCCCGCGGGGGGCACGTGATTTCCCCCTTTTGCAACCTTCCCACAAGCCAAGCACATGGGGAAGGCATATCCGCTTAGCGACCGGTTTAGTAACTTATCAACTGCGCCGATCGACTTTTAACACCGGAGGCCGGGCAGGTGGTAAGATGGGGCAGAAACTCCATTGACCTATGTTTCACTTAATGATGGGAAACATTGTGATGCTAGCTATAGGTTGAGACTTCAGTCATGCTTCAGTTGGGCTTCTGAGCCAGAGAGGCTCTAGAAATGCCTCAAATTTGGGAAGCCCCAAATTTGGGGAGCCATTTAGCTCCCAATGTGGTGGCTTAGGGGCTAAGATGCTGAGCTTATCGATCAAAAAGGTCGGCAGTTCGGCGGTTCGAATCCCTAGCGCTGCATAACGGAGTGAGCTCCCATGACTTGTCCCAGCTTCTGCCAACCTAGAAGTTTGAAAGCACGTTAAAAAATGCAAGTAGAAAAATAGGAACCACCTTTGGTGGGAAGGTGACAGCGTTTGATGCGGCTTCGGGAGTTGAGTCATGCCGGCCACATGACCACGGAGACATCTTCGGACAGCGCTGGCTCTTTGGCTTTGAAACGGAGATGAGCACCGCCCCCTAGAGTCGGGAACGACCAGCACGTATGCGCAAGGGGAACCTTTAACTTTAGCTCCCCAAAGACCCTTGCCGGATTCCCGCAGTTGTGAAAAGTACCCGTACTCACTCCACCCACTCTTGAGGGAGGCTGACGTTTCCTGGTCAACCCTTACGGTGGGATTTGAGGATGAACCCTTGTCAGGGTTCAAACTCTGGAAATCTCTCCCGCAGCAGGTCTGGAAAGGGGCCCTCTTTCGAATTCGTGTCTTTGCCGTGAAAACTTCTCGCCTTGAAGGAAGCTCTTGACTTTTCCGTAAACTAAAGCATTTCGGGAAATGCTTTGAACCTTTTTTTAACAGTTTAAAACTTTGGCGTTTGGTTCCTTGGCGTATTTAATTTTTTCTGTCTTTGAGAAGATTGTGTATGTCCTTTTAAAAAAAATTAATTGTTTGTTATGTTTTCACCGAGCACGGGAATAATTGTGTTTTAAAACATACTTACCGTCAAGAGATGGTGGCAGTCTCACCTCTTTAGCTCAGAATGAAGTGTGGGGTAAGGAAGATAGAGCCTCTTGATGCGGGGGAAGGAGGAGAGTGCAGAACTTGGCTTGAAGCTCAACATTAAGAAAGCTAAGATCATGGCATGCGGCCCTCTCAACTCCTGGCAAAGAGATGGGGAAGAAATGGAGGTAGTAATTTTAAAACGAGAGTAAAATCTGTCATTTTATTTTCCTGGGCTCCAAGATAGGGACTGCAGCCAAGAAATTAAAAGAGGCTTGCTCCTGGGGAGGGAAGCTATGGCAAATCTAGGCAGCCTACTAGAAAGCAGAGGCATCATCCTGTCAACAAAAGTGCGCATAGTCATGGTTATGGTTTTCTCAGTTGCCATGGATGGCTGTGAAGGTTGGACCACAAGGAAGGCTGAGAGCCAAAGAATGGAGGCCTTTGAACTCAGGTGCTGGAGAAGAAGACTCCTGCATTGAGTCCCTTGGACTGCAAGGCCATCCAACCGGTCAGTCCTAGAGGAGATCAACAACCCTGACTGCTCTTTAGAAGGCCAGATCCTGAAGAGGAAACTCAAAAGATTTTGACCACCTGATGAGAAGGAAGAAGGGCTCCCTGGAGAAGAGCCTCATGCTGGGAACGATGGAGGGCAGAAGAAGAAGAAGGGGACGGCAGAGAAGGCGGTGGCTGGATGGAGTCACCGAAGCAGTCGGCGTGAGCTTCAATGGACTCCAGAGGATGGGAGAGGACAGGAAGGCCTGGAGGAACGTTGTCCATGGGGTCACGATGGATTGGACACAACTTCCTAACTAACAACAACTCTATCTATCTATCTATCTATCTATCTATCTATCTATCTATCTATCTATCTATCTATCTATCTACCTACCTACCTACCTACCTACCTACCTACCTACCTACCTACCTACCTACCTACCTATCTATCTATCCTTCCAGTCCCTTGGACTGCAAGGCCTTTGAATGCTGGTGCTGGAGAAGAAGACTCCTGCATTGAGTCCCTTGGACTGCAAGGCCATCCAACCGGTCAGTCCTAGAGGAGATCAACAACCCTGGCTGCTCTCTAGAAGGCCAGATCCTGAAGAGGAAACTCAAAGACTTTGGCCACCTAATGAGAAGGAAGAAGGACTCCCTGGAGAAGAGCCTCATGCTGGGAACGATGGAGGGCAAAAGAAGAAGGGGACAGCAGAGAGTGAGGCGGCTGGATGGAGTCACTGAAGCAGTCGGCATGAGCTTCAATGGACTCCAGAGGATGGGAGAGGACAGGAAGGCCTGGAGGGACGTTGTCCATGGGGTCGCGATGGGTCGGACGCGGCTTCGCAACTAACAACAACAAAGGAAGATAAATAAAATCATGCCCAGAGTCTTCCCTAAATTACTTTCCAAATAACAATATTTACTGTGGTAGGGAGAGGGAAATTACTTTAAATACGTGGCCAGAGTAATGGCTTTTTCTTCATTTTAATAACACGTCTGTGTGAGTGAATTGGAAAGAAACGTAATAATTTTGGTCCTGGTCCCCATCCATAATTTTTTGAGGGTAACAGTTTCCGGCATCCTCTTTTCATGCTTGAATGCCATCCTTAGTAGGCATCTTAGTCCCCTTAACACTCCTATAAGAGTCCAGCAGGAAGAGAAGGTGAAGGTAGCTTTTTAGAAAAATACTTTTTTTCCTCTCTCAACTTTAGCACGCACGAACTTCAAATCCCAGAATTCCCTCTTCCATTGAGCAGAATCCTGGACTCTGTGCAAAGTTTCCTCCGCTTCTTGCAACTTCTGGCCGTCTTCCACCCTCATCCAAATATCAGAGGAACGCATTTGCCTCATTGATGGCTGGGTGATGCTGAATGTCACCGTCCATCCCGAGGACTTGGGCCTCCTCTAACTGTTGGCCTTGCAAGCTGGAAAGCTATTTCGGTGGTTTGAAATAATTCTCGTGGCCTTCAGGCATCTCGACGCAGGCCTCGGTGCCCTCGTGGCTGGGCACCGCCACGATAAGATACGCTGGAAGCTGAATTTGGATAAGGGATTTATCAGAGGAGTTAGGAACTCCCCCCTTTTCATAACAAGACTTCTGTGTGCGCAAGGCTGGTGTGTGTGTGAAGGAAAAAAACACACAACAGAGGAAAAATACTGTGCCGAAATTGGTTTGTGATCTAGGATGTTGCAGAGTGGGTAGAGCTCCAAGCTTTGGCTCTATGCTCTTGATTACAGCGATAGATAGATAGATAGATAGATAGATAGATAGATAGATAGTAGATAGATAGATAGATAGATGATAGATAGATAGATAGATAGATAGATAGATAGATAGATAGATGGATAGATAGATGATAGATAGATAGATAGATAGATGGATGGATGGATGGATGGATGGATGGATGGATGGATGATAGGTAGGTAGGTAGGTAGGTAGATGATAGATAGATGATGATAGATGATAGATAGATAGATAGATAGATAGATAGAAAGAAAGAAAGAAAGATAGATGGTAGGTAGGTAGGTAGGTAGGTAGGTAGGTAGGTAGGTAGATAGATAGATAGATAGATAGATAGATAGATAGATAGATAGATAGATGGATGATAGATGGATGATAGGTAGATAAATAGATAGATGATAGATAGATAAATGATAGATGGATGGATGATAGATAGATAGATGGCTAGATAGACAGACAGACAGACAGACAGACAGATCTAGTTAGATATATGGAACTCTAGGGACACAGTGGCTTAGTGGCTAAGACACTGAGCTTGTTAATCAGTTTGGCGGTTCAAATCCCTAGCGCCGTGTAACGGAGGGAGCTCCCGTGACTTGTCCCAGCTTCTGCCAATCTAGCAGTTCGAAAGGACATAAAAAATGCAAGGAGAAAAATGGGAACCACCTTTGGTGGGAAGGGAACAGCGTTCCGTGTGCCTTCGGGAGTTGAGTCATGCCAGCCACATGACCACGGAGACGTCTTCGGACAGCGCTGGCTCTTCGGCTTTGAAACGGAGATAAGCACCGGCCCCTACAGTCGGGAATGACCGGCACATATGTGCGAGGGGGAACCTTTTATCTTATATATGGAATTGATATTCTCCCCATGCTTTTGGAATGCTTTTCCAAAAGGCAGATGGACTTTCTTGGGTTTTTTTCCCCTTGAAGACATTTCACTTCTCCTCCAGAAGCTTCCTCGGTTCTGACCGAAGGGTGGATCCTGAAATTTAAATTTCTTTCATTGGAATCCGTTACATTAAACTGAATTTAAATCCTCCCATTGCCCATCATTCAGTCGGAACCGAAGCAGCTTCTCAGATGAAACCTCTTTAAAGGGGGGGGGGGGAGGGAAAAAAAGTCCAGTTGCCTTTTGTTAAAACACCTTTTGGTCCCTTGAGGGCCTTGTTCTCTCCCCCCCGTTGAGAAGCCGTTTGACGTATTGAGTCCAACAGGTTCGCCCTCCAACAAAGAAGTGGAATTAAAGTGTGAAAATCAACAGGGAAAACAAAAGAAGACAGACCTACAGAATGATAGCACATTGTTGGGCTCCTCCCTTGTTTTCAACCCGGCTGCCTGAGAAATTGTCCAAATGGGAGTCGGAGAAGAGAAACAGCAGAAAAAGTCGTTTTTGCTTGCCTTAAGCACCGAATCCTGCTGGGTGACTTTGGGTCAGTGACTCTTTTAAACAACCAGTTTGTCGGTCAGATCCTGTCGCAACCAACACGTAGTTGGTCTGGAAAAAAATAAAAATACATCCTACACTTGGAGGGAAAACATTGGGAAGAAAATATGTATTTCCCTGTCGGTTTATTTGCGCTGCTTGGCCCCATTTTTGGGGATCAGGCCAACAGATATTAGTTTAATACATCCTTTGCCAATGCCAGAAGGCTGGGATCCAAGCGGCGAAATAAACCTGAAATTATTTAAATGTGTATATTAAAACCTTATGCTGCTTTGCTGTAACACAGCCTTACCTCCCTCTTCTGCAAGCCACTGTCGTTTCTCCTCTGTCCCCCTGATGGATAACTAAAATTATATGGACAGATAAGTATCACGGTGACTTTCCGTTAACCGTGGCTTGTAAAACATATAATGGGCTGAATTGCGAACTGCAGGAAGGAATGAAGATGTTTTGTTAGCTGGGAAAACAAAAAGCAAAAAAAAAACCAAAAACCACCCCAATAAATGCTTACACAGGTAAGCAAAGCAGTCAAATTAAGAATCAGCCAGGAATCCAGCTGTTAAACCTGGATTATAGAGCAATTTTGGTCCAGGTGTGTGTTAATGCAGTTATGATAATATTTCTCTCCCCTCTTCTCAGCTGCTCTTCATCCTCAGTGCTGCGCCAGACAAATTTCATTTTGGGAGGACAAATAGCAGCCAAAATGGTAAAAAAAAGGGCGTTTCAAAAAGAACGAAGTCACAGGTGTTCATTCAGAAAACAATGGCTGAAAATAAAAGGCAAAGGTGAAGCTTCCCCTCGCACGTATGTCATTCCTGACTCTAGGGGGCAGTGCTCATCTCCGTTTGAAAGCCGAAGAGCCAGCGCTGTCCGGAGACGTCTCCGTGGTCATGTGGCCGGCATGACTCAACTCCCGAAGGCGCACGGAACGCTGTTCCCTTCCCACCAAAGGTGGCTCCTATTTTTTCTACTTGCATTTTTTACGTGCTTTCGAACTGCTAGGTTGGCAGAAGCTGGGACAAGTCACGGGGGCTCCCTCCGCTACGCGGCACTAGGGATTCGAACCGCCGAACTCTGATTAACAAGCTCAGCCACTGAGCCACTGTGTTCCTATAGTTCCATATATCTATCTAGATCTATCGATCGATCGATCGATCGATCGATCGATCTATATCTATCATCTATCTATCTATCTCTATCTATCTATCTATCTATCTATCTATCTATCTATCTATCTAGATCTATCATCTATCTATCATCTATTTATCTATCTATCTAGATCTATCTATCATCTATCTATCTATCTATCTATCTATCTATCTATCTATCTATCTATCTATCTATCTATAATCTATCGCTGTATATATATAATGTTTTTATGATTTAATTATCTTTCCATTCAACTCTGGTTTGCGGTGACAAAAAAACCAGGAGGAATGCCAGTTTTCTTTCAAAATACACGTGGCACAGTAACTCCATTCTTCCCCCTTTTTTAAAAACCTTGCGGTTGTTGGGAAACTCGGCAAGTTAGGACAGAATCCTGCCATCGGTTGAGTTTTGACAAAGTCAAGTAAACACAATCTTCCTGTGATGAGTTCGTTATCATCCGGCTTTATCATTTTAGGCCCGCAAGACGCCTGCGTTAATTGCAAATGTCAGTTTCCTCGTGAACATTTCCTATAATCTATTTTGGAACGGCTGACAGAATCGGCATGGGGGATATATATTATATAGATTTACCCCATATTCACAAAGGAGTGCTGGTTGAAGTCACCGTCCCGTATCATAATTAAGCAGGAGAAGAAGATCTTCTTAATTTAAAAACAGGAATGGATGGCTGCTATTGGTGCATTGGCTTTATTGAGTGACCTGGCAAAGTCCTCGACTTACGGACTGTTCTGAAGGGACCTATGACTGCTGTTCACACTTAACGACCTGTCATCCTGATGCAACATAGATGTGGAGACTCTAGAAAGAGCATAGGGAAGAGCCACAAAGACGATCAGGGGGACTGAAGGCTCAAACCTACGAAGAACGGGTTTGCAGGAATTGGAGATGTCTAGTGACGGGAAGACCAGGGGGGCGACATGATAGCAGTCTTCCAATATTTGAGGGGCTGCCCCCAAGAAGAGGGGTGGGGGTCAACTATTATCCAAAGCACATGAAGGCAGGAGAAGAAATGAGAGATGGAACTAACCAAGGAGAGAAGCAACGTGGAATTAAAAAGACATTTCCTAATAGTGGGAACATTTAACCAGTGGAACAACTTGCCTCCAGAAGTTGTGGGTATTCCATCAGTGGAGGCTTCCATGACAGCCATATCTCCAGAATGGTATATTTCCTGCCTAAGCAGGGGGTTGGGACTAGAAGACCTCCAAGGTCCCTTCCAACCCTGTTATTCTGTGTTCTGTGAAGAATACCAGAGCAATTTTTATTCATGTGTCCTCGGGTTTTTTTTTTTTAATGGCACTTATAAAACTGCAGAGGGGAGTGCCAGTTGTGCAATTGTTTTTTCATATCTTTCTTTTTTAATCCAGCTCAAATGTCTTGCCAATTTCTTTTTTTAAAAGAACGCGTCACTAACAAGAAATTGTGGCTTTTCTAAGGGAAGTCTCAACTGTTGTCCACCCCCCCTTTGAGAGTATCCCAGCTTCCCTTCTGTAGCAAACTATTCTCCTGCTTGTAGAGGTTCTTGTAAAAACAGAAAAAAAGAGGAAAATTTATCGATGTATTGATCGATTATGCCGTAAATTTGGTGCCAAGCGTGAGCAGCCGGATAGGCTTCTCTGGGAAGACGTGCGTTATCCAAAATCAGGCCCAGCCATTTATTATGTAAATGACATTAAACGTTTTAAATCGGTTGCCATTTTTTTTTCTTGCATTTTGCTTCCTTATTTGTGTGACTCATGACCTTTGAACGATCGTTAAGTACAGTAATATTTTCTCCCGGGGAAAAAATTAAAATTAAAATAAACATATTGCGATTGATTAATAGGGTCTGGTTATTTGGTGCAGTCTCTCTCTGTGTGTGTCTATATAAATATAATAAACAAATGCAGCAGTATTAACCACAAAGACCTACGGTTAGTCCTCGCCTTGTGGACATTCATTAGTGACCAAAGTTACAACAGCGCCGAAAAAAGTTGACTAAAACCATGAGCCACAGTGGCGCAGTGGTCAGAGTGCAGTACTGCAGGCTTCTTCTGCTGACTGCCGGCTGCCTGCAATTTGCCACTTCGAATCTCACCAGGCTCAAGGTTGACTCAGCCTTCCGTCCTTCCGAGGTCGGTGAAATGAGGACCCCGATTGTTGGGGGAAAGAGGCTGACTCTGTAAACCGCTTTGAGAGGGGCTATAAAGCACTGTGAAGCGGTATGTAAGTCTTAATTGCTGTTGCTGTTTTTCACACTTAACGACCATTGCAGCATCCCCATGATCAAAAGTGAGACGCTTGGCAACTGACTCACATTTATGACGGTTGCAGAGTCCCGGGGTCAGGTGATCATCTTTTGCAGCCATCAAAGTCATCGGGGGGATCCAGACTCACTTAACAACCGTGTGACTAGCTTAACAACTGCAGTGATTCATTTAACAGCCATGGCCAGAAAAGTAGTGAAAATGGAGCAAAACTCACTTAAATTTCTCAGCAGGAAACATTTTGGGCTACATTGTGGTCGTAAGTCGAGTAACTGTAATATCTATCTTGCTCCCCCCCCTTTTTAAAAAAGTTATATTAAGGAATATTTAGAGCTGGTGAGTAATCAAGAAAAAGTATTTTGCTTAGATGATAATAGCAACTTTATTTATGGTAAATTTGTGGGAGGTAGTAGAGGGAAGGGAATTTTTGTCATTTGAAAAATAGACGATCCTTGCATGGACGCAGAAGGATAGCCAAATTCAGGGCAGAAAATGATTGATCGTAGTTTTCATTTCAAACTAGCCCCCTTCCCATTCCAGGGACTTCAGAAAATTCCAGGGACTTCGGAACACAGGACTCCTCAACTCACAGATTCAGTCTTAGAAATGAATCATTTTTAAAAGTGAATTCACTGAGTCATCCAGTCAAGGAAACCAGATTGAATGGATGAGTAAGATTAGATGTGAATCCATCCTGATTCAATGCCCCCCCCCCCCCAAAGCAATTCGAAGTTGAATAACCAGACAAGGAATTACATCACTTCACCATATAAATTTGGCTGGGGGGAAAAAAAAATTAGACCCAAAATTCTCAGGATAACATTACAATTGTGTATAACTATTTGTCTGAAATGGTATAGGGTTTCTTGCCTGAGCAGGGGGTTGGACTAGAAGACCTCTAAGGTCCCTTCCAACTCTGTTATGCTACTCTATTCTATTCTATTCCTTATTCTATTCTATATTCTTTCTATTCTTTCCATATTCTATTCTATTCTATTCTATCTGTATTCTATTCTCTTCTATATTCTCTTCTTCTATTCTTTCCATATTCTATTCTATTCTATTTTTTCTATTCTGTATTTTATCTTTTATATTCTCCTCTATTCTATTCTATTCTATTTTTCTATTCTGTATTCTTTTATCTTTTATATTCTCCTCTATTCTATTCTATTCTATTTTTTCTATTCTGTATTCTTTTATCTTTTATATTCTCCTCTATTCTATTCTATTCTATTCTATTCTATTCTATTCTTTCTATTCTGTATTCTTTTATCTTTTATATTCTCCTCTATTCTATTCTATTCTATTCTATTCTTTCTATATTCTATTCTATTCTGTATTCTCTTCTCTTCTATTTTCTATTCTATTCCATTCTATCGTATCCTATTGAACCCTATTCCATCCTATTCTAATCTTTCATACACAGACAGCGAATCATGTCTTTAATCTTAGTTGCTGCAAATATCAAAACAGATTATTTTTTTCATGTTTCTGCTGAATGTCACAGGATTGGAGAAGAAAGTAAATGTGCTAATCTTACGTTGTTTTTCCTCCTCAGCTGATTTACCAACTCCTAAAGAAATAAACCCTTGCGCCTCTGAACATCCAGGGGAAACAAATGCAACACAAATGCGACAGAAAGTTTCCTGCTTAGAAAGATGATATGGATATGAATTTTCTTCTCCGCCAGGTATTTTTCCTGACACCCGGATTGTGACCAAAGGCACTAACTGATCAGATCTCTTGGGATCCTGAAGCTAAAAGAAGCTAAATCCAGAGGTTGAATAGGAACTGCACAAAAGCCACTTTAATCGGTGGCAGGAAATCTTCAATCCCTTCCTTACTTTGAATTATTATTAAAGACTTTTACAGATCCGATCTGAGAAAGGATTGATGACTTGGGCAGCTGTTATCAAAAAAGTACTGGAGAAATATGGGCCAAAGGACTGTGACATAAAAAGAAATTGTGCAGAACTAAGGATCCTTCTATAAATATGCATCCATTTCCCAAAGCTCGAGAGGGACGAAATCGTCACCCGGGATGTGAGACGACTTTGGACGACAAGATGCTTCCTGATTCGGGACAACCGGGCGACCCCTTGCCCCGAAAAGATGTGCATCCCTGCTCCTTCCTTTCCACGAACGTCATTACAATAGGTAAATCGATTCTATATTACGCCCATATTATTCTGTTTGTTTTTAATCCGGGTGAAGAAAACCCGAGGAAGCATTTCTGGCATAAATCAATTTGTGTTTTTTTTAATCCTCTTCTATTGGGGGCAGCCGAGGGAGTGGTGCGGTGGCCTAAGAGGCGGAGCTCTCGCCTCGCAATCGGTGGGTCTGTGCGTTCGATCCTAGGTAGAGGCAGATATTTCTCTTTCTCTTGGCACGGGAATATATCTGCTGAATAAAACTCCGCCCTGGCAACAAGAAAGGCATCTGGCCATTCAACACTCGGCTAGCTCCATTTCAGTTGCCCAGTTTCCACCCCACAAGGTATTATGGGGTTGTTAATGTATGATGATTGGGAGCAGCTGAGATAATATCTAATATCCCATTAATTTATACTGTGTCATTTTGGGTGTTTTATTATGACATTTAGAAATAATTACGGTCTACATTTTGGCTGTGTATCCTTGTATTCTTTCCCAGCTGCTGAGCCGCCTTTTGCTAACGTCGTTTCTAGAAAATAAATGTCTACATTGGACAGATTTCTTGCTCTATATCTTACCATGCTCCAAAAAAACCTTTAAGGCAATATTTTCCATAGTAGATAAAGCTGTCGCTGCAAGTTCATCACAGTCCCTAAAAACCAGTTACAAGCAAGATAGACTCGTACATCACTGGAATATAGTTGGTCTCTGGATGTGGATTGAGACATTGTAATAGACTTTGGGCCCAACTCAGCAAGGCTATTCTGGTTTTACCGGAGTGTGTTTACTATACTTTCACAGATTACTCACAGCTAATGGTTCCTAACTTGCTTCTCCCAATATTGCATTTTTATTCTCTTCGGCTCTGCCCTGGCGACAAGAAAGGCATCTGGCCAGTAAAACCCGACTCCATCCCGATGCAAGGGATTACGGGGTCATTCAAAGACAACATTGGGCAGATTGCCTCATAGGTAGTGAGTCTCATTTTAAAGTCTGATGGATAAGCAGTGTTTGAGACTGGATGACAAACTGGACAGGGTGATTTTAATAAGAGGCCATGAAACGGCAAAATAAGGGCCTGGGAGCAGACACTTTCTAAATTTAGAGCATTGATTCCCAGACATTTCCATCCTTCATTACATCATGCCTGAAAGTTTTGAAGGAGTCAGAAAGAGCACCAAGGCAGTATCGGCTCTCCTGCTTGAGCAGGGGGTTGGATTAGAAGACCTCCAGAGTCCTTTCCGTTATCCCTAGTCTATTCTAAGGGTCAAAAATGTAGCATTTATAGATTCTGCGGCACACCTTGGATGCTGCCTAAAATACTGGTGAGAACTTCATTAGATTTCAGGTTATATTATATTTGGCTATCCGGTGTAATTCCCAAGAAAAGGCTGTCTCAGTCATATACAGCTCAAGTTAACAAAAATCCAACCCCAAGAAGATCACCAAGCTTGGAGCACACCAAGAGCCCAACCCAATCCCTCTTTGTTCAACCTTCCCAACATGTAGGAGGTGGATGGTTGGAAGGAAGCTTATTTATTGGGCTTGATAAGTTTATGGATTGGGCTTGATAAATTGACACTTAAAGCTAATTCCAACAGCACCCAGTTGCAACTGGCAGTTGGAACAGAGTTATTTTCAGTGGGGAGGGGGAGTAGAATGTCTAACTCCTTAGCATCAGAGCGTCTTGATATACGGCAACTGGCAGTTGGAACAGAGTTCTTTTCAGGTGGGGCGGGGGAATAGAATGTCGAACTCCTTAGCATCAGAGCGTGTTAATATAAGGCAACTAGCAGTTGGAACAGAGTTCTTCTCGAGTGGGGCGGGGGAGTAGAATGTCTAACTCCTTAGCATCAGAGGGTGTTAATATATGGCAGCTGTCAGTTGGAACAGAGTTCTTTTCAGACGGGGAAGGGGAGTAGAACATCTAACTCCTTAGCATCAATGTGTGTGTGTATGTGTGTGTGTATCAGCACAAATGCAACACACACACAAACACACCTGAGATGTGCTCATGTGTTCTTCAGAGCTGCCTCAGAGTAGGGCTGACTTGAAGATGCTAAGAGGCTGGGACAGCTAACAGAGGGTGATGACGGTATAATAGTATAGTTTGACCTAATTTTAGATATCAAACAATTTATCACAAGGCAAAATCTGTGGAACTAAAAAAGCCGCAGTATTATTATTATTTTAAATCTCACATTCTTAATAGCTGAGAATCTCTGAATGATCGTTAAGGTTTGTTTGCATTTCCTGATAGACTCAGCTGAGCCTGGCAAAGAATTCTAGTTGGCAAATAACTGTTCTGATTTAGGCTTCCCAAAAGCACGAAGCCGACTCCTCATCCCAAAAAACACTCCTTTATTTAGTTTAAAGTGAATTCCTCTCCAGCAAAGTCCTGGCCCGCAGTCTTTCAAGAGATTTCGCAACTACAAACCTTTATCAGGCTTGGAGAGCTGCCAGGCCGATATCTTCCAAACACCATGCTGTAGCAGCAATTCCTCAGCAAGAAGTCAGAAACAGACCTCCACCCTAATGAATTGAACTAATTGTCTCCTGCAAACTCCATTCCCCTTTCGCTCCTCTTTTATTCCCTATGGGAGGGGCCATTCACCTTCCACCTGTGGCTTTACTCCCAAGTCGACTGTTGTTCCTTAGCTGTTTCCTTTTCCTGGCAGCTCTGCTCATGCGCACACTGGGAACAGGCTCCAGCTGTTCTTCTGCCCCACTGATCTCTGACTCCAAAGGCAGCTGATAACTGTCAGATGGCCCTGCCCCCCCCTCTACCCCTGGCGCAGAGCCCTCATCCGAGCCTTCCCCAGACTCCAGGACTGGCCCATGTTCCTCCCCAACTTCCTCACTCTCCGAATCTGCCACCAGCTCTACTGGCGGGCCACAAAACTAACAAAGTGAAATAATAAGAGGTTCTTTCATGCAGTCGAGAGCTTCATCCAATCATTTTCTCACCCAGTGTGGCTGCCGATCCCAATATTGTTATGTCTGGCTTTTAGAGACATAACTAAGTTAACCTCCGGAGTTGGCCTGTTACTGTAACCTCAGAAATTTGCTTGTTCTGGTTAGACAGATCCAGGCTCAAATAAGGTACAGGCCACCTGCGAAGAGATGGGGTTTTTTTTGTGATCCAGAGACGTTAATCCGCTTTGATGGCGGCTGACCTTCCTTTATTGAGGTCTTGCGCGCTCCCAGAAAGGAGCATTGGCGCAACTTCCAGAAGCCACTTGCTCAAGGCGTTTCAGCTTACCTGCTGCTTCCTAATAGTCACAGCCCAAAGCTCCAGATAAAAGAGAACAATTTCACCTACCTCCTACCAACCTGGGTCTTAGTTCAAGTTGGAGTTGTTTTTGAATTTTCCAACGGTGAAAAAAAAAAGTCAGGTTCTACATTTAGGCAAGAAAAACAAAATGCCGAGGCATAGCACATGTGAATCGGTTCGCGAGAGACGTCTTCAAAAGAAAAATGAATAAATAACTCACCCATGGGAAAATTGGGTACCATATGATGCCGCTGCAATTTAAAAGTTGTGTTGGGCAACGAAGATAACTGAGGAAAACCTCAAGGAAGGGCACCCTAAAACGGAGGGCTTTCTGTGGGAATGAGTTATATCAATTATATTATATCGGAGGTGGTTGTGTATGTTTGTTAGGAAAAGCTGCGATGTGACGATGCACCCTGGTGTTGTGAAATCAAACATCAAGAGAAACGGAGTGCCTTAGAAAACTGTGTTGGTGAACTGGAAAGGATTTCTATTGTTCTCATCAACTCTGCATTTGCAATAAGGCACTTATCCAAGTTTTCGATAAATCAAACTTCAGCGTTGTATAAAATTAACAGTAATAGAGCATTCTTGAGCATTTAGCACCCTGTTTTAATAGAAGGGACGCGGTGGCTCAGTGGCTAAGATGCTGAGCTTGTCGATCAGAAAGGTCGGCAGTTTGGCAGTTCGAATCCCTTGTGCCGCATAACGGAGTGAGCTTCCGTGACTTGTCCCAGCTTCTGCCAACCTAGCAGTTCGAAAGCACGTAAAAAAAAATGCAAGTAGGAAAATAGGGACCACATTTGGTGGGAAGGGAACAGCGTTCCGTATGCCTTCGGCATCGAGTCATGCCAGCACATGACCACGGATATGTCTTCGGACAGCACTGGCTCTTTGGCTTTGAAACGGAGATGAACATCGCCCCCTAGAGTCAGGAACGACTAGCATATAGGTGCGAGGGGAAGCTTTACCTCTTTTAATACGAGAGCCTTTTAAGGAATGTCACCTATTTTTTGATCCTGGGCATTTGAATTAATACGTTTCTGCTCAGAAAGAAAAAAAAATCACAAACGATTTATTTGCAAAAACGGAGCGAAAGTTGAATGGCGCTGTCCAGCTTATGCAGTCCACGAAAAATGACTTCCACAACATGAGGCCACTGGTGGAGGAAAGGCCCACGCGGGCATGTTCGCCTCTCTCCTCCTTTTTTTGAAGTCCGCTCCTCTGTTCCTTTAAAACCCGACAATGCTCCATTGAAGTGGAAGTTGCCATGGAAACTGACTGTGGAAGGGATGCAGCCGAGCATCCTCTCCGGGTGAGAAATGAAGAGGTCCTCCCAGCACAGAGGTGGTTTTTTTGCCAAAAGGAGTCCTTCCATGCAGCGGGTGGTGAATTTTAGGGTTCGCCGTGTCTCTCTAAGCAGCTCCGAGTAACTGGGTTTTTTTGTTCTGTCCATACGACATTGCCTGCATCTCATTTGGCTCAGTCCACAGGAAGGCAGCCCCTCCGGGATGGTCCGTGCTTCTGTACTCCTGAAGCCGAGTAGATGCTTCGAAGCAGGCATTGTTTAGCATATGGCAAATGCGAAAGTTAGGGAAGGCAACTCCCCTTGCACATATGTGCTAGTTGTTCCCGAATGTAGGTGGCGGTGCTTATCTCCATTTCAAAGCCGAAGAGCCAGCGCTGTCCGAAGATGTCTCCGTGGTCATGTGTGCCGAAGGCTCGCGGAACATTCAGCAGCCCATTTGGCTTTCCACTGTGTGTCGATGTCAAAGTTGTAAGACCGCTATTGTGTGAGCGCCAGAGAGGGGGTTTCCTGGATCTAAGCCTGCCAGTTAATAGATAAGGAAGGTCAGAGTGCACGGGGAAAAGTAGCTTTCTCATAATTTTGTTGTGTTTCTTCACTCCGGCGTCCCGCCTTTGTAGGGCTGGTGGTGCAGTGTGGCTCAAGACAGGGAGCCAGCAAAAGTTGGAGTAGATTTTATGCCACCACTTCTGATCCTCATAGTGTCGTTTGTAGTCTGGCATCGATCTTGCTAGCGTGACAGCTATTAAGCCAAACATGGGCAAGGATATCACCCACCGCTGGTCAGTGAAGAAGCTGGGCCTTTTCAGCTGGAAAAGGAAATCCCAGGAAAAAAACACGCAAGGGTGGGATTCAGCTGGTTCGGGCGAACCGGTTCGCTCCGATGATCAGCTTGGGCCCATCCACCCATCCTTGCATTTACTAACCTATATCCTCTCCGCTGAGTTGCGCGGTGGAGTGGATTCCCATGCCTCCGCTGTTTTCCCTCCCCAGCAATAACGCAGAAGGTACGTTTTCTCAAAACTGCGCGTGATCACTGAACCAGTTGTTAAACCGGTAGGATCCCACCACCGAAAACACCTATTGGAGCGGCGGAGATGTCAGACTGAACTCCAGGAGGGAAACAAACATCCCGTCGGTGTCTCTGTAGCCCAAAGACTCAGATTCCCCAGATTCCTCAAGGAGGCCCAACAGGTTGGGCGAGCACCACCGCACCTGCTCCGAAGCTCTTCCTTAACCCTCGGGATCTCAAGATCTCTGCAGCTTCTAATTATCCCTCTTCTGAAATAAATGTTTTCTCTCTTCCCGTGACACAGTTCGCCCCGTAGACATAATCTAGCACGCTTCGACAGCCGTGGGCTTAACGACAGGGCCAGGTCACGGGTAGCACCTGCTACAATCAGGGAGCGTCTGCCCTTACGATGCTTGATTGGTGCTTCCTACCTGTGTAGGGAGTTAGCACCCACCCCTTCTCCTAGGAAAATATTTGAGGAGATATTAAAAGGGCAGAATATTTCCCCTAAAGGGAGGCGAGAAACTCATTTGCCCCCCTCCTACCTTTGTCAACGGGCCCTTAAGGCCTGGGCCAGTCTATTCTACATAATAGACTATCTACCGCCTTCAGGCAGAGCCATAGCAAGAATTTCCCAAAGCCCTTTCATTACATCATCCCCCAGCAAAAGTTTTGAAAGACTTTCCTTTTGAAAAACTACTAATAAGATATTTTTACACACACACATACACACACACACACACAGACAGACAGACAGACAGACAGACACACGATATTTTTTGCTTGCTCCCAGACTGGAGTACAGCACCTAAGTGCAGCCATCTGGCAGGCCCTGTGCTGTCTTGTTAACATCGCTCACTCATTGCTGACAGAAGTTGACTTTCAGATATGCAACCCGAACCCCCCCCCCCGAAAGAATGTCAATTAAGAAAGCAAGGAGGCTGTTAACCGCCTTCCCATTTTGACTAACAGATTTGAGCTCCAAAAATCTACCGAGTTTTGCAAAGCAAGTTTTAATATTTCTTGGTGGATTTGTTTTTGCAAGCCAGATCTGGTACCTCCTATCCTAGCCACAATGTTCAATGGTGCTTATTATCTATTGATGAACCCTTCATTTTTATTATTATTATTTTTGCATCTCACCTATCTATCCATTTCTCTATATAAAAATGGCTGTGTGTATGCATGTATGTTCCAGCATAACTCTGGAACGCCTCGAGCAATTTCAATCAAACTTGGTACACAGATGGCTCACTCTCTGGAAACAAATACTGTGTGGGTAAGACGCCCCTAACACCCCTCGGGGTGTGAGTTCTGTTACGATACAGCCTGTTGTGCCTTAAAATGGCTTCTATTGTACTGCCGTAAATTCAGCATGAAATGGAGCTTAGTTATGTAGCATGAGGCTGTATATTATGCAATATTGGGACTGTCAATGAGTCAACAGCGGGCCAGAGGAGGAGCCACTGCAGGACAGCGATGACAGCTGCTCTTTAAAAATTACAATTTCAATTGAGTTGATTTAAATCAAGCCTTTTTGCTAGTGATTTTCAGGAGTCACCAACCTTTTGGATCTCTGGGACCACTAAATTCATAATTTTAAATCCCACAGACCACTAGTATGAGTTTTTAAAAACAGATAATATTTATTGCAAAATTTAAAAATGCAAATAATTTTTCTCGCGGACCGCTAGTGGTCCGTGGATCCCCAGTGGGTGCCCGCTAATTTAAATCATGATTTAAATCGTGATTTAAATCAACTTAAAGATAAATGTTTCCCTAGCACATATGTGCTAGTCATTCCCACCTCTAGGGGGTAGTGGTCATCTCCGTTTTAAAGCTGAAGAGCCAGCGCTGTTCAAAGAAGTCTCTGTGGTCATGTGACTGGCATGACTGAATGCCGAAGGCATACGGAACGCTGTTACCTTCCCACCAAAGGTAGTTCCTTTTTTTCTACTTTTCCACGTGCTTTCGAACTGCTAGGTTGGCAGAAGCATGGACAAGTACCGGGAGCTCACTCCGTTAGGGATTCGAACCGCCCAACTGGCGACCTTTCTGATCGACAAGCTCAGTGTCTTAGTCACTGAGCCAGGTAAATTTTACGTAACTCGACTTGATTTGAATCAAATCCGCGCTGCTGCAGGTTTTATTTTTATTTTAAAATTGGAATCCTCTTCTTAAGTACGCTAATACTTCCACCTGGAAGGGGCGATTAGAAGAAAGAAGGATTGCAGTCAGAGAAGAGATCGGAATTCCAGAACAAACAGGAAGAGAAGAGCTATGTCAACAGATGAAAATCTCCCCAACAATTCACTAGACTAGAAGTTTCCAAAAAACCAAGTTAAATTAGGTAACTAGGGATTAAACAGAGACATACATTGGAGATGTGTCATCCACTTTGTGGCTGCTCTTGAAACAACAGCCTCATCTACTAGGTTGCCTTTCAAAAAGGAAAAAAACCAAACTAAAATGACTGTTTATGTGTAGCAGAGTGTGTGAAGGAAGTAGCACATACTTAGCTGCGTCGACCTGTCGCGAAAATTGCACACCAAATACACAAAGCGCATCGAAAGCCAGCCTGTCGGTAGGACATGATTTTGATTCTCTCTGGCTGAGGGGTTTTGCCATGGACGTAGACAACCTGTTTGGTTGCAATTTGAGGGTGTTAAAGAGCCCGACAGGCGCAGTCAGAAAGCCAGCGCTGTCGATGGTTGGCAAAAGAACCGCACAAAACCTGTGCATGCCAGCGTTTCAATTTTGAAGCCTTCCTTCCATCAGAGGATCACTTCTTAGCGAGTCGAAGCCCGGTGACATTGTTATCTGTCATTTCCTTTTTGGTGCCAGAATTCACCGTAACAGCATTGCCAAAAAGATATTAAGAGTTGTTAACCTAATCATGCGAAGCTTCTCCTACTATGGTAATAGTGTACTGCAAACAAGGGCATACAAAACCTTTGCCAGACCAATCCTCGAATACAGCTCATCTTTCTCTGGTATCCACACTGTATATCGGGCATTAATAGAATCGAGCGAGTCCAGAGGTATTTCACGAGAAGAGTCCTCTGCTCGCGACAGATTACCTTACCCCACCAGGTGTGAAATTTTGGGCTTGGACAACCTAGGAGTACGCCGCGTGTAGTACACAAAATTATCTGCTACAATGTCCTACCTGTCAATGACTACTTCAGCTTCAACCGCAACAATTACATGAGCACACAATAGATACAAACTCAAGGTAAACCGTTCCAAACTCGATTGCAGGAAATACGACTTCAGCAACAGAGGGGTCAATGCCTGGAATGTTCTACCTGACTCTGTTGTTGCATCCAAACTTTAACTTTACCCTTATACTGTCCGCTGTTGACCTCACCCCATTCCTAAGAGGTCCGTAAAGGGGGCGTGCATAAGCGCACCAGCGTGTCTACCGTCCCTGTCCTACTGACCCCATTTACTCGCATCCCTTTCCTGTATTCATGATCACGTTTATACTTATACCTGTTATCTTATACGTGCTTGACAAAATAAACAAAATTAAAAAATAATTTTTTTTTTCCCAGCATGGCAAAACTCCCCCATGTCCTCAATTGACGTTTTTCTTCTTCTTCTCCTTGTTGTAAATTGAATTGGATGGGATTTGAAAGAGATAATAGGATCGTAGGCATTTCAGACGGAAAATGTATACAGCGAGTCCTCAACTTAACATTGAGTGACACTTCAAAGTTTGCACTGAAAAATGTGACTGACGATCATTTTTCACACTTTACAACCGTTGCAGTCATGTGCTCAAAATTCAGCTGTTTGACAATTGGCTTGTATTTATGACATTTGCGGTGTGTGTGTCACCCCCTGTTTACATGAGCCCCCTTTTGCGACCTTCCGGCAAACAATGTTAGTGGGGAAACCAGATTCCCACTTAACGACTGTATTTGTCATTTAACAACGGCCGCGATCCCCTTAACCCGCTTTGTTGAGGGAATTCGTAAAAGGGGTCAAAACTCACCTAACAAACGTTTTTGTTCCACTGACTCTCTAAACCGCCTAGAAAGGGCTGTAAAAGTACTGTGAAGCGGGTATAGCAATAGCAATAGCAATAGCAGTTAGACTTATATACCGCTTCATGGGGCTTTCAGCCCTCTCTAAGCGGTTTACAGAGTCAGCATATTGCCCCCAACAATCCGGGTCCTCATTTTACCCACCTCGGAAGGATGGAAGGCTGAGTCAACCTTGAGCCAGTGAGATTTGAACAGCCGAACTGCAGTCAGCTGAAGTAGCCTGCAGTGCTGCATTTAACCACTGTGCCACCTCGACTCTCTCTTGGTATATAAGTCTAAGGGCTATGGCGATAGATGATGGATGGATGGATGGTGGACAGATAGACAGGCAGACAGATGCATGATGTAGTGGTGCAGTGGTTAGAATGCAGTATTGCAGGTGAACTCCGCCAACTGCCATTAGTTCGATTCTGATAAGCTCAAGGTTAACTCAGCCTTCTGTCCTTCCAAGGTGGGTAGAATGAGGACCCAAAATTGTTGGGGGCCATAAGCTGATTCTTTAAACCGCTTAGAGAGGGCTGTAAAGCACTGTAAAGTGGTATATAAGTCTAAGGGGAGATCGCTGTTGCTGTAACTGGAGAGAGAAACGCGTTGCGGAAACAATGGCTTTTTTGGGGGGCCCCGTAGGGAGGTGTCTAGGCACTTTGCTTTCAAAGGGTGCCATGTGTAGGCACAAGTCTACATCGGAGGCCCCACTGAAGCTGGGGCATTGAATCGAGTCCTTTGTTCGCCCTTCTCTGGGCCTTTCCCTGAAGGTGGGCTTGGAGACAGCGATCAACAAACCGTTCCCTTCAGCAGGGACTCAAACGTCACATGGACGTTTCACATGGAATTCGTTCGTTTCAAACGGAAAAGCTTTCCAGGCATTTTTGCAAGTGTCCTCTGCATTGTTGGCCTTTTGGCTGCACCGTTTGGGACACCTACGACAACCCCTTGTGTATTGTTTTCTCTTTCCCAAGGCGTGGGATGTCGAGCTCAAAAACTCCTCCTTCGCCTTCCCAAGTTTCCTTTGTATGCCCACCCGAGGTTCACTCACTGTGGATGCTTAGTTAGAAGGCCTTCATGGAGGGAATATTACTGAGCTACCAGAAGCACCAAAGCAAGAGTTTATTCTCTTCTTTTTATTAGCTCGCCTCCCAGAAATCGTGGGCACTCCCATCACCAGAGGTTTTATTTATTTTTAATTATTTTTTTTAATTAATTACATTTCTTAGTGCTTCATACGCATCATGTTGGCTGGGTATTCAGTTTGCTTAACAATACCATCTTAACGTTCTTAATCTTCACCCCTTTTCCCCCCCAACCCCTGGTAAAATAGCCTCCGTGTTTGATAATATTCCATATCTTAATCACTGGAGGTTTCTAAGAAGAGACAGGACAGTTACTTGTCTGAGGTGGTGGAGGGCCTCCTGCTTGAGCAGGGGGGCTGGACTAGAAGACCTCCAAGGTCCCTTCCAGCTCTATTCTGATTCATTGATTGATTGAAATGGTCTAGGTCTTCTGCTTGAGCAGGGGGTTGGACTAGAAGACCTCCAAGATCTCTTCCAGCTCTATTCTGATTGATTGATTGAAATGATCTAGCGTCTCCTGCTTGAGCAGTGGGCCGGACTAGAAAACCTCCATGGTCCCTTCCAGCTCTATTCTGATCGATTGATTGAAATGGTCTAGGCTCTCCTGCTTGAGCAGGGGGGTCGGACTAGAAGACCTCCAAGGTCCCTTCCAGCTCTAGTCTCATTAATTAGCTGATTGATTGATTGAAATGGTCTAGGGCTTCCTGCTTGAGCAGGGGGTTGGACTAGAAGACCTCCAAGGTCCCTTCCAGCTCTATTCTGATTGATTGAAATGGTCTAAGGTCTCCTGCTTGAGCAGGGGGTTGGACTAGAAGACCTCCAAGGTCCCTTCCAGCTCTATTCTGATTAATTGAAATAGTATAGGGTCTCCTGCTTGAGCAGGGGGTTGGACTAGAAGACCTCCAAGGTCCCCTCCAGCTCTATTCTGATTGATTGAAATGGCCTAGGGTCTCCTGCTTGAGCAGGGGGTTGGACTAGAAGACCTCCAAGGTCCCTTCCAGCTCTATTCTGATTAATTGAAATGGCCCTGGGTCTCCTGCTTGAGCAGGGGGTTGGACTAGAAGACCTCCAAGGTCCCCTCCAGCTCTATTCTGATTAATTGAAATGGCCTAGGGTCTCCTGCATGAGCAGGGGGCTGGACTAGAAGACCTCCAAGGTCCCTTCCAGCTCTAATCCGATTGATTGATTGAAATGGTCTAGGGCCTCCTGCTTGAGCAGGGGGCTGGACTAGAAGACCTCCAAGGTCCCTTCCAGCTCTATTCTAATTGATTGATTGATTGAAATGGTCTAGGGTCTTCTGCTTGAGCAGGGGGTTGGACTAGAAGACCTCCAAGATCTCTTCCAGCTCTATTCTGATTGATTGATTGAAATGGTCTAGAGTCTCCTGCTTGAGCAGGGGGCTGGACTAGAAGACCTCCAAGGTCCCTTCCAGCTCTGTTCCAATGGATTGAAATGGTATAGGGCCGTGACTCTTAGGAGTTTTCACAGTCGATTTATTAAAAGATCTAATTACCACCGAAAGTTGAACCACTTCATTGCCTTCAGATTTACGTAGTTGCAAGTTCTTTGATGTTTTTTACACATGCTAATCAAACAGCTTTTTTATTTTATTTTAGTTCACATTATTATCTGTCGGTGGCTTTGCATTTGTGAAATCTCGCTTGGCTCTTCTTTAGAAATTTCTAGACCCTCCATTTATGTAAATAAACATAAATCGTGTCAATAAGGCAATATGAGCTGTCAGCCTGTGTGAGTTGCCCGTCAAGTAGGATGTTCCTACTGGCCCACAGTTAACCCCTCTCATCGAAAGCAGATTCCAAGCTTGGTTTAGTAATCAAAGACCTCTTTCTGGGAACGGAGATGGGGCTTAGACTGCCTGACCATGTATCCTAGGTAACAAGCTGTTATCATCTAGAGCTGTTGTTGATTGGGGGGGGGGCAGAAGCTGGTCTAAGAATGTAGGGAACAATCTGTTGGTTTTTGTCAAGGCTTTGGAATGACGTCCAGCTCTCTACCCTGGGGGGGGGGGGGAAAACACCCTGGCAGGCTGACAAATAAGTTACACAAGCTCTCCATCAATGACTAGCAAGTTCATGGGCTCCGAGCCGTATGTGGCTCTTTCATCCCTCTGCTGGCTCCCTGTCGCCGGTCGGCTCCACAATGGATAAGGCTTTCGGTTAGGAGAGGCAGAGGAAAAAGGACGCCATGCTAGGAGGAGACTCTATGGTGAGGGAACCCGACGTCGGTCAGGAGAGGAAAAAGGACGCCGTGCTAGGAGGAGACTCTATGGTGAGGGAACCCGACTTCCGGTCAGGAGAGGAAAAAGGACGCCGTGCTAGGAGGAGACTCTATGGTGGGGGAACCCGACTTCTGGTCAGGAGAGGAAAAAGGATGCCGTGCTAGGAGGAGACTCTATGGTGAGGGAACCCGACTTCGGGTCAGGAGAGAAAAAAGGACGCCGTGCTAGGAGGAGACTCTATGGTGGGGGAACCTGACTTTCGGTCAGGAGAGGAAAAAGGATGCCGTGCTAGGAGGAGACTCTATGGTGGGGGAACTGGACTTCCGGTCAGCTTCAGAATTGAACAGGGGGCTTCCAGTTAGGACCTTGTGGTTTTTGAGTGTTTAAGGTTGCCGACCCGTGACCTAGCTAGCTAGAATGTTTTCTTCACCAATTCCCTCTGGGAGGGGCCATTCACCTTCCCCCTGTGGCTTTACTCCCAAATCGGCCCTTGTTCCTTAGCTGTTCCCTTCGTCTGGCAGCTCTGCGCATGCACCCATCGGGAACAGGCTCCTGCTGTTCTTCTGCCCCACTGACCTCCGACTCCGAAGGCAGCTGGTGACTGTCGGGCGGCCCTGGCCCCCTCTCTGCCTCCGAGGCAGACCCTTCCCCAGACTCCAGGACCGGCCCATCTTCCTCCCAACCTCCTCACTGTCCGAGTGTGGCGGGCCACAACAGCTTCTGCAATGCATCGGAGATCTGCTTCGTGAAGAGCTGCAGAGGGCAGTAGCATCCCTGAGATTGCCGAATGCCTTTCCTCGGGAGACCCCTCTCTGTCCCACTTCTGCATCGAGCCAGTTCTGCATATAAACACCGATTTCAGGAAAGGGTGACGTTGTTTTGAGACCATAGAGCAGGAGAGGACAGGGAGCCTTCTATTAACGCGCGTCGGGACAGATCTGGCGCTAACAAAGAGGCGACCCCTTGCCACGGACAGGTGAGTTGAAGGAGCAAGGCATTTCCTGAGCTGGGCCATTCAGGGATGCTAAGAGGCATTGGCCCATTCTCGTGGCTTTTGCTCCCCAGAGATCCTCAGAAGAAGAGTGTTTACCCGTTCCCCACTGGCCCAGTAAACCAGGAACAAACCATCATCATTTAGTCCCTGCTGAATGTCTGTGGAGATTCTCCATCATCCAGGTGTTTCTTTTTTTAAGAGGCAAATGGTTTCCCCCCCCCCCTTTGAAGGCATTTCACTTTTCCTTCAAGAAACGTCACGGAAGATGAAAGAATAATAAAACGGAATTGCATTTCTACCTCTTTGGCTTCGTCCGGCATTCATTTGCAAAAAAAATATTAAATAAAAATAAATCAGAATAGTTGTTATGAAACAGATCTGCAAAGCCATTCTAGGCTCTCTTTCCCTCTCGAAAGAACTGCTGATGGGCCCCAAAGCCTGGAAAATATGGTATATTTCCCCTTCCTCCCCAATAAATGGGAGAAATAACCATCGGTGAGCTTCACAAAGTCACAGCAGTGCCAACAAAACACTGGTGGTGTCCTGGGTTCAAGTAAATCACATTTTGGAGCTGACCCAAGAACCTTCCTTATGCCTAGAATACGGAACAGTGTGTGTGTGAGACAGAGAGGGGGGTGGGAGGAAAGCAAGAAGGAAAGGAAGGGAAGGAAGGAGAAAGAAGTGGGAAAGGAAAGGGAGAAGGAAAGGAAGGGAAGTAAGGAAAAGAAAGGAAGAAGGAAAGGAAGATGGAAAGGAAAGGAGAATAAAAAGAAAGGAAAGAAGAAGGAAATAAAGGAAGGAATGGAAAGGAAAGAAAAGGAAAGAGAGAAGGGAAGGGGAAGAAAGAGGAAAGGAAGGAATGGAAAGGAAGGAAGAAAGAAAGGAAGGAGGGAGAAGGAAAAGAGGGCATAAAGAAGGAAAGGAAGGAATGGAAAGGAAGAAAGAAGGAAAGGAAGAAAGAAGGAAAGGAATGAAGAATGGAAAGGAAGGAAGGAAGGAATGGAAGGAAATGGAAAGGAAAGGAGAGAAGGAAGAAAGGAAGAAGGAAAGGAAGGAAAGAAAGAAAGAAGGAAAGGAAGGAAGGAGGGAAGGGAAGAAAGAAGGAAATAAAGGAATGGAAAGGAAGAAAGAAATTGAAAGGAAAGGAAAGGGAGAAGGAAAGGAAGGGAAGAAAGAAGGAAAGGAAGGAATGGAAAGGAAGGAATGGAAAGGAAGAAAGAAGGAAAGGAAGAAAGAAGGAAAGGAATGAATGAATGGAAAGGAAGGAAGGAAGGAATGGAAAGGAAGGAATGGAAAGGAAAGGAGAGAAGGAAAGGAAGGGAAGAAAGAAGGAAATAAAGGAATGGAAAGGAAAGAAGAAATGAAAGGAAAGGAAAGGGAGAAGGAAAGGAAGGAAGAAAGAAGGAAAGGAAGGAATGGAAAGGAAGAAATGGAAAGGAAAGGAAGAAGAAATAAAAAAAGAAAGGAAGGATGAATGGAAAGGAAAGGAAGAAATGGAAAGGAAAGGAAAGAAATGGAAAGGAAAGGAAGAAAGAAAAGGAAAGGAAAGGGAGAATTGAAAGAAGGGAGAAAGAAGGAAATAAAGGAAAGAATGGAAAGGAAAGGAAAAGGAGAAGAAAAGGAAGGGAAGAAAGAAAGAGTGGAAAGGAAAGGAAAGGAAGAATGGAAAGGAAAGGGAGAAATGGAAGAAGGGAAGAAAAAGGAATGGAAAGGAAAAGGAAAAGGTAAACTTCCTGGCTGTGGGAAAATCAGCAAAAGAGAAAGAAAGGCAGAGTCTTCTGGGACAGAGCTGCTTCACAGTCTTGTGTAAAGTGCCAATACAGAACACAGCGCAAGAACCAACCTATGCATAGAAGTAAGACTCTTGGCACCATTTTTTCAGGCCTTGCGTAAGCGTGCAATTTCACAGCTTGAGGTAACAAATCCCCATTTCTGTGATCTGTGCGGAGAGCTAGCTCTGGAAAGATTCGGCCCCCCACCCGGCCTGGAGCTCAGATTTGGTAGCAGTTTCTTGGGTCTTTTAGATCAGAGGCTGTTGGGCAGGAAGTTCTTTTCCCTTCTTTAAACAGAGAGCGAGGTCCAATATTACGAGCGAGGTAAAATACATTCCTCCGTGTCCTGTCAAAGGGTAAACAGGCCCCATATCCTGAGAGGTTTTTTTTTTTACATCCAAAGCAGATTGTACGTTATGGATATCTCCCAGTTTAACTCTTCCACAGCTCTGGGGAGTTTTCACTAGAAGACACCCAGTGAGGCCCAAGGACCAAGTAGATTATGAATGTTTAGTTTAGAAGAATAGAATAGAATAAGAATAAGAATTAGGATAGGATAGATGAGAATAGGGTAAGGGATAGGATGAATAGGATAGAATTAAAGAATAAGATAGGATAGGATAGGATAGGATAGAAGAATAGGAATTAGAATAGGATAGGATAAGTATAGAATAGAATTAAAGAATACGAATAAAAATTAGGATGGGTTTAGAATGAGAATAGGATAAGGATAAAATAGAATAGAATAGAATTAAAGAATTAGGATAGGATAGGATAAGAATAGGATAAGGATAGAATAAAATTAAAGAATAAGAATAAAAATTAGGATGGGTTAGAATGAGAATAGGATAAGGCTAAGATAGAATAGAATTAAAGAATAAGAATAGGATAGGAGAATAGGAATTAGTAAGGATAGGATAGGATAGAACAGAATTAGAATAGAATAGAATTAAATAATAGGAATTAGGATAGGATAGGATAAGAAATAGGCTAAGGATAGAATAGAATTAAAGAATAAGGATAGCATAGGAGAATAGGAATTAGTAAGGATAGGATAGGATAGGAATAGGAGTAGAATAGAATATAATTAAATAGTAGGAATTAGATCGGATAGGATAGAATAGGATAAGGATAGAATAGAATTAAAGAATAAGGATAGGATAGAAGAATAAGAATAGGAGTAGGATAGAAGAGGATAAGAATAGGATAATAGAATAGAATTAAAGAATAAGAATTAGATAGGATAGATAGAATGAGAATAGGTTAAGATAGAATACATAGAATTAAAGAATAAGGATAGGATAGGAATAGGATAAGGATAGAATAGAATTAAAAACCAAGGATAGGATAGGATAAGGTTAGAATAGAATACAGAATGAATAGAATAGAAATAAGAATGAAAGAATGGAATGGAATAGAATAGCAGAGTTGGAAGGGACCATGGAGGTCTTCTGGTCCAACCCCCTGCTCAGGCAGGAAACCCTACACCGTTTCAGACAAATGGATATCCAACATCCTCTTAAAAACCTCCAGTGATGGAGGCACCCACAACCTCTGGTGGCAAAGCCGTTCCACTGGTTAATTGTCCTCCCTGTCAGCGAATTCCTCCTTAGTTCTCGGTTGCTTCTCTCCTTGATCGGTTTCCACCCGTCGCTTCTCGTTCTGCCTTCAGGTGCGTTGGAGAATAGATGGCAGCCCCTTAGATATTTGAATACCCGATCCCACTTCATCTTCTATCTTTAAAATACTATAATTAAATCAGCATAGATAATTAGCTCTTCATGCTCCATGGAACTAAGGCTTCGCTTCTTTTCTGACGAAAATATTTCCAAATCAAATCCGGCCGGAGGAGAGGCACTCAGGGGTGGTGGTGGTGTACCGTTCCTAACACCCCTCTGTAGGGCGGGAGGGGGCTAAGGATTGATATAATTTTCTTCCCTCCCACTTGCTTCCCTTCATTTCTCTCTAGAGTCTGCCTTTGCTTTCTCCCCACCCCTCCAAATTTGAAAGGGTCGGGCTGCATTTAGGAACTGTAAATAACTTCAATAACGGCAAGTAGAATCCCAGAAGTATTGCTCTCTTTGCCATAAAAAAAACACCCCATAGCTGCATCCTCGGCTTTGAAATCCTTGCTGCCTTATGGAAATATTTGGGATCTGAACTGCAACCGAGGCGCACCATGGTAACCAGAAATTCTTGGAAAGGGGCTGAGAAATGAGCCTGTAACATTCCAGGGCTAAATTTCTGAAAGAATGTTTTTTTTTTTTTTTTTTTTTTGTGCATGGGGTGTGTGGGTAAAAATAAAACAAAAGCTCTTTTGTGTGTGTGTGTATGTGTGTGTGTGTGTGTGTGTGTGTGTGTGTGTGCGAAGAATCTCACTTGGAGTTGCAAAAAGCCTTGAGAGCAGAAAAAGTTTTTTTTGAAAAACCCTGAAAAATGTTTGGAGTGTACATTGTTGTTGTTAGTTGCAAAGCCACGTCTGACCATCGTGACCCATGGACAACGTTCCTCCAGGCCTTCCTGTCCTCTACCGTCCCCTGGAGCCCGTGAAGCTCAGGCCGACTGCTTCGGGGTCTCCATCCAGCCACCCTCTCTGCCGTCCCCTTCTTCGTTCCCAGCATGAGGCTCTTCTCCAGGGAGTCCTTCTTCCTTCTCATCAGGTGGCCAAAGTCTTTGAGTTTCCTCTTCAGGATCTGGCCTTCTAAAGAGCAGTCAGGGTTGATCTCCTCTAGGACTGACCGATTGGATGGCCTTGTAGTCCAAGGTACTTGCAGGATAGATAGATGATAGATATATAGATAAATAGATAGATAGATAGATTGATAGATAGATAGATAGATAGATAGATAGATAGATAGATAGATAGATGATAGATAGATAGATAGATAGATGATAGATAGATAGATAGATAGATAGATAGATAGATAGATAGATAGATAGATAGATAGATGTTAGTTAGCGAAGTCGTGTCTGACCATCGTGACCCCATGGACAACGTCCCTCCAGGCCTTCCTGTCCTCTACCATCCTCTGGAGTCCATTGAAGCTCACGCCGACTGTTTGGTGACTCCATCCAGCCACCTCCTTCTCTGCCGTCCCCTTCTTCTTTTCCCCTCCATCGTTCCCAGCATGAGTCTCTTCTCCAGGGAGTCCTTCTTCCTTCTCATTAGGTGGCCAAAGTACTTGAGTTTCCTCTTCAGGATCTGGCCTTCTAAAGAGCAGTCAAGGTTGATCTCCTCTAGGACTGACCGGTTGGATGGCCTTGCAGTCTATCTGATAGATAGATAGATAGATAGATAGATGGGTGGGTGGGTGGGTGGGTGGGTGGGTGGGTGGATGGATGGATGGATGGATGGATGGATAGATAGATAGATAGATAGATAGATAGATAGATAGATAGATAGATAGATAGATAGATAGATAGATATAGATAGAATAGTTGTTGTTAGTTGGGACGTTGTGTCCGACCCATCGTGACCCCATGGACAACGTTTCTCCAGGCCTTCCTGTCCTCTACCATCCTCTGGAGTCCATTTAAGCTCATGTTGACTGCTTCGGTGACTCCATCCAGCCACTTCATTCTCTGACATCCCCTTCTTCTTCTGCCCTCCATCTTTCTCAGCATGAGGCTCTTCTCCAGGGAGTCCTCATCAGGTGGCCAAAGTACTTGAGTTTCCTCTTCAGGATCTGGCCTTTTAAAGAGCAGCCAGGGCTGATCTCCTCTAGGACTGACTGGTTGGATCACTTTGCAATCCAAGGGACTCAATGCAGGAGTCTTCTTCTCCAATGCAGGAGTCGTCTTCTCCAGAGTTCAAAGGCTTCCATTCTTTGGCGCTCAGCCTTCCTTATGGCTCAACCTTCACAGCCATCCATTGCAACTGAGAAAACCACTGCCTTGACTAGACTCACTTTCGTTGACAGGATGATGTCTCTGCTTCTTAGGATGCTGTCTAGATTTGCCATCACTTCCCTCCCCAGGAGCAAGCCTCTTTTAATTTCTTGGCTGCAGTCCCCATCTGCGGTGATCTTGGAGGCCAGGAAAATAAAATCCGTCCCTACCTCCATTTCTTCCCATATATTTGCCAGGAATGGAGAGGGTGGGATGCCATGATCTTAATTGTCTTCATGTTGAGTTTCAAGCCAACTTTTGCACTCTCCTCCTTCCCCCGCATCAAGATGCTCTTTAGTTTCTCTTCACTTTCTGCCATCAGAGTGGTATCATCTGCATATGTGAGATGGTTGATATTTCGATGTAACTAGTGCCTTATTAATCTTTAAGAAAATCCACACTTCTTAAGCAAAGAGTTTAATGGTCCTTCCACCTTAGGAAATCCATAGTCATTTGCCACTTTTTAATGTTTTAGGCTACTGCGGAGGAGACAATATAAAGATACGCATCCAAATTTAAACCCAGGCGGTGGTTACCTGCTGAGTTTGTTTTGGTCTGAATAAAAACAAGCCTTCAAAATACCATTTCCAATTTCCCATCAAAAGCACGATGGTTTATTTCCTCGTTTCAACCTCCTGGGGCTAATCCTTCCCCCCTCCCCTTTTTCTTGGCTTTGTGGGGGGCTACGGATAGTAATTGTGTTCACATTTATTTAAATAACCTACACCTTAAAAGTTTTTCTTTTTCTTTTTCCAAAGTGGTTGACAGCATCCGGTCAATAAATCATCAAACTCCCAGGTGCCAGATGGAACAAATTAAAGCAGGGGGGGATAATCAGGCACGTAGAAAACTTGGCATTGGATCCGAGTCATTTTGTCTCCTCCTTTGACAGACTCCAGGAATGAGTTAATAGAACAAGGTGGGATTTTTAAGGAAGATCTTAACGTTTGATAAATTGGGGAAAAGAAAAGGTGATTGCTAATGAAAGTTGGCAAAACCCACAGCAGCGGGGAAAATCAGCAACCTTGCCAGGGATCCAGGATTCCATAACATCAACTAAAATTCAAACACAGCCACGACCCACAACAATTAGCACGATGTGGAAAAAGAATTATTTAACTCTTTTTTTTTTAAAAAAAGAAAGGGCTCGATGGAAATGCAAAGATTTAAAAATTTTTACATGTGAAATCTTACTCAAATCAAGCCGCCGTTGGAACGCCAGCAAAAAAAGATGAGTTTTCCCCCCCAGATTTTCCTAAAGGATGGGAGAAGAGTTTGAGTGGGGAGAGGAGAGCTGGAGCGTATAGTCTGGCCCTTGAAAGACGAGGGCCTTTTTATATTTTCTTCGGCCGTTAGTAAATCTGCAGAGGCCTGGAGTGGAAGAGGCTGACCCTCAAATAGCCAAGGGCCTTAAATGTCAACCCGGAGATATTAAATTGTGCCCGGTAAGCAGTTGGCACCCGGGGAGTAATCTAGCCAGTGCCCCCGTTGCAATTTCTGAATGTCGCTCATGTGGTGATATGGGCTTCAGGCTGGGTGGAGAGAGGGAAGGAGGAGGAAGAGTGAAAAGTGCAGAAAAGAGCATCACTGTGCGCCTACCTCCGATTTTGGGAGCGAGTGACTCCCAGCTTGAGAGCAATTCTACCTTCTAAATTTGAGAAGGAAACGGTTCCCCGCTAACCTCTGACCTGGATCAAGCAGGGGGGAAATTCAGCAGGTTCCAGAGAACGGGTAGAGTGGTTGAGTAGTTCTGAGAACCGCCAATGCCACCTCTGGTGGCCCCATTGTGGGGAGGGAATGGAGATTTTGCAGTATCCTTCCCCCCAGAAGGCTGGGAATTAGCCGAGGGGGGTCTGCATTAACGGGTACCCTAAAAGCATGCTACGTGAGTGGGGCTGTTCTGACCGAGGCTTCCCAAGAGCATGAAGCAAACTCCTGGTCCGACAAAAAACCCTTTTATTAAGTGACTGTGATTTCTGCACTTTCACATCCAGCAAAGTCTTTCGAGGGAGGATTTACGGTCACAGACCTTCTCTGGCTTGGAGAGCTGCCAGGCCGATCTCTGCAGAACTTGGCAAGGAGTCTCAGAGAGTCGCGAACCAATGAAGCGAACAAATTGTCTCCTGCAAACTCCACTCCCCTTTCGCTCCTCTTTTATTCCTCTGGGAGGGGCCATTCACCGTCCACCTGTGGCCTTACTCCCCAAGTCGACCCCTGTTCTTTAGCTCTTCCCTTCGTCTGGCAACTCTGCCCATGCACACACTGGGAACAGGCTCCAGCTGTTCTTCTGCCCCACTGATAACTGGCACACAGCCCTGGCCCCCTCTCTGCCTCCGACACAGAGCCCTCATCCGAGCCTTCCCCAAACTCCAGGACTGGCCCATCTTCCTCCCCAACCTCCTCACTCTCCGAATCTGTTGCCAGCTCCACAATAGCTGCTTGCCATATTTTACTGCTCTGTCTCTTGCTCCCACTGCTTCTGTATGTTTCCATCTCGGCTAATAAGGACACCAATGTAGGGATGGTTTTTTTTTTTAGTGAACATGCCCTCTCTGTGGGTTTTGTTATACATTCATTTAATCAAGAAGCACATTATAGCGTCTTTGCGCTTAAGCTATAATTTATCTGGTGCACTCTGAAATTTAGCAAAGTCTATTGAGGAATCCTCTGCATTATTCATTGCTTCTCTCAAATGAACCGGGAGGCAGAGAGAGAGAGAGGGAGGGAGGGAGGGAGAGAGAGAGAGAGAGAGAGAAGAGAAGATTAGAGAGAGAGAAGATTAGATTAGATTAGATTAGCAGAGTTGGAAGGGACCTTGTAGATCATCTAGTCCAACCCCCCCCCCCCCCACCATTTCTGACAAATGGCAGTCCAATCTCTCCCTGAAAGCCTCCAATGATGAAGCTCCCACAACTTCCGAACGCAACTTCTGCTCCACGGGTTGATGGTGAGAGGAAGGAAGGAAGGAGCATAGATTTTAACTCGCGAGAAGTGAGAAAAAAGTTTTAAAATGTGGTGACAGTTTGTCTTTGGTCTGAATAAAAGTAGGAGAAGTCGCAAAAGCACTTACTTAATATAATACACTCTCTGAGCTCTTTACAATGTCAACACGTCTCAAGTGCCAATAATAACAATAATCTTACAATTTACTTGTGTGCAAATGCAGTAGGGTTTTTGGGGGGAGGAAAATAGTCCTTTGTCAGATGCTCTACAAATATAGAACTGTACAGTTTTAAAAAACTATCACGCTTAAGGTAAAGACCAATGCGTACCACACCGCGCTACTTCAAAGATAGAACAGAAAAAAAGCATATTAAATGTAGGTGCGATTATAAAATTACATTTATTTTATTTCTTCGATGCTGAAGTCACTCGGGAACTCCAGTAAATCAAAATAACCGGCTTGCTATAAAAAGAGCAACCGCTTTAAAGAACCAGAGAGATCTAAGTTTGGGAGCTGACTGAATCTGTGCTTCAAATTATCTCGTTGGCTCATCTTAATCGCTTTGTAATTATCTTTTGCGTTCCCATATAAAACACAATAGGCAAGCTCTCGTCTATTGTGCTTAGATGCGAACGCATCACATAATTACAAAGTAATTAACCGAAGATGAGCCAATAATGAAAAATTAAAGCCGCTGAAGAAAAATGTTTCATATATTGTGGAGATGTGGAGACTCTAGAAAGAGTGCAGAGAAGAGCAATAAAGAGGATTTAGGGGACTGGAGGCTAAAACATAGGAAGAACGTTGCAGGAACTGGTAGGTCTAGTTTAATGAAAAGAAGGACCAGGGGAGACAGGATAGCAGCATTCCAATATCTCACGGGCTGCCCCAAAGAAGAGGGAGTCAAGCTATTCTCCAAGGCACCTGAGGGCAGAACAAGAAGCAACGGGTGGAAACTAATCAAGGAGAGAAGCAACTTAGAACTAAGGAGGAATTTCCTGACAGTGAGAACAATTAATCAGTGGAACAGAAGTTGCCTGCAGAAGTTGTGAATACCCCAACACTGGAAGTCTTTATGAAGATATTGGATAACCATTTGTCTGAAACGGTATAGGGTTTCCTGCCTAGGCAGGGGGTTGGACTAGAAGACCTCCAAGGTCCCTTCCAACTCTGCTATTGTATTGTGTTGTATTGACTTACCACCACAGTTCAGTCCCCAATCTCTCTTGCTAAGCAAGACAGTTGTTAAAAATCAGCCACGTCCCGTTTTGCAAACTGTTTTGCCATGATTAAGGGAATCATGGCGAAACAGTTCTTAAGCAAATCAGCGGGCAGTCGTTAAGCGACTCTAGTTCCCCATGTTTGCTTCCTAAGAAGGGGACAGTCCCCAAATCCCGGGATCAGAAGTGCATGCTGGTTGAACAAGCACCCCACGTGACTGTACAGATGGTTGAAACGGTCAAAAGTGTGAAAACTGGTCACTTTGCTTCAATGCTGTTGTAACTTTTGAACCTTCATTAGATCTCGTCCTCGACTTACGACCACAGTTGAACCCAAATTAACCAGTGGAACAGAAGTTGCCTCCAGAAGTTGTGAATTCCCCAACACTGGAAGTCTTTAAGAGGAAGTTGGATAGCTATTTGTCTGAAATGGTATAGGGGTTTCCTGCTTAGGCAGGGGGTTGGACTAGAAGGCCTCTGAGGTCCCTTCCAACTCTGCTATTGTAACACTTGTATTTAGAGGGTTTTTTTTGCGGGGGGGGGAGGTCGTACAGGAGCTTAAGAAGAGCTGAAGCCTAGTTATAATGGATTGTTAAGATTCGCAAAACAGGAACAATAGCAATAGCAGTTAGACTTATATACCGCTTCATAGGGCTTTCAGCATATTGCCCCCAACAACAATCCGGGTTCTCGTTTACCCACCTCGGGAGGATGGAAGGCTGAGTCAACCCTGAGCCGGTGAGAATTGAACAGCCGAACTGCAGAACTGCAGTCAGCTGAAGTAGCCTGCAGTGCTGCATTTAACCACTGCGCCACCTCGGCTCTTAATTAAAATTCCTCACCGCCAATCTGGTCTTCCCCCACCTTCTGATACTTTTGCTACTACTTTTTAGACATTCCCCCCGAGGGAGCACGGATCAGCACACTTAAAAATAATAATAACATGCCGAAAGATTTGGAAAGAAAAAGCTGCACGTTTATTGACGGATTTACGGCGGCGTCCTAGCACTGATGACGTTGCCTAGTTGGGTAATAAAACGCCTGCGAGGAAAAACAACCGAGCTCAGAGAGCTCCCAGAACTCCAACCCTGATCCACACATAATATCTTGTATTGCAACTAATTTAGTCATGGTGGCTGCGTTGGAATCAAAAGCAGTTCTTCCCCAAATGCGACCCAAATTTCTGTTTCTGACACCTGCCGTTGACCCAGCCAAAGAACTCTCGTTAAACCCTTCTTTGCCTTGGAGAAGGTAATTCTCCATCTTCTGACACTTTGTGCTCCAACAGTGGGCGCTTTTAAGAAGAGGTCGGACCACCGTTGGTCTGAAATGGCACAGGTTCTCCTGCCTGAGCGAGGGGGCTGGACTAGAAGACCTCCGAGGCCCCTTCCAACCCTGTTATTCTGCTCCGTTCTCCCAAGGCATCCTGGGTAGGATCCGGACGCCCTAAAGCGAGCGATCCTCGAAAATGCTGTCGCATTTTGGTTGCCCAAATTTATTTGGGAGAGGAAGCAACGGGCTGCGTAGGGTTTCGGAAAGCTCTTTCCCAGAGTTTAAATGCAAATCAGGAATTGGTCCCAAGTTACAAGGCCGAGTTGCTAAGAATAGCTCAAATTTGGAGAAAGAGAGAGAGAGAGATGCTGGACTCAATTCACCTGAAGTATAAAGCAAGGCAAATATTTTTCACGGGTTAAAAAACCCCAAAAAACAAAAAGACATTTTGAATGCAGGGCAGAGATATCTCTCCTCTGTTCAAATGCTTATTATTTTACCCTGACAGCCTCGTTCACATTTAATGACCGAGAATTTCACAACTCCTTAGAGACAATGCCAGCTGAGCCGAAGTTTGTGGAAGGAGTAAGGCCAAGGTAAAGGTTCCCCTCGCACATATGTGCTAGTCGTTCCCCACTCTAGAGGGCGCTGCTCATCTCCGTTTCAAAGCCGAAGAGCCAGCGCTGTCCGAAGACTTCTCTGTGGTCATGTGGCCGGCATGACTCAACTCCCGAAGGCGCACGGAACGCTGTTTTCCCTTCCCAACAAAATTAGTGGTTCCTATTTTTCTACTTGCATTTTTTTATGTGCTTTCGAACTGCTAGGTTGGCAGAAGCCGGGACAAGTCACGGGAGCTCCCTCCATTACGCGGGGCTGGGGATTCAACGCATGGAACACTGTTCCCACCAAAGGTGGTTCCTATTTTTCTACTTGCATTTTTTATGTGCTTTCAAACTGCTAGTTGGCAGAAACCAGGATGAGTCACGGGAGCTCCCTCCATTACGTGGGGCTGGGGATTTGAACCGCCAAACTGCCGACCTTTCCCATCGACAAGTAAACAGCCTTAAAATCCCCAGCCCAATCGGTTCCTGGAAGGTCCTTGTTGCTCCAGTACATGCTCTGGCGGAGACAGTGAACGTTGTAATTTTGCAAGCCCCTCTGCGCCACCCCCACCCTCCCATCATGTGGCCAAAAGCAGGCACCCATCACCAACGCCGCTCTTTAGGAACTGCATCTAAGCATGAAGCTCCTCATCGCTTTAAATAAACATATTAGACAATGCTAATTGCTGGAATGCAATCAGTCTGTTCAAACCCAATCAACACATGGCATCCAATCTAATTTTAGACGTGTCCTCTCTCTCTTTTGGTTTTTTTTTTGGTCTCCCGAGCTTAAAATATCTTGTTTCCCCACTAGTAAAACGAAGAAGAGACGGAAGAGAAAACGCCCCTGTGTCAGGGGTGAAACGTTACCGGTTGTAGCAAAAAAAAATGTGACTAGTTGTAAAAAATCGTTGGAAGGAAAAAAAAGCTTTAAAAAGTGAGGAAAGGCTGGCCACACCCTCCCAGTCACATGACACACACACACACATCTCCACTGAGCCACGCCCATAGAACTGATGGCCAAAAAAAAATAGATTTCACCACTGCCCTCTAATCCAAACTGACCTCTTTTTATTATTATTAGCCTTGGACTCTTGATTTATTTCTGGATGCTATTTGGAACCCTGAAACACATCTCCCTGCTTCCAAATCATATGGCGCATCGTTTCCCCCCCCCCTACGCACACCCACCTGGAAATGGGTCCCCTTCTCCGTATATACCCAATCAATCTTCCTCCATTGAGTTTGGCTAAATTAAGCCGAGGAGTAAGAACGTGGCCGATGGCCTTTGCCTCGCCACGGATTCTTAATGAATGGGTTAAAGATGAGTGTCATCCCTTTAGGATTATGTAATCAGCCCGAGCTTGGTTTTTATTTCTTTCTCCCACCGATGGGAGGAGATGCAAAGAAGCACCTGGGAAGTCACAGCTGACTGCCAGCCATGATTCCGACTCTTGTCAGTCTGTATATTTAATTCAGAACGTGTCAGTCTGTTTGGGTAGAAACCAACAGTTTCCTACCGGTTTCAGTCTCTATAATCCAGGCATGGCATCGAATGAAGCACAGGGCAGGGAGCGAAAAGGAGAACTAACGTGGCATCAGGGGGAGTCAAAAATCTGCAAGGGGAGAGGGCAGCAGGGAGTGCTTTCTCGGTAGAAATCGGGGTATACCCACAGCAATTCATAGCCCAATTCATCCTCCAAGGGAATTTCTTGATCTAAGCTAAATTTTGTACCGTTTCCCTGAAAATGAGACCTCCCCGGATCATAAGTCCAATCGGGCTTTGGAGCACATGCGCTAAAATAAGCCCTCCCTCCTGAAAATAAGCCCTCCCTGAAAATCTTGCAACACCGCAGCAGCCACGAGGTGACCACGCTCACAGCCTCCTGCACCTCAAAAATAATAAAACCACCCCGAAAATAAGGCCAAGTGCTTATTTCAGGGGGACAAAAGAAAATAAGACCCTTGTCTTATTTTCGGAGAAACGCGGTAGATTCTTAAGTCTTCCAGGTCACAATTGTCCCCAAGATGCTTTTTCAAGAGGCAACTGAATTTCCTTGGGTTTTTTTTTCCTTCGAAGACATTGCACTTCTCGTCCAAGAAGCTTCTCCCGCTCTTGACGGGGCGGCGGGGAATGGGAGGATGTCCAGCAGTGAAGGGACTCCGGGCGGAAAACATCCCGCAGAAAACACAACTCCACAACACAGCTCCTTTCAGCAGTTCCAAAAAGGCCCCACACTCATTTGCTGCACTCAGGTGACCCCCCCCCACAGGACACAGGAAAACCTCCGAGTGGCCTCAAATGACCGTCTAAAAGGATGCAAATGACCAGCTCTGTCTGCAAGGAGTATCAATCCTTCCATTCCCCATCATCCAGTCGGAGCTGAAGAAGCTTCTTGGATGAGAAGAGAAACGTCTTCAAGGAAAAAATGAGAAAGTCCATTTGCCTCCTGAGAAAAAGCACCTTTGGGACAGAGATCAACCTCCAAGTGGCCTCAATGACTCTTTAAAAGGATGCAAATGACCAGCTGTCGACAAGGAGTATATATCCTTTCATTCCCCGCCATTCAAATGAAGCTTCTGGGATGAGAAGCAAAACATCTTCAAAGAAAAACCAAGAACGTCCAGTTGCCTCTTGAAAAAAGCACCTTTGGGGCAGAGATCAACCTCCAAGTGGCCTCAATGACTCTCTAAAAGGATGCAAATGACCCGTTGTCCACAAGCAGTGTATATCCTTCCATTCCCCACCATTCAGATGAAGCTTCTTGGATGAGAAGCAAAATATCTTCAAGAAAAAACCCAGAATGTCCAGTTGCCTCCTGAAAAAAAACCCCATTAGTACAGAGATAAACCTCCAGGTGGCCTCAATGACTCTTTAAAAGGATGCAAATAACCAGCTGTCTGCAAGGAGCATAAATCCTTCCATTCCCCACCATCCAGTCAGAGCTGAAGAAGCTTCTTGGATGAGAAGAGAAATGTCTTCAAAGAAAAAACAAGAAAGTCCAGTTGCCTCCTGAAAAAAAACCCCATTAGGACAGAGATAAACCTCCAGGTGGCCTCAGTGACTCTCTAAAAGGATGCAAATGACCAGCTCTGTCTGCAAGGAATATCGATCCTTCCATTCCCATCATCCAGTCGGAGCCGAAGAAGCTTCTTGGATGAGAACAGAAATGTCTTCAAAGGAAAAAAAAAACCTCCAGAAAGTCCAGTTGAAAAATAATTTTAAAAACCACCTTTGACTTTTCCAGCTTCGCTTCCTCCCATCTGTGTTGGGACAGGCATTAAAGGACATTTTCGGAGTCCCACTAAGCCTCCAGTAGCCACATTTGGCTACCCAACACTGTGTCCTGTGTCTCCCCCCCCCCCCGGTCCCCATACATCTGGCCTCTGCTGGATTTGGTGGGGGGGGGGGGGAAACCTGTCAACCCACCTGCCTGAATGGCTGCAAAAGTCCCCTGTATCTCTTTTAACATCCGTCATTCAGACGGTTTAGGGACTTTGTGGCTCTCCCATCAGGCTGCGAACCCTGGGAGGGGGGGGGGGGTGTTTTAAGATTCAGGGTGGGGAGGTGTCACGTCCCCAATTGGGGAAGGGGGCCCGAGAAGCTCTCCCCTTGGCAAGCATCAGCCCAAAAAAGAGGAAGAAATAAAGCAGAATTTTTAAAGAAATTCAAAATCCAGATTGATTTTGCAAAGTCACCCCCACTCCCCATACTTTCTCCTCCCTGCAAGGGGTCCGGTGCGCCGGGGACTCCTCAGTGGCTGAGCTGAATCAACGGCATGAAATTTAAACTACCTTCTCACACCGTGCCAGCTCTCGACTCCCGAGCAGGGGGGAATGAGACACACGCACACACAGAGAGAAAGAGAGAGAGAGAGAGCGTGTGAGATACAGAGAGAGAGCGAGAGAGAGGAGAATGCAGGAGTATTTATATTCCAACCTGAGCATCTGAGCAACCCCCCCCTCGAGAAAAAAAAAAGTCCAATCTTGGAGAAGACATGGAATTAGGAGCCCTTCCCCAAAATCACAGTAGGTGGATTTTAATCTTCGTTAAGGTGGGTTTTTCTGTCATCTGCAGCAAATTTGTTTATTTAATTTGTGTACTCCAGCAGGTTTGGCTTTTTGACTTATTTTTTCCTTCTTCTTCTTCTTCTTGGTATCCGTGAATGGTCAGTCTGTCCGTCTCTCGCTCGCTCGCTCTCTTTCCATCCATCCACCTCTCCCCCCCTCCCTCCCTCCCTCCCTCCATCCGTCCGCTTCTATATAGATGTTATTCGAGTACATCATTAAAAGTGCATTTGCCTTCTCTGCTGATTTATTCATGCTAGCAACATGTGAGCTGGGTTTTTATTTCCCCCACCCCTCCCTGTAGATACTGGTTAAGATTTCCTTTTAGCCAGAGATGGGTCGTTGGTTTTGAATACGGGCTGTCTTGAGGTCCCCCCCCCCCCGTTGTCCCGACCACCCATCGGCCGAAGTTTTTTTTTTTCCAAAGATGAAAACAAGAACAGTGCTTAAAAGATTTTTTTAAAAAAACACCAGGGTTGTGGGGTGGAGGGGAAGACAGTGGCAAGAGAGCTGTCACTTCTCCCCTGTGTTTGGGGCAGGGCTGGGGCGCACTTCGAAGTGTGCTGGGTGAAAAAAACGTGCCTTCCAAACTTTATCCACGCTTTTCTTGGCGAGTGTGATGGAGGGAGGGGGGGAAACGTGTGCGATTCCACCAAATTACTGCAGCAACCGATGCTGTTTTGAGTTGGGGTGGGGACCAGTTACTCAGCCAGGATGACAACGTATCGGTTTTGTTGTTGTTGAGGTTTTGGGTGGGGGGAGGCTGTCAGTTCCTCACCGTGTCTGATGCCCGGACGAGTTTTCTCCCCCTGCATTTCTATACGTGGGCTTTGTGTGTGCCTGCGAACTGGTGTGTGCGTGTGAGACAATGGGGGAAGAAGAGTGCATTGTCTGGAGGGCTTTGGCTCAGGAACGCCTGCCTTATGGCTTGGCCATCTTACACCCAGTTGTAAAAGGCACCAGGTGAACATTAGCAAGGTGAGTGGCAGCTGCCCCACACCTAACCAGCCTCCCCTCCATCGAGAGGGGAAGGAAGAAAATACCGCAGGTTTTGGAGACCAATTCCAGGAGGACTTACTACTCAGTGGAGAGGAGATGTAAACCCAGCCTGACCACTACTCTCCCCATGTCTGCAGAGAGATTTCAAAAGAGCTTAGAAAACAGAGCTGTTTTCCAGGATTTATAACATAACTGGTGCTGTGACATTCTCTCTGCTTTCCTTTCAACAAGTACTCGGTTATCTGGATTTGCCGTCCAAAGTCGAGTCTCGGGCAACTTGGAAAGGAAGGATGTAGTCCTGGGAAATGTTATGGCTCCCGGTGGGTGAGGGTTAGGAAGACCCTCCCATGTTTTGATGATGTTATGGTCCACCTGCAGCCTGCAGAGCTGGCAGCAGATTCGGACAGTGAGGAGGTTGGGGAGGAACATGGGCCAGTCCTGGAGGCTGGGGAAGGCTCGGACGAGGGCTCTGCATCGGAGGCAGAGAGGGGGCCAGGGCCATCTGGGAATTATGTGCTGTCTCCGGAGCCTTCAGAATCGGACGTCAGCGAGGCAGAGGAACAGGGGGAGCCTGTTCCCATTGTGCACATGCGCAGAGCTGCCACAAGGCAAGAACAGTTATGACAAAAGGGGTGACTTGTGGGTAAGGCTTGGAGATGATTGGCCCCTCCCATGAGACATAAAGGAGGAGCAAATGGACGTGAGCTTTTGCAAGAAGCAACTTTGTTCGTTCTGGTCGGTTTAAACTCTGAAGCTCCGTTTTGACTCTGTGCTCCGTGTGGCCCTTGCAAAGCTAATTGGCAATTAGGTCTTTGGCAGCGTTTCAAGGGAGATAAAGGTGGATGCTTATCAGCCTTATCCCGAAAGACTTTGACAGACTTCTGTCGGACTCTTTACAAACTATTTGTGACTCATTACGGGCTGTGAATGAATGTAATTCACAACCGTTGAAATAAAAAGAGGGGTTTTTGGGCACTAAGCGTGTGCTTTTTACTGTCTCAAGAAACCTAGGTTAGAACAGATGAGAAGAAAAAAAACTCTCAGTTTAAAATAGCCCCCCTCTCCAAAAAACCAGATCAGTCCTGACTTCTCACCGAGCGGCCCGCTTGTTCCAGCCTGCAGAATCCTTTGAAAGTCGACTACAAAGCTGGGCACAAAAAGAAAAAAAAAATCTTTTTGTACAGGTGGGGGGAAAAAAACCACTTAAACCCCTCCCCCAGCCTTTTTGAGTTTGCTTCCCACAAGTCCAGCATCAGCATTTGCATCCCCAATTCGAGCTGTTTGTTTTCTGCTTTCCATCACCTTCAATTAAAAAGAGGGACCTTCCCGGAGAAAAAAATATGGCCCCCCAAAATAATGTAAATAACGCAGATCCGAAGCGGAGAGATATGTGGGTCAAGGCATTTCGTGGGAAGAGAAACCAACAGAGACAAGAATAGAATAGAGTAGAATAGAATAGAATACGGAATAGAATAGAATAGAATTATGAATATAGAATAGAATTATGAATATAGAATAGAATAGAATAGAATTATGAATATAGAATAGAATAAAATAGAATGGAATGGAATTATGAATATAGAATTGAATTGAATTATGAATATAGAATAGAATAGAATTATGAATATAGAATAGAATAAGGAAAGAAGGAAGAATAGAATAGAATTATGAATATAGAATAGAATAAAATATAATAGAATGGAATGGAATAGAATTATGAATAGAATTATGAATATAGAATAGAATTATGAATATAGAATAGAATTATGAATATAGAATAGAATAAGAAGGAGAATAGAATAGAATGGAATAGAATTATGAATATAGAATACAATATAATTATGAATATAGAATAGAATAAGGAAGAAGAATAGAATTATAAATATACAAAATAATAGAATAAGGAAAGAAGGAAGGAGAATAGAATAGAATAAGTAAAGAAGGAGAATAGAATAGAATTATGAATATAGAATAGAATAGAATAGAATAGAATAGCAGAGTTTTAAGGGGCCTTGGAGGTCTTCTAGTCCAGCCCCCTGCTCAAGCAGGAGACCCTCTACCATTCCAGACAAGTGACTGTCCAGTCTCTTCTTAAAAACCTCCAGTGATGGAGCGCCCACACCTTCTGGTGGCCAGCTGTTCCACCGGTTAATTGTTTTAACTGTCAGGAAAGTTCTCCTTAGTTCTAAGTTGCTTCTCTCCTTGATCATTTTGCCATCCGTTGCTTCATCTCCCACCCTCCGGTGCTTTGGAGAATAACTTGACCCTCTTCTTCTTTGGGGCAGCCCTTCAAATACTGGAATGCCGCTATCCTGTCACCCCTAATTCTTCTTTCCTTTAGAATAGCCAGACCCAAAACCTGCAGCCCTTCTTCATATGGTCTAGTCTCCAGGCCTTTGATCATCTCGGTTGCTCTTCTCTGAACTTTTGCCAAAGGAGGTGCCAAGCACTTCAGTTAATATTGATGGGCTTCACCCATCCTTCCAAGGTGGGTGAAAGGAGGACCCAGACTGTGGGGGCAATATGCTGATTGTGTAAACCGCTTAGAGAGGGCTGAAAGCCCTATGAAGCGGTATATAAGTCTAACTGTTATTGCTATTGCTATTCTACCCCAGTTTTTTGATTGATTGATTGGCGGCCCATCTCCAGTGGGCTCTGGGCAGCCAATAAATTATTCCTTCAGTTTCAAAGCCCCCTGCTAATTCTTACATACACCACCACCCCCGAGCGTGCCTGTAAGTGTGCATTTTGAAAATCGAGTTGCCAGCTTACAATACAATAGCAGAGTTGGAAGAGACCTTGGAGGTCTTCCAGTCCAACCCCCTGCCTAGGCAGGAAACCCTCTACCGTTTCAGACAAATGGCTCTCCAACATCTTCTTAAAGACTTGCAGTGTTGGGGCATTCACAACTTCCAGAGGCGACTTCTGTTCCACTGGTTAATTGTTCTCGCTGTCAGCTTCCCCAACCCATTCTCCGGGGCCGTAGGCCGTGAATCCTAGAGCGTCCCAGCCAGCACGGCCCGCCGCAAGGAACTCTGGGAATTGTAGTCTGCACACCTGGGGCCCCCACCTCTGAGTCGTTTGCCCTTCCATGGAACGTCAACAGTAAATTATACAGGGACTCTGCATTCCCTCTCTGTTACGGCTGCGTTTTTTCTTCTTTTGTCACCCATTGTTATTTCTCCGGGTCGAGATACAAGCGCTGCGAGACATCAACACCTTTTGCTGCGGTGGTTGGTTGGTTGTTGCCCACGGTTGTGCCTTAATTTCCGCTTCGACCGTCAAGAAGAGCTAGCTTTCTGCTTCGGGGATCCGCTCATGTCTCTTTGCGTTTTGTTAAAATCCCAAAACCAGGTCGTCTCCCCGCCTTTTCTTTCCTTATTTTTATTTTTACTTATTTATTTGATCAGAGAGGTTGCAACCAGAACGGACAGTGCCTCTGAGCGGCTCTCGTTCTCGCCATTTTTAAGTTTTGCTCTTCGGTGACCTCAAAAGAAAGCAGAAATAAATACGAGGCGCGTAAAAATAAGCCCTCCGTCCTGTTTTTCTTTTTTGGAAGATTTCTCTGCTTTTCCGCAGCGAAAGGACGGCAGGGTGGCCTTTCCTTCCCCCTGTGATGGAGATTATTCCCCCTCGCCCTGTAGCCCGTGGCACGACAAAACCGCGGTTAAGGGTTAGGGTTAGGTTTACGGTTACGTTAAGCGTTAGGGTTAGGTTTAGGGTTAGGTTAAGGGTTAGGTTAAGGGTTAGGTTTAGGGTTAGGTTAAGGGTTAGGTTTAGCATTAGTTTAGGGTTAGGTTAAGGGTTAGGTTTAGGGTTAGGTTTAGGGTTAGGTTTGGGGGGGGTTAGGTTTAGATTTACGTGTTAATTTTAACTTTACCGCTCACAGCGTGCTGTTTTCGTCGCACTGTGATGACGTCACGTACGCGCTTTCGTCGAGCGCGCTTAGTCTACCGCGGTTTTGTGGTGGAACCCCTGTAGCCAAGCATTGCTTTCCTCTCCCCTGGAGGAAGCTTCCTTCCTGCCCCTCACCTGTCTCATCTGCCTCCAAGCAGCTCCTGCCTCCATCCGGCTCGAGGCCACCGTCGAAACCCGCTTCCCACGGGCTTCTGCGCCAACTTTTCTCCCCGTCTTCCTCTCCTTACGTCCTAACCCGATATAAATCAGAAGCAATCGGGCAGGAGCCATTTGAAGCATTGAAGGGCGAGGAACCGAGCTATGGGGCAAATTCTGGAGACTCGACTGTCCTCGTGGGGGGGTTAAGATCCCCCCCCCCTCTTCCACAAGGCGCAATTTTTTTTTCCTGGCACTTATTTCCCATCCAGAAGAGATTTTTCTGCAGATCAATCGATTGGCCCCCGACTAGAGGAAACGACTCAGAAACTCTACTTCAGTGTTTCTCAACCTTGGCAACTTAAAGATGTCCGGACTTCAACTCCCAGAATTCCCCAGCCAGCATTCGCTGGCTGGGGAATTCTGGGAGTTGAAGTCCGGACATCTTTAAGTTGCCAAGGTTGAGAAACACTGCTCTACTTTTCAGCAGTCCTGCCAGCTGATGCTGGCGTGGGAAAAGGCGCATTCCAGCCAAAAAAGAAATGCTTTCAGGAGCACAAATTGGCCAAGCACAGTTCTCGGACGACCAGTATTTGAGGGACTGCCCCCAAAGAAGGGTGTGTGTGTCAACTTATTCTCCAAAGCACCAGAAGGCAGGAGATGAAGCAATGGATGGAAACAAATGAAGGAGAGAAGCGACCTGGAATTCAGGAGGAATTTCCTGGCATTGAAAACAATTAAGCAGTGGAACAACCTGCCACCAGAAATCATGGGTATTCCATCACTGGAGGTTTTAAAGAAGATATTGGATAGCCACTTATCTGAGAGGGTCTAGGGCCTCCTGCCTGAGCAGGAGGCTGGACTAGAAGACCTCCAAGGTCCCTTCCAGTTCTATTCTGATTGATTGATTGATTGATTGATATGGTCTAAGGTGTCTTGCTTGAGCAAGGGGTAGGACTAGAAGACCTCCAAGGTCCTTGCCAGCTCTATTCTGATTGATTGATTGATTGATTGATTGAAATGGTCTGAGGTCTCCTGCTTGAGCAGGGGGTTGGACTAGAAGACCTCCAGGGTCCCTTCCAGCTCTATTATGATTGATTGATTGATTGATATGGTCTAGGGTCTCCTGTTTGAGCAGGGAGTTCGACTAGAAGACCTCCAAGGTCCCTTCCAGCTCTATTCTGATCGATTGAAATGGTCTAGGGTCTCCTGCTTGAGCAGGGGTTGGACTAGAAGACCTCCAAGGTCCCTTCCATCTCTATTCTGATTGATTGATTGATTGATTGATTTGTTTAAGGTCTCTTGCTTCAGCAACGGGTTGAAGTAGAAGATTTCCGAGTCCCTTCCAGCTCTATTCTAATTCATTGATTGCTTGATTGGTCGATTGATTGGAATGGTCTAGGGTCTCCTGCTTGAGCGGAGGGTTAGATTAGAAGACTTCCAAGGTCCCTTCCATACTATTCTGATTTTTGATGGATAGAAATGGTCTAGCGTCTCCTTCCTGAGCCAGGGGTTGGTCTAGAAGACCTCCAAGCTCCCTTCCAGCTCTATTCGGATTGGATTGATTGCCTCAAAGCAGAGGAAGCAAACCTTTTCTTGCTGGCTAAGGAGCCTGAAACCCAGGAAGACTCGGTTTCAAATAGGGCACCTTTATAAATAAATATTGTCGCTTGATCCGACTGACGTTTGACGGTGCGCAAACATTTTAGAGGTGAGAATCTCTTCCCGAAAGATACGAAGACCAGAATGGACTTCTCCACCCTTCTTTTACCAGGATCACTAACCTATACACATTTTTTTTTTGACAAAGTTTATTGATTCACTTCTCTCCTTTTTTGGCCCCTGGCAAAATTTCTCAGTCAAACTCCTGGCCTCCTGCGGGAACCTACATTTGCTCCCCAGTGCTGAGCTAAATCCTCCTTTATTGGATCCGAAGCCCCTCCTGATCCCTTGCCAAACGCGGACTTTGTTCCTCCACTCTTATTACTTTGAGTTTTTTCCCCGGGGGAATTAAGAGTTAAAAGCAAGTTCATCGTCACCAGCTCAGAATCTATTTGAGTGACTTCGGACAAGGGATCTTCCACATTTGCAGTCTAGGATAACCACACTGATCTAACTTTCAGAGTGCTTGTGGTTGATCCTTCTTTTTCCTCCTCTTCCTCTTCCTCTTCCTCCTCCTCTTCCTCCTCCTCTCTGTTCTTCTTCTTCTACCCTCCCCCTCCTGTTTCCCCCTCCCCTTCTCCTCTTCTTCTTCCTCCTCTTCCTCCTCCCCCTCTCCCTCCCCTTCTCCCTCTTCCTCCTCTCTGTCCCTTCCACCTCTTCTCCTTCTTCCTCCTCTCCCTCCCTCACCCTCCTCTTCTCCCTCTTCCTCCTCTCCATCCCGCTCCTCTTCCTCTTCTTCCTCCTCTCCTTCCTCTTCTTCCTCCCCCTCTTCTTCTTCCTCTCCCTCCTCTCCCTCTTCCTCCTCTCTGTCCCCCCTCCTCTTCCTCTTCTTCCTCCTCTCTCCTTCCTCCTCTTCCTCCCCCTCTTCTTCTTCCTCTCCCTCCTCTCCCTCTTCCTCCTCTCTGTCCCCCCTCCTCTTCCTCTTCTTCCTCCTCTCCTTCCTCCTCTTCCTCCCCTCTTCTTCCTCTCCCTCCTCTCCCTCTTCCTCCTCTCTGTCCCCCCTCCTCTTCCTCTTCTTCCTCCCTCTCCTTCCTCCTCTTCCTCCCCTCCTCTTCTCCTCTTCCTTCCTCTTCTCCTCCTCTCCTCCCTCCTCTTCCAACCCTCCTCCTCTTCTCCCTCTTCCACTACTTCCTCCTCCTCTTCCTCCCCCTCCTCTTCCTCTCCTTCCTCCGCTTCCTCCCCCTCTTCTCCCTCTTCCTCCTCTCTGTCCCTCCTCTCTGTCCCCACTCCTCTTCCTCTTCTTCCTCCTCTCCTTTCTCCTCTTCTCCCTCTCCCTCTTCCTCCTCCTCCTCTCCTTCCTCCTCTTCCACCCCTCCTTCTCTTCTCCCTCTTCCACTACTTCCTCCTCCTCTTCCCCTCCTCTTCCTCTCCTTCCTCCTCTTCCTCCCCCTCCTCCTCTTCTTCCTCTTCCTTCTCCTCCTCCTCTTCTTCCTTCTCCCTCCCTCTTCCGCCTCCTGTTCTTCCTCTTCCTCTGCTTCCTCCTCCTCTTCTTCCTCCTCCTCTGCTTCCTCCTCTTCCTCCTCTTCTCCCTCTTCCACTACTTCCTCCGCCCCCTCCCTCTCCTTCCTCCTTTCCCTTTCCCCCCTTCTCCTCTCCCCCCTCCCCTCTTCCTCCCAGCCACATTTAGTCTATTGCAGCGTGTTTCCCAACCTTAGCAGTTTTAAGGTGGGTGGACTTCAATTCCCAGAGGGATCAATGGCCTACTGGAATAGATGGAGTGACTACCCCTTGACCTTGGGCTGAACGTTTTAATGGTCGCCCTTTGAATCTTTGCGAACAAGGGAGCGTTAATCACGTAGAAGTGAACATTTCCGTTTCTGATTTTGGGGAGGGGGTGGCGGCGGAAAGCATCAAAGCCCCGATACTTAATTCATTTCGGGGTCGCGCTGGTAAAAAGCTTCGGCGGCTCATTTAATCACCCTTGCCCATATTCTTTTGATCCGGGTTGCCGGATGAAACGCTCCTCTAATGGATCCGTTTCTAAGCCAAAGACATTATTACTACAAGTGTAATAAAGGAGCAGAACGTCTGCTGGTGATTTTTGTAGCTGTATTTGTTTCGCAGGAAGCATTTAATTACGCCGGCTTTTTTTTTCCTTCTCTTTTCTTCTTTAGCCCTAAAAAATCAGCTATTTTTCATCCTGCTGGCTGCTTCCAAGTTTCCCCAAGGCTTATAAACAAACCGAAATCCCACTTTACTATAAGCGAGTTTCCATTCAACGCAGCGAGCCTCACTTTTGGATGACTACGACCTTATTTGGCTTGGGCAGGGGAACAAATCCAGATAGGGGACTCATATCTGTGTCTTCCCCCTGTCTTGTTGTCCTATCGACTTTACTAATTAGGTATTTCTCTGCCTCCGTAGAGGAAATCAAACATGTCCTTTCCAGGCTGCCATTAATAAACAGGACTCGTTGGCAGGAGAAGGGGAGAGAAAAATATGCATCCGGTGCTGGGTTGTATCTGTAAAATGGATTCATTCCCTCCTCCCTCTTCTTTCCTTGCCATGTTTCTGTTATGGCCCGCCAACAGACAGTGGACAGCAGATTCGGACAGGTGAGGAGGGTTGAGGAGGAAGATGGGTCAGTCTTGGAGTCTGGGGAAGGCTCTGACGAGGGCTCTGTGTCGGAGGCAGAGAGGGGGCCAGGGCCGTATGCCAGTTATCAGCTGCCTTCGGAGTCAGACATCAGTGGGGCAGAGGAACAGCTGGAGCCTGTTCCAATGTGCGCATGAGCAGATCTGCCAGGAGAAGGGAACAGCTAAGTAACAAGGGCCGATTCGGGAGTAAAGGCACAGGTGGATGGTGAATGGCCCCTCCCATAGGGAATAAAAGAGGAACAAAAGGGGAGTGGAGTTTGCAGGAGACAATGAGTTCAATTCATTAGGGTGAAGATCTGTTCCTGACTTCGTGCCAAGGAATTGCTGCTACAGCGTGGAGTTTTGATGATATCGGCCTGGCAGCTCTCCATAAAGCCTGAGAAAGGTCTGTAGTTGTGAAATCTCATGAAAGACTGCGGGCCGGGACTTTGCTGGAGAGGAATTCCCTTTAAACCTAAATAAAAAGAGGTTTTAAATGGGACGAGGAGTCGGCTTCATGCTTTTGGGAAGCCTAAATCAGAACAGTTTTGACCCCGCTCTGCAGGGCAAAGGGACCATGGGTCGGGTAATAGCAGGAGCCCGTTCCCAGTGTGCGCATGCGCAGAGCTACCAGAAGGCAAGGACAATTAAGAAAACAGGGTCGACTTGCGAGTAAGGCCTGGAGATGATTGGCCCCTCCCATAAGACAGAAAAGAGGAGAGAACGGGAGGTGATCCTTTGCAGGAAGCAATTAGTTCATCTGGTCGGTTCAAGCTTTGAAACGTTCTGTTTGACTCTGTGCTACGTTTGGCCTTGCTGTGCATTTGGCAATGAGGTCTCTGGGCAGCATTTCCAGGGAGATAAAGGTGGGTGTTTAGCAACATTCCCCTGAAAGACTGTGGCAACTCGAGCAGATATCTGTCGGAATCTTCACGGACTGTTTGTGAAGCCTTGCGGACTGTGAATGACCATAATCCACAGCCGTATAAATAAGAGGGTTTGGGGGGGACTAGGATTATGATTTATGCTTTCTCAGGAAGCCTAGGGCAGAACAATCAGTGCTGGCTGATCACTAGCAGCACTAACACTGATGAGTTCCCTAGTTGGGTTATGAAACATCTGCAAGAAAACCACCAAGCTCAGAGAGCACCAAGGGCCCCACAGTCCTCCTCCTCCTCCTCTCTTCTCTTCTCTCCTCCTCCCCCTCCTTCTCCTCTTTTCTCTTCTCCTCCTCTCTTTCTCTCTCCTCCTCCTCCTTTCTCTTTCTCCTCCTTCTCTC